>NC_043702.1:2496008-2509442 GCF_006229205.1 Suricata suricatta
GGCCTGTGCTTGACAGAATGGAAGGAAAATGTGGGAAAGGGGATCGAGGGGAGGGCAGACCCCGCTGGATTTGGGGAGCATACCCTCTCCCCAGTCTTCCCTTGCCCAGGGCCAAATTCTCTTTTCTGCCCCTTCTCTCCTCCAAGGCTTGATCGGCCCCTGGAGGTTTGCCCACTTCTCAGGATGTTGTATCCAGATCTGCCCGTCCCCCCCCCCCCCGGGGGCCTGGGGTTCGGAGAAGCTTGCAGACGGACCGCAAATTCTAGAGGACTGGAAGTGCCACCAACACCTCATTATGGAAATCGGCAGGGGGACCTTTGACATCTTCCTAGACTTTTGTCACGTCTGGGCAACCATCCATTAATCCATTTTATTCTCGATGCCTCCAGAGTAAATTCCCCTCCAACGCTGATAGCACCCTTACTCACGGTCTTTTCATTTTGACCTGAAACTTACAGTGCAGTGCCCTGTTTGTACGTGAGCATTGGCTGACTTTGACAAGTCTGGACGCTTCTGTGACTCAGACCTTGACTGAGACACCGAGCCTCCCCGTCACCCCAGAAAGGTCCCCCATGCTCCTCAGACAGTCCCCACCCCTGCTCGGAGGCTGTCCTCAGTACCCCGCACAGCAGTACTGGAGCGCAAAGCAGAAGGAAAAACCAAATGCACGCTTAAGTTATTTGGAGAACAATAAAGTACGTGAAAAACCATTGGAAAATCTTAAAGTAGGTATATTAAAATTCAAAATATTTTTTAAGTTTAAATATTTTATTTAGACAAAACCAATGGATGATTTTACTTAACCACCTTTAATGGAAACAACCAATATTTCCAAAGTTTACTACTTATTTTCAGTTGGAGGGAACTGCCAGGTTAATTTCTTCCATTATTTTTTTTAATGTTTATTTATTTTGAGAGACAGAATACATAAGCGAGGAAGGGGCAGAGAGAGAGGGAGGCACAGAATCCGAAGCAGGCTCCAGGTTCTGAGCTGTTAGCACAGAGCCCGACTCAGGACTTGAACCCACGAACCGTGAGATCATGACCTGAGCTGAAGTCACAGCTTACCCACCTGAGCCACCCGGGCGCCCCCGGGTTAATTTCTTTTGGCCAAGTGATGATTATAAATTTTTCATTGTCGTTAACCGCAGCTCACTGACATGTCTCATAGGGCACCACCGAGGTGGGCAGTGTGAACTGCCTTCTTGAGTGGGCAGGATTGCACTCAGCGAGCCTGTGACCCGTTCTAGCAGCGCAAACCCGGTGACAACGTATCACCAGGTACTGACGCCGCATGCCACTGAGGACTATTTCAGAGGAAACTCATACAGTCTGTAGGATTTAAGAGTCACCTAAGCGGTTCCTTTGTAGAAATGCAATGGGTACACACAAAATGAGTTTTCTGCAATTAAAAATCCCAACTCGGAAGACGTTCCAGTGCCTCCTGTCTTGTTTCCAGCGTGAGGCGAGGGCGTCCGTCAGACCCTTCGTTTCCACTCGATGAGCAGTTTTCCCATGATCGGCACTGCCGGCCGGCAATTCATTTTCTATTTCCAAAGTTTTATTTTAAAATTTGCGCGGTATATTCCGATCTTCCGCCGAAGTTTGACATTCATCCTTGCAAAGTCGCTTCTGTGCCGTAGGCAGAGGCCTTCCGTTGCATGCAGCGTAACTCACCGCTGTGTGTTTATCATGCAGCATTGTTACCTTCCCCGGCTTGTTGTCCGCACAGATGAGACGCTTGGTTCTGGTCACACTGTCGTGTTTCAGTGTTAGCGTGTGTAGTTTTCATTCGATACTTATTTCAATATTTATAAATACCTTTGTGGGTGAAGTGCCCTGATTGCATTTAATCTTGATCCCCATGGAGTATCTGGATGTGTGTGTGTGGTTTTTTTTAATGTTTATTTATGTTTGAGAGAGACAGAGAGAAAGAGAGTGTAAGCAGGGGAGGGGCAGAGAGAGAGGGAATCCGAAGCAGGCTCCGGATTCTAAGCTGTCGGCACAGAGCCTGACGTGGGGCTCGAACCTACAAACCGTGAGATCATGATCTGAGCTGAAGTCAGATGCTTAACCGACTGAACCACCCAGGCGCCCCTTTGGATGTGTTTTTTAAACTTTTTTTTTTAATGTTTTATTTATTTTTGATACAGAGAGAGACAGAGCATGAGAGGGGGAGGGGCAGAGAGAGAAGGAGACACAGAATCTGAAGCAGCTCCAGGCTCTGAGCTGGCTGTCAGCCAGAGCCTGACGCGGGGCTCGAACCCACGAATGTGAGATCTGACCTGAGCCGAAGCCGGAGGCTTAACCGACTGAGCCCCCCAGGCGCCCCTGGATGTGTTTTTAATGTGGGTTTTAAAGCAGAGATAAAAGATGGCGCCTGGGTGGCTCAGTGGGTTAAGTGCTTGACGTCAGCTCAGGTTATGATCTTGTGGTTTGTGGGTTCAAGCCCTGCATCGGGCTCTGTGCTGACAGCTCAGAGACTGGAGCCTGCTTCAGATTCTGTGTCTCCCTCCCTCCCTGCCCCTCCCCTACTTGTTCTGTCTCTCTCTCTCTCTCCCTCTCTCTCTCTCTCTCTCTCAAAAATAAATAAACATTAAGAAAAAAAAAAGAACAGAGACATAGGACCACCCCCTCTGCTCATTTATTTTTTGAAACCACACAATATATGTGTGTACATAGCCTTTGCACGGTGCTAATGGAGCTTGTCCAATTTGATTTCACACAAGGGGCGCTTCTGCACATTAAGATTATGAGCTGAGGAAGGCACAGATTTAACATCATCGCATTTCAGGGAAAGTGCGCACTCTTGTGTAACCTGCCGTATTTGCTCCAATATCACATCCCAGGCCACAAACATCTTTCAAATCAATCTCTTTGTCCCACCTCTAGTTCCGGAAGCCACACCTAAGAAGGTTTTTCTTTCATTCCAATGACCTCAGTACAAGTGAGTTTATCCTTATGACCTTGCTCATAACGTAAGCAGCCCTCGCTGTCCGAGCCTGGTCACAGCAGGGTGCACAGCCAACAAGTGAGAAAGTACCTGCTCCCTTCGTTCTGGGTAGCGCTCTGGCGGGGCTGGCCTATCACATACACACTTGCGTTCTATTAGACAGGCCCACGGACCTCCTTAGCTCTGGGGAGTCCCCAGGATGCAAGTTACTTTTTGCTCAAAGTGTAAGATTGAAAATCCCTGCAGGTGTTCTGCCCGTTCTGTTTCTCCGATTTCGTTGTCTTCCGCAGAGCTGCATCTACGAAACCATCAGTGTGAATATTAAAAAGAAAAACAAAACACTTCCATTTTAGAGACCATCACAGTGAAACATCAACTTTTCAGGGTCACACATTCTGTTTAAATTTTTCTAATCTTTGAAACCGTTTTTTGAGTTTAACGTACTGCAGAAAGTCTGCGCGAAAAATAAAGTCTATTCTTTGGAATAAATGAGCCTGTCACAATTACTTCACTTGCCGTTAGAACATTTAAAAAAAAAGTCTTTAGAAATCTCTAGGGAATATTATTGCCGAAAAGGGGAAGCTCTAATACAGGCTACAACGTGGTTGAATCTGGAAACACTTTGGTTGCGAAATGGGCCACACAGAAAACAAAGGGTGTGTGATTCTGCTTACATGGGGACCTAGAACAGGCCACTTTATGGCACAGAGCAGCACAGGTTCACTAGGGGCAGGAGGAAGGAACGGATACGGGGGGCACCACCTGCTGGGCACAAAGTCTCTGTCCGGTAATAAAGTGACAAAGTTCTGGAAATAGTAAGGGTTGCACAACATTGGGAATGTACCTAATGCCACTGAATCATACTTAAAGAGGGCTAAAATGATACATTTTCTGTTTGGTATATTTTACCACGATAAAAAAAAAAAAATCAACTGAGGAAAGGATGAACTGAGCTGAACTTGGCCATCCCCGAGCACCAGTGATTCCGCCCCGGGCGTGGGTCAGTGGGGACGAGTGCCAGGGTTCGCCCAAAGCCACACTTAGGGTCACTCCTCGAATGGTATTCGTAAGAGCCCCAGACTGGACATGACTCAGCTGTTCACGGACGCAAAACGAAGTGTCGCTGCGTCGATGCTGGGATTATCATCCGGTGAGAAGGAAAGGTCAGGGCCGCCCGCTAATGGTTCACAGGAGTGTCCCCAACAGGGTGCTGAGCGAAAGAAGTCCGAGCTGGAAGCATGCAGACTGTGTGAGTCCATGTGTAGGAGATTCAAACCCCGGCCAAGTCCATCTGTGGCCTGGTGCTGAGTGCCGACCATGGGGGTCCCGGCTGCATGTGCCTCGGGGCGCCGGAAATACCCTGGGTTTCGATCTGGATCCCAGCCAGTGGGTGCATTTACTTTGTGGAAAATCATCAAGCTGTATACAAATGATTTGTGTACTCCCCTGTAAGTGTAGATGTCAGTACAAAAAAGTTTATCACAGGGACGGGCCAGTGGCGCAATGGATAACGTGCCGGACTACGGGTCAGAAGATTCCAAAAAAGTTTACCAAAAAAAAAAAAAAACCATCAAGGAAATCGATCATTACAAACAGCAGAAAATTAGCTACCGGGTGGAAATAAAGTAATAAAAATATTTTTTATACAAAACGTGACGTACGGTGACCTAGTGTAAAAGTTTCCTAGCACATTTGGTCTCCTGGTTAAATGGTCTCAGGAAACGTTTGATCCAATCTCACTGGTGAGAAGTCAAATACAGTCATAAATACGATGTGTATTGCCCACCTCAGTGCCTGAGATGAAGTCCAGAAAAGTCTTTTGGGGAAGCGAACTCTGAGCTGAGTTTGGAGCCGGGAGGGGGGCAGCCATATCAGGAGCAGGAAAAAGTTGTTTGTTTGTTTGGATAGAGAGAGAGAGAGAGACAGATCATGAGCAGGGGAGGGACAGAGAGGGAGGAGACACAGAATCGGAAGCAGGCTCCAGGCTCCCAGCTGTCAGCATAAAGCCCAATATGGGGCTTGAACCCACAAACCATGAGATCATGACCTGAGCCAAAGTCAGATGTTTAACTGACTGAGCCACCCAGGTGCCCCCAGGAAAAAGTTGTTCTAATCAAAGGGATTATTAAGGGCCCAGGCTTGAGGTCCAAAGAGCCCGCTGCCTTCTGGAGAAAGGCAGGAGCCCAGGGAGCAGGGCCACGGTCAAGGTTTGGGGCTCAGGAGGTCAGAGATACCTATGCCTGGTGAGAAAACTAGGGGCCTCATAAACATGCAGGGAATTCAGATTTTATTCTACACAAATGGGAAGCAATTGGGAGACTTTCCCTTCCTGGGAAATCAGCTGTAGGAGCACAAGCGTCTAAAAGAGAGGAGGCAGCGTGATTTGTCTCGGAAAAGCGCAGGCACAACTCAGAGATCCTGGGGGGTCACTTCCAGACCAGATCACTGCAGGTGATCGCAGCGAGGCGAGTCCGGCGAGCTCAGCAGTCTCCCAGCGCAGGTGAAAGTGGTGTTTACACGACACTGTGGTGTATCATGTGTGCGATGGCCGTGCGTCTACAGAAGTGCACAGACCTTCCTTAAAACACGTCTTATTGTGAAACAATGCTAACCGTCATCTGAGCGCTCAGGGAGGCATCATCTTTTGCTGAAGGAGGATCCTGGGTTGGTGTTCATGGCCGCTGGCTGCTCAGGTCGGTGGTTGTGACAATCTCGTAAAATAAGTCAATGACGAAGTTAGTCTGGTGCATCAAATGATTCTTCCTTTCGTGGGCAATTTCTCTGTAGCGTGTGATGCTGTCTGAAACTTCCTGTTGCTGCTTTTTCAGCTAAGTGCACGCATCTTCCAAACTTTCTGTGGTCATGTCAACAGTCTTTGGGCATCGTCACCAGCAGCAGATTCCACTCAGGAAGCCACTTCCTTGGCTCGGCCCCAAGCAGCAACTCCTCATCCGTTCCAGATCCCCCCAGCCTGCAGCCGGGCACTCAGTCCGGTCCTCCGGCTCCGCTGGTCACTCTGGCTGTCCTGCGCTCCCACCCGTCTGCAGCGACTTCCTGCACGGAGGGCTCGAACCCTCCATGTCACCCATGTGGGCTACAGTCAACTCTTCGAAACCCTTGTGAATGTTGGTATTTTGACCTCTTCCCATGAATCATGAATGCTCTTAACATAAAACGTATAGAGTGATGGGTCTTTTTCAGAAGGCTTCCAGTTTACTTTGCCCAGATCGCTCAGAGGAACCATGATGACACTTGTAGCCTCATGAAATGTATTTCCTCAATAGTAAGACTTGAAAGTCAAAACGGCCCCGTGACGCACGGACTGCAGAACAGATGCTGTAGTCGCAGGTGTGGAAACAACACTCACTTGTTGTCCGTCTCCACCGGAGCTCTGGGGTGACCCAGTCCGTTGTCAGTGAGCAGTAATATTTTGAAGAGTCTCTTTTTTTTATCTGTAGGTCTCAACAGTGAGCTTAAAATATTCAGAAAACCATGTTGTAAACAGATTGCTGTCATTTAGGCTTTGCTATTCTATATCCAGAGCGCTGGCGGAGCAGATTTCCCATAATTCTGAAGGGCCCTAGGATTTTCAGACCGGCGAACCAGCACTGGCTCCAACTTCAGCTCACCAGTTGCACTGGTGACAAGAGAGCCTGTCCTCCGAGGCTCTGAAGTGTTGACTTCTCCTCTCTAGCTGTGAAAACCCTAGATCACATCTCCTTTCAACATAAGGCCGCTCGGTCTACACTGCAAATCTGTTGTTTAGAGCAACCATCTTCACTACCATCGCGCTGCATGTCCTGGAGAACTCGCCACTCCTGCACAAGTACCTGCAGCCTCACCTTGCACTTGCACTTCTGTGTTATGGACACGGCTTCTCTCCTGCACCAACCCCTGCTCGCTCCAGACTTTTCTTCGGCAGATCGCCCCTCTCTCGGCCTTCACAGACCTGAGGGGCATCAGGGCCTTGGTCTGGATTGGCCTTTGGCTTAAGGGAATGTTGTGGTTGGTGGGATCTTCTGTCTGACCCACAGAAAACATTCTCCGTACCGGCAATACGGCTGTTCTGCTGTCTTACCTTCTGTCTGTTCGCCAGAGTGGCCCTTGAAATTCCCCAAGAACTCCTCTCTTGCATTCGCAACCCAGACAACTGTTCAGTGTGAGGGACCCCAGGTCCAACCTGTTTCAGCTTTCCTCACTGAGCTTCCTCATGTCTAGCTTTTTTGTTTTTAATGTTTATTTATTTATTTTGAGAGAGAGAAAGAATGAGTGAGGGAGGCGCAGAGAGAGAGAGGGAGAGAGAGAATCCCAAACAGGCTCTGCACAGAGCCCAATGCTGGGTTCAGTCCCACAATTGTGAGATCATGACCTGGGAGCAGAGATTCAGAGTCAGATGCTTAACCGATTGAGCCCCTCAGGAGCCCCAATCATGTCTAGCTTGTGATTGAAAGTGGGAGACGTGCGACCCTCCCTTTCACATGGACACTTAGAGGCCATCAGAGGATGATTCTCTGGCCCAACCACAATATTGTTGTGTCTCAGGGAACAGGGAGGCCTGAGGACAGGGAGAGACAGGCAGTGGCCGGTGGGGGGAGCGGCCAGAACACACCTAGGACATTTGTCCATCCAGTTTGCCAACCTTTGTGGGTGCAGCTCACGGGGTCCCCAAACAGTGACAGTAGCATCAAAGATCTCTGATCACAGATCACCATGACAACTATCATAATGGACAAGTTTGAAATATCATGAGAATTACCAGAATGTGACACAGAGACACACGTGAGCAAAAGCTGTTGGAGAAA
Organism: Suricata suricatta; assembly: GCF_006229205.1. NCBI lineage: Eukaryota > Metazoa > Chordata > Mammalia > Carnivora > Herpestidae > Suricata > Suricata suricatta. The sequence continues at coordinate 2,503,764 of NC_043702.1, forward strand.
TGGTGCCAACAGATTTCCTCGGCCCAGGATCGCCGCAAACCTCCGATGTGTAGAAACGGCGGAGTCTGTGTAGCACGATAAAGAAAGCACAGTGACACGAGGTGCGCCTGTGATGGGCTTGGCCTGGGATCACAGCCGCAGAAGCGGGATGCGGAAGGCCTGTGGATGTAGAGCAGGTAAGGTCCGCCTGCGGAATTGCTTGTATGGGAAAAGGGAGAGGTGGGAGTTGAGGCTGGTGGCTAGGTTCGGGCAGGAGCCCCTGGGCGGATGGTGATTAGAGAAAGACTGGAGGGGACAGGTTTTGGGGGGAGGACAGGAGTTGTATGTGGTATATATTGTAAATGGCACAATTTGAGATGCCCATTAGACATCCTAGTGGGGATGCGGAGTGGACAGGTGGGGATATAGGTATGCGGAGTTCCAAGAGGAGGTCAAGGCCAGAGAGAGGCACAGGTGTGCACAGAATACAGGTGTATTTAAAGCCAAAGAACTAATAAAGATGATTTTGGAAGCCAATGAATTGAAGACCAAAGCCTGTCTTGGACCATGCCCTGGGGCAGGCCAACATTTAAGATAAAGAGAAGCCAACATATTGAATCTGAAAAGGGGTGTTCAGAGTGGGCCACGTTTCCCTTCTAGTGTGAAAGTGGGTGGATTACAAGGCTTCTGGGCATCTTCCTGCCCAGACCAGAGCCAGTCCATCCTTCGGTGACATGGCCGCAGACCGCGGACAGAGGGCGCAAGCAGAAGAGCGTGTGCCCATCCATCGCCTTCTTCCCATACTGACATTTTTCTGATTGTGAAAAGGTCTGTGGCTCCTGCACTGAGTTAAACTCATCCTTTTGGCTTTAGGACCCCTTGTGAAATGACCCCAAGTTAACCTGGGACCTCGAGTCCTACCCACCCACTCACCCAACGCCTCTCCATTCCTTACAGAGCCGTGAGTACGGGGCTTAGTCGTGCCGTTGTGCCTGCCTGGCCTCTACCGGAAGCGAATCGAAAATTCACACCTGACTTTTTTTTCTTTTAGAGAAAGAGAGAATGTGCATGAATGGTGGAGAGAAGCAGCGGGAGAGAGAATCTTAAGCAGACTCGATGCTCAGGGCACAGCCCGATGCAAGGCTTGATTCCCAACACTGGGCTGGGATCATGACCTGAGCTGGAATCCAGAGCTGGACGCTTAGCTGACTGAGCCACCCAGGCACCCCCACGCCCTGACAGAAGGTGTCCCACCCAGGCCCCTCACAGCCAGCCCTTTCTGTGCGCTCCACGTAGGCACTCAGGCGCCCACTCGCACACATGTCCCTTGTATTTTGAGGATTTTCCTCTCTGCTGAGCAGATGCAGGAACTATTCCTGGCCCACTGTGAACTTGGAGAACTACTAGCCCCGTTCCTTCCAGACTGTTCTGGCCCCGGCTTTCGGTGGCTGCCTCACTCCAGTGCTGGCCAGTTCTCACCTGGAGACCAAGCAGCCCCTCTACAGGCCTGTCCAGCAGGCAACACCCTTTTCCGCAAAAGGTCCTTAAGAGACTGGCTCCAAATATCAACATGTGAAGCGCCTGGCTAGTGCCGGGCCCCAAACAGGCACAGTGCCCTTGACTCTCTTTCCCCTCTTCACAATAGGAAGAGTAAAGTCAGTGACTTTTGCGCAGTGTGAGAGACTTTTTCATTTATTCAAACTTCCCCAAACCAGGGTTGCTGTAAAATCCTTCCCGCCACCCTGGAAGACAGAACAACTATTTGTGACTGGTTTTTTTTTCTTTTTTCATTTCTCAACCGGCTGTCACTGTGCACAAGTGTGTTTATCAGGCCACTCAGTGATTCCTGCTGCCTTGTAAGGGCCCCCACGTTTAGCACCTTGAAACAACCACTCCATTTTGCTCGTATTTTGTGGGTCAGGAATCCTGGAAGGGTGGGGCTGGGCACTTTGAGATCCCTGCTGTCGGTGCACTGGGCACTGCCGACATCTTCCCTGGAAATCTCCTTAGCCAGAGTCGTCAGCTCATTGGGTGCATTTTCTATTTCCCACAGTATCGCGGGAAACAGCTGCGCTGAACATACGTAATGACTAATGACGGTACTCTTTCCTCCACCTTCCTCACTTTTTGTTAAGCCCCCATTTACAGCTTCCAGGCCCATTGCGGGGGGAGGGAAGCTCTCACAGTCTTCTCCAGGTCCTTCTAGTTGCCAGCTGACTTGGTCCCTAAGATCCTTATGTTTTGGGTTTTTGCACTTGACCTTAGCCAAAAGGCCGAGAAATGACGTTCTGGCTTTTTGATGTGTCAGCACTCCACGTCCAATTCCTTTTCCTGGTATTATTGTCGGTAATCAATTACCCCTAAATTTAGCAGCTTAAAAAACATTTCTTACTTTGCTTGCGATTCTGTGGGTCAGGAATTCTTGAAGGGCTCTGCTGGCCAGTCCTGGCTTGGGGTCTCTCACGAGGTCATAGGCAGATGCTGGCTGGGGCTGGGGTCATCTGAGGCTTCCGCAGGGACGTACGTCGTCGATGACTCACCGACAAGGCTGGCAGCCAGTGCTGGCGATTGGCTGGGAGCTCGGCCGGCATCGCTGGAGGCAGCGCCCAGCTGGGGCTTCTCCGGCACGGGACCCTCGGAGCACCTGGCTCCTTAGTCACTGCCCGGCCCCCTGGCAAGCGTCACCAGAGCCTCAGGCAGAAGCTGCATGGCCTTTGAGGACCCAGCCTTGGCGGTCATATGATGGCCCATCTTCCATTCTCTACCAGTCAAAGCAGCCACAGTTCACCCAGGGTCAGGGCGAGAGGACGCAGAGCCTACCTCTCAAGGAGGCTGTCTGCATCTCCGGAGAGCAGGAGGGATGGGAGATATCGCGGCCGCAAACTTTGGAAAATACCTTCTGCCATACGGGCAGCAGATAACGTCCTAGAACACCAGGTACTGACTCCTTGTCTCTAGACAGTTTAAGTTCTTGAAATCAGAAGTTATGGTTCTTTTCTAAGAGCAAAATAATCCACTTGTCTTGAGAAGTCCTGAGCAAACAGCAGGAGGCTTCACGCTCGGCTCCAACCTTGCTGACATTCCTGAGGTAGGAGGGCTCATGTCACGCACTGTGAGCCTCAAAAATGGACGTAGTCTTTCCCTCGTTCATTCATCCAAACAATGTATTCGAGCACCTATTCCGTGTCAGGTGCTCGGGGTGCAGTTCTGTGTGAGCCCACACCTGGCTTCCGACCTCCACCAGCTCGCGTTCTGGCGGGAGGTAGGGCTCATTCATAAAATCATGACATAAGTAACTGCAAAACTGTAACTGTGACAACAGCTGGAAGGGTCCATGGTTGGGGCACTGAGGAAGATTTCCCTGAGGAACTGACGACTCAGCTGAAATCTGAGGAATGAATGGGATTTACTCAGGAGCAGGGGGTTGAGGGGAACATTCCAAGCCAGGGGACCTGAGAAAAATGCCCTGGGACAAGAGACAGAAAGACAAATACAAGGGATCAAGAGGAGTCCCAAGAGAGAAGCCCAACAGGAGGCTGTGATTTGGTGACACAGGCTCCATGGGGGTGGGGTCAGGGAGTGGATCCAAAAGACATTCAGGAGGCGAAACAGAGAGGACTTGGTGATGGAAGGCGTAGCAGGCATCTATTTCTGCCTAACCAATTACCACAAACTCAGGGGCCGTCTAGCATCCCGCAGTTTCCATGGGTCAGGAGTCTGGACACAAATGGGCCCTCGACAAGCCTGCAGTCAGGGGCTGGCCAGACACCAGGGCTGGGGTCTTATCTGAGGCTCAATTAGGAAGGGATCTGCTGCCAAGCTCAGATCATTGTTGGTGGCATTCACTGCCTTGCGGGCTCTCGGACTGAGAGCCTGGGTTTCTTGCTGCCGCCTGGAAACCACCCCCAGTTCCTTCCTGCCGTCTCCCCCACGATGCCGCGCGCAACATGGCAACTTGCTTCTTGAAAGCCAGCAAGAGAGGGAGAGTCCCCAAGCAGGATGGGTGTCACAGACCCGTGTGAAAGAATCTCATCCACATAATCACATACATCCTGACACCTCTGCTGGACTCTATTGGCCAGAGCAAGTCACGGGCCCAGGCCACACTCGAAGGAGACCACGCGAGGGCTGACTACTGGGAGATGGGGACCATGCGGGCCATTTCAGAGGCTATCTTCCATTGGAGGGGTTGGTGTGGGAGCCCAGGGCGTCAACCCTGGAAGGAGTACAGATTGAAGGGGGTAGGGGTGGGGAGTAGAGAAAATGATTTCAGTCTGGACATGTTGAGTGTGAGGCACCTTTGAGACATCCATGAGATATCACGTGGGTACTTATTTGAACACACAGATCTGGGGCTGGTTCGCATACATGAACAAACCATGATCACATAACTGGTACTTGCAAGTGTGCATGAGATTGCCCAGGGAGGGAGCATAGGATGAAGAGAGGACCCAGGATCAAGTCTTAAACAATTCCATCCACGAAGAGCCAAGCAGAAGATGCTGGGCCTGCGGAGGAGCAGAGACGGAGCAGTCAGAGAACAGGAATAAAACCAGGAGAGTGACATGTTTCGCAAGCCAAGAAGAGGCCAAAAGTGTCAGGTCTGCTGGGGTTCGTGTAAGATGATGACTAAACAGGTCAGTCGCATTTAGCACTGGAGTGGGAAATCACTAGAGAGCTTAGGGAGAGCTGTTCTGGAGCAGTCCAGAGGTCAAGCTGCATTGTGGTGGGCTGCCCTGTGCATGAGAGGCAAGGACATGGGAGGACATGGGAGCATTGTTACTGCAGAGTACTTCTGCAGTGAGGGAGGAGCACTTCTCTGTGGAGGGTGAGGAGTGAGCCGTCCCCCAGGAGACAGGCGTGAAGGCTCCTGGGCCATTCAAAGCCCTAAAGCCAGACGTCACTAGAAACACACCTGTGGTCCAAACAAGCTAGGTTTCCTACTCATCGCAAGGAGGGAAGGAGACCACCACCCTGGGAAACGTTGGTGGCGGGATCTTGGAAAGTACTTAGCAGACTGGGGTTCATGACAGGTAATTTGGGGAAGCATTTAAGAATAGAGGCTTTGCTCTGGATTGAAAAAAATGTCAACAAGAGGACATGAACCTGACCGGATGCGTTAGTCAATATTATCTGAAAGGCAGGAAGACTAGATACAGTTAAATTTGTGATCGGTCCAGAATCACTCGCATTGGACCCGGCTCGTGGCCTGGACTGTGTCGTATTTTGTCTGCGCTCAGACACGATTAGAGCGGCCTCGTTTGCCTGCTCTGCCAGAGCATGATGTCCACGTTTGCTCAAACTGTAGTTGGTAGGTGAACGCGAGGCCTCGCCAGGTGCGGTCCCGGGCCAGAGGCCCGGACTCTCGGAGGAAGCGCCGTCTTTCCCGCCAGGAGCCCGGACCGGTGCCGACAGGTCGAGGGGGAACACCCTCTACCCTGCACTTCCTGGGGCTTCGGTGTCAGCGCCGGCCCAGGCGGTGTGAGGGCCATGGCACGGAACGCCTTCCCGGACAAGAGTGCCCACTCCGCTGCCCCAGAGCCTCGGCATTTCTCCCCAGGCCGGCTTCCTGGACCCGGAAACCCGGCCGGGCCCCAGCAGGGAGATCCGGACCCGCCGCCTGCCGGGAACGTGGCGGCCGCGACGTCGGCTCCGCCCACCAGGGCGAAAGCAGCCTCGGCGCACGCGCGCCGCCCTGCC
>NC_043702.1:2509542-2534042 GCF_006229205.1 Suricata suricatta
GACGCCCGCGGCTCCCCAGGGCCCGAGCAGCGGCGCAGGTGCGCGCGTCGGCGGCCGTGGCGTGAGCTCCGCGCGTAAGCGGCCCGGGACCAGGCCTTTGTTAGCCCGGCGCCTCCTGGGCCTTGTGGCCGCTCCGGGGTTCGCCCCGAGAGGCTGATGGGTGCTCTTTGACTCGCGGGACGTTCAGCGGGACGCCCCGCTCTGTAGGGCCTCCTTTCTCAGCCTAACTCGGTGGCGGAAGACCTGGGAAACTTTAAAAACAAGTTCAGATTTCCAGGCCTCCCTCCGTCTGCCAGATCGGAAAGCCTCCAAGCTAGGGTCCTGCATCCTTGAGGTTAAATCCCCAGGGGCTTCGGGCCCGCGCGGCCGGGGCCTGGAGACCGCGGTGTGGAAACTGCCGCTGTGGGGATTAGGGAGGTGAAGGCGAGCGCCAGCCTTTGCCCGCAGAGAGCTTACATGGGAATGCAAGGGATTATAATTTAAACTGGCCAAAGTTGGCGACTGTGGGAAATGCCGCGGGCCTGGAGGAGGGATTGCAGTCGACCAGAAACCCTGGGGAAGGGGGCGGTGCGGGGATGGGACCTCGCAGCTTGGGTAGACTTGTGATTTGCGGAGATGCTGGGCACGGGAGCGATGGGGGCGGCATTCAGTTCTTGGGTCTGCCTGAACGCACCAGTGCGGGGGAGTGGTGAACTTGGAGCTCTGAAGGACTTGTGCTGCCGCCCTGCCCCGGGCCTGGGGTCCGGCTCGTCCCATGTGAACCGCCCGGCCAGTCTTTCTGAGTCGCCATTCCCAGTAATGGCACCGTTAACGCCTCCCCACTTACCGTTCTGATGGTGCAGAAGCGTCTGAAAAACCGTCTTTGAGTCTGTGTGCTCAACTCCGCCATTCACTTCCTAAACTGCTCCAGTTGTAGGTAAAAGCTCTGGCCTTGTGTGTGCAGCTTTCTTCTTTTTCTTCTTTTTTTTTTTAAACCCTGTTGATGGAATATGCTTTCTCTCTGGATATATTCAGGGCAGAGTTTGGATTTGCAGGTGTGTCTGGAATCCTGTCATTTAAAAAAAAATCTCCATAACTTTTTACCTGAAATTAATTTGTCTGCTCAGGAGAAGGCATCCTTTAGATAATATGAAATCTGACAACTTAGAAGTCTTACAAGTTGGTACTTGGCAGCACGGCACCAAATACAATGGGAGGGGGGCTTCTCCAACCCCCGGCTGAGATGCCAGGGGGGCAGAGGGGCTGCATAGTGTTTAAACCCCTGTTCCCTGAATTAGTGAACTGCCCCCTGCTTGTGGGAAGGACACTGACGCTGTCACAGACCATGCTTGGCTGAGTATATTTTTAAAAATGAAGAAGGCATGCTTTCTGAATTTGTAGAGGACCGGAAGCTGAGTGGGTAAGCAGTAAAGTGACAAGAATTGGGATTCAAAGTTCTCTGGACACGCAGTTGGTTAAAACCGACAACATGAGATTTAACAGGTTAAGATCGCTTGAGCAAGAACAATCTGATTTTACTGTCTTGTGAAAATAATGTGATTTTTGAAAAATTAATTTAAACACCATACTTTGCTTCAGAAAGTCTATGGTATTGATTGATACAATTAAAAATGGAATACATGAAAGGAAAATAAGATTGGTTTCTTGAAATGGAGGGAGGGGCACCTGGGGGGCTCAGTCCGTTAAGCATCCGACTTTGGCCCAGGTCGTGATTTCGCCGTCTGTGAGTTGGAGCCCCATGTTGGGCTCTGTGCTAACAGCTCAGAGCCAGGAGCTGCTTCGGATTCTGTCTTCCTCTCTCTCTCTGCTCTTCCCCTGCTCATGTGTTCTCTCTCAAATAAACATTACAGAAAATAAAGTGTAGGGAAAGACACGCAAACCTGCACCATCGTGACCGTCACCCGTGACATCACCCATGATGTCACCTGTGATGTCCGGGAGCCACAGATTCCTGAGCTACTGCAGGGAACCGGCAAAGACCTAGTCATTTTCACAGTCCCGGAGAAGAGTGGGTTTGGACATGTACTCAGACTGGTTTCAGACCCACTAAGTGCCTTCAGTGGCTCTTCCCCGTGTCCATGAACTAGGATCGCTGCCTCCTGCCGCGAGCCCGTGGGTTAGAGAGAGGGCTGCGTGCGCGGGGCTCAGCGCGGGTGTGGCGCGGGGTCGGCCTCGTACATGTCCGCACAGCGCTACGAATGTCAACAGCTGCCTAACGAGGACGCCAGTGCGCTCTTAACTGGAGTCGGTGGAAAGGTAGGAATTCACACCGCTCACCTCACAGCCAGTGTATTTTGTGTAGCTCTTTGATTTTTTTTTTTTTAGACATTCCATTAAATGCTCCTGTCTCCAAGCCTTTTAATTTTTATGGTCTGAAGAAAAATGTAGAAGGAATGCATTAAAGTGTTTTCACATTTTGTGCGTATTAGTTTTCCTGCCAGCCTTTACAGATTTGGTTGCTGAGTAAATAGAATTTTTCGTGTGTAGAGGGTTTATCAAAACGAGGAAGTATGTCCACGTCAGACCTGAGTGCAGCTGCTGCATCCTTCCCCTCAAAGTGCTGACTTGGTGTCTTAAAGATCAACAGCTTATAATTGATAATTCAAACACGTGAAAGGTGTCTGGTGTAAAGTTGCTTTGGCAAGAAGTTGGTTTCAGTTTTATAGGGTGGTTCTTTCCCTCACGAGGTTGTTCCGCTAGGATCCTTGGAAGCTGACGGTCCGCCGTGAGGACTAAGTCACTACTGCAGGACAGGCCATCTTCAGAATATTTCTTTGGGGAAAAAACCCCTAGAGATAAAGGTTAAGGTACTAGAAAAAAAGACTAATTGTAAAACTTCAGGGATAAACAAGGGGGAAAAACTCAAAAATTAAAATGGATTAACTATGTAAAAATAAAAATTTCAGCAGGACAAAATACCACAAAGGAAAAAGATCAGAAAATAATTTAAGTACACATTACTAATGAGCCCTAATAAACGAAAGGCTCATACACATTATAAGACTACGGCACCTGGGTTGCTTAGTTGGTTGAGCATTGAGCATCTTGACTCTTGGTTTTGGTGCAGGGTCATGAGATCGAGCCCCGTGGTGGGCGTCCAGCCTGCTCTTAAGATTCTGTCTCTTCTCCCTGCCTCCCCCTTTCCCCTCTCCCCTTCCCTCACCTTCTTCTGTCTCCCCCCCCCCCCGCGCCCCCCCCCCGCTTGTATGCATGCTCTCTCTAAAAAAAAAAAAAAAAGACAAATAACCCATTTGAAAATGGTCAAAGGCCACTGTCTCCTGACAGTTCTTGCAAGAAGAAATGCAAACGGCTAGTCCCCTGGAGCCAGCGCTGCGCTTGCTCAGTCCCAGGGAGGGAGAGCAAGTCACGCAGCTCCAGGTCTCACTCGTCCCATTAAAATTTGGCAACGTGGAGGCGAGGATGGAGAGAAATGGACACTCATGAAGGGTGTTGGGAGTGGAGGTTACCACAGCTTTTGGAGAATAGTCTGGCGTCTTGTCAGACTTACACCCCACATAACTTTTGGCCAGCGGTCTAGCAGGGCGTGTGTCGGCGCCGTTTCCTGGGGCCATTATTCGTCAAGTGGGAACCTGGAACCCGCCCACCAGTAAGGGAACTGGACCCTCCCTCCCCAGCACCTGGCTGCCAGCAAGAGCTAGACCCCGGCGTGCTGGCCCGGAACGTGCCCCGGGGGCTTACAATGTGCTTTTGCCTTCCAGAAGTTAAAATGCTGGTGCACAAGTGCATCCGCCTGGAAGAAAGTGGAAGGTGCACACTCCTCCGTTATTGTGCTGGGGGGGGGGGGCAGAGCGGGGCTTTTCCCGATGCTTCTCTGGTGTATTGCGTTTGTAGTTGTAAAGAACAGTTGAGGTGAAATACACGATCCTTTTGTTGGCCTTGTTGTACATAGTAGCCTTGAGCTAACATGGTTATAGTTTCCTAAGCTTCAGAATGTAGATGACTCAAAACAAAACAAACCCTAGCAGAGAGTAACTAATGAAAAATCGTCTGTAGCCTTGTTTCCTTCTTCATTAAGCTCTTATATTTAGAATTTGGGGGTGGGGGGCTCCTTCCAAAGCTTTGGGTCACAGTCACATTTGTCTAATTATTGCAGACCCAAATACTTTGAATTACTATTTATCCACAATAGAATGTAAGGTTCTGGCTAATCAGAAATTTTCATTATAGCATCTATGATTTACAGTTAAAATTTTTTTTTAATGTTTATTTTTGAGAGAGAGAGAGAGAGAGCAGGGGAGGGGCAGAGAGAGAGGGAGACACAGAATCCGAAGCAGCTCCAGGTTCTCTGAGCTGTCAGCACAGAGCCTGACGCAGGACTCAAACTCGTGAATTGTGAGATCATGACCTGGGCCGGTCAATTCTTAACCAACTGAGACACTCAGGTGCCCCCGTATATTTCTTTAAAGCTTTTTTTCCTTAATGTTTTTATTTATTTTAGAGAGAGAGAGACAGCGCCACCAGGGGAGGGTCAGAGAGAGAAAGAGACACAGAATCCGAAGGAGGCTCCAGGCTCTGAGCTGTCAGCACAGAGCCCAATGCAGGGCTCAAACCCATGAACCCTGAGATCATGACCTGAGCCTAAGTTGGACGCTTAACTGAGCCACCCAGGCGCCCCATTTTTTTAAGATTTTATTTTTAAGTATTCTTGAAACCCAACATAGGGCTTGAGCTCAGAAGCCCGAGGTCAAGAATGGCCTGCTTTGCTGACTGAGCCAGCTAGACACCCCATGGGATTTTTTTTAAGAATCCAAGTGCAAGCTATTCTGCGTGATCCTTTCAGTGATGCAGAGAGTAGTCCAGAGGTTGGGATTCTCTGGGTGGGGCTGTCGGAAGGGTTAAATCAGATGTTGTGGGGAGGTGTGTGGCACCTCACAAGAGCATGGGCTGGGAACCCAGGCTGCCTGGCTGGCACCCCTGCTCCTGACGGGCCCCCACCTCGGGCATTGTTCCACCAGTTTGCCTCAGTTTCCTCATCACTAAGGAACACGGTGTCAGTACCCGCCTCATAAAACCGTTGTGAGGACTGAATGCGTAGATGTGTGCAGCGCTGGGGCGGTGCCTGGAAGGCAGCACATAATGTTCATTATTTTCGTAAGCCGTTCTCAGTTGTTGCCAAAAGAAAGGAGATGATCTCCTGTTTAATTGAAACTCCGAGCGAGGACTGGAGAGGATTCAGCCCCCGGAGACGGACCGCTGCCCAGGGTGGTGCCCAGAGTGTGCACTGCGTCCGAGTTGTAGCCCCCGGACAGAGGCCAGGCCGGGGCTGTACTGGGAGCACTGTTGTGAGGAGCGCTGGCCAGAACTGAAACTGTCCTCCCCGGGGGGAGAGGACACCCCCCCCCACTGGACAGTGGCCGCCGGGGGACCTGATCCAGATAGGTAGTTTCATTCAGAAATGAAAATATGACCCGGCCTGAGTGGAGGGGGGTTGCTGGGTACGTGGGCCTCCTCCGTGTGACTCCTCTGTCCCAGGTGCCTGGCCCTCAGCCCACCCCCCCCACCACAGGGTGCATTTCCGGTCTGTTAGGAGAAGGGGCGTCTTATGCGCTGTGGTCTGGGTTCCTCTCGGAAGTGCCTTGTTGGGATATTAGGGATTCTTGGATTATTGACTAAGCGGTCATCCTGCATGCCGTTTGATGCCCAGCGATGCTGCTTTTTGAATACTTCTGTAAGGTGTTTATGTCACGTGTGAGAAAAACAGTCTGCAGTTAGTTTGGGAGATCCTGAGGGAGAATTGGATCATTTGATAAAGTAGACGTTTCCCATTTGAATTAGGGTGTAAAGCAGGAGAGTTACTTTTTTTTGTTAAACCAGGAATTTATCAGGTATTTAGGTACTTGTGACCTAAAAACTCCGGAAGCTATTTCTTTCCTTGGAGTTTCTAAATTTTATTTTGAACTATTGTTTCTAAAAGAGTAGAATTGATACCCAGTTCGTTTCTACCTAGAGGCGAAAGGATGATACAGAGCCCATCGGAGCTTACAATTGAGTTAACACCAAGTTAGTTGCTTCCCTCCGCCTCTCATGGTCTCTGTGCTCGTGTGTGTGACCTCGTTGGTGGTTCGTTCAGAATGCTGTTGAAAGAGGACTTTTGAAGACCATAGATCTTTGAAGAGCCCTCCGTCTTTGAGGTTTTATCTTGAGGGACCCAATAATTGTTTTCTTGCCCTAGAATCCATATTTTTCTTCCCAGGATTTATTTCTCAAGAAAGGTTTTAAGTGTTTGTTGCTTTCAGGCAAGGAATTATGGAGAAAACATATTGGTTTTCCTCCAAATACCCAGTGGCCCTTCAAGTGCCCATTGGGTCATCTGTCATTGCTTTTATGTGGACAATAACTGCTGGAAGCAAATGTCCGTGTTAAATAGCTGTCTAGAAGATACTTTTAAAAAATCTGTTCGCCAAGGAGGAGAAAATTTGAGTTTTAATAGCGAACATCTCAGAACGCCCCCCCGCCCCCCCGCCCCCCGCTGAAAAACCTGTCCTGGCCGGTGACCGGATGCCGGTTAAGCAGGCACTCTGTGTTCTAGGCCAAGAAGCTCAGAAGGGGCCCCTGCTCTTCGACGGCCTCCCTCCGGCCGGCGGCGCCGACTCAGGTACAGTCTCCAGGCTCTCCCAGGTGCGTGTCAGCGCGTCGCCCTGGGGTCCTAGTTGTCTCAGATCTTTCTCCCTTTCCCCCGTTTTCAACACGCAGATGTTTTAGGTGTGGACTGTCTTAAGGTTTGAATCCATGGCATCAGGTAAGGCAGCAAAATCTGCTAGTCACGAGCCCCGAGGAGCGGCATAAAAACGAGCAGTTTCCTCCGGTTCGTTGGAGCATTTATTGTACCAGCTGAAATCAGATTTCATTCTTTCAGGCAGATTTTTGTCTCCTTTGAACCGATAGGACTTTAAAATAAAAGAGGTTCAAGACGTTATTTACCGAACTATGAGCTGCCACTGGATGGACCCCAGAGTTCCGAGCTATTCCGCTGGCCTGCGCCGGTGTCCTGGTGGGATGGAGGCTGGAGCCCCCACCGGCCCTGCGCTCACCCTGTGTTCTGTGTTACAGGACCGGGGGGCCCCTTGCTCTTCGATGACCTCCCACCGGCCAGCAGCGGGGACGCAGGTGAGTGGGAGGGGCGGGGTCGCCGTGCTGATGGAGGGGGTGCGTTGAAATCGTACTCTTCTGTAAAATGTATTTGTTGATAGGTCTTAACAGGGTTTGGGATGACATTAAACCGCCATACAGCAGAAGGTTTATTAAAATTTATTAAAATCACACAATAAATAGGCACCATCAGGTGGAAGCAGAAAGATTATATGCTGCATCACCTTTTGGTGATTTCTTACTTCTTGGGGTTCAGCCACTTGCAGCTGATGTTAAGAATTAAGAGTTCGGTCATTTGAACTTTGTTTTTAATATTTTATCAAAAACCTCAGAGTCAATCTCTGCCCCTGTGGGTGAGAGGCTCTAATGTACTCAGCAGAAGTATCTGAATATATAAAATAGTAAAAATATTTTTCATATCCCTGAACCTGTAAACACAGATAGTCTTCTCCTTTATGGTACCTGCATTAAAAAGAATTTTGATTTTAAGAAAATAAAATCCGAATGACACTGGTTTAGTGACTGGTACAGACCATGTGCAGGAATTTCCTTGAAGTTCAAGACCGCAGTTGATTATTTTCAGTCAAGCCTTATTTTTTCTCAACAATCTTTATGAACTTGATCTCATTTTTTTCAAGCCTATTAACGTTGCCTCCACCTTTTCCTGTAAATGTTCTTTCCGTTCTACATCCCGGGCAGGTGGAGGGGGGAGGAGCAGGTCCCTTTGGTGGTCACAGAGATGTATGTCCTAATACTTCCCATACGGGATCCTGCTGAGTGAGGGCAGGGCAGGGGGCCGCATGACAGTGGGGGAGGACGGAGGTGGGGCGGGGGGCTATTTTCACATGCAGTTTTCTGCTGAACTAGAGTCCTCCCTTATGATGTCAAGTACAGCACTTGTTGCTGATTGTCAAGTCCGTGTTTTGTATCATTAGTCCATTACACAAAAATCCTCAGGATTAGGCTAGAGTGTGTGGATTAAATTAGCGTAGTTCTGTGTTTAGAACAAGTTACTAGAGGCCTCTTACGTGAGAATCCTCAGATTTTCAGGGCTGTACAATCACAATGTTGTCTCAGTCCCCAGGAAGCCTAAAATCCTGCCTGTAGAGCCCGCACTCTTCCCATGAAGGTTAATGTGTGCAGACATTGACCTACAGGGCTCTTAACAGGGTTCATAAAAGAAGATTCAATGTAGCTGTGTCTTAGTTCTTCCTAGGGCAAGAGACAGCCAGCTGGTAACAACTTAGACTTTGCACCATTATGAACAGGCTTGATTTTTTCGCATTTAGAATCTAACCTTGCATCCAATGTATTGAATTTCTTGAGAAGACATATTCACCGTTTATAAAATCAACTACATTCTGGGCCATAAAATAAGTCCCAGTAATGAATTGATTTCATATACAGACCACATTCTCTGACTACAAAGTGATTCAGTTAGGAGTCAGTAACACATCTATCAGAATGTCCTTGTTTGGCAAGTTCAAAGAGTGGAGGATTGTTTTGTACACGCCCTGGGAAAGCTGGGCCAGCTGGGGAGGAGTGCATGGAAACATTTGTGGAATTTTCTCAGTTAAGGCACGTTATTATGGGGGGCAGGTTGTGTGTGAGTTATGTTCTGCTGTTGCAAGTGTCTGTCTTTTTGCAAGTAATTCACTCTCCCTGACAGCAGGGACATTTTCTTCCCGTCCCTCCGTGCGCGGAGATGTCTGATGAACACGGGTCGAGTAAATGCTCACATGCTTTTATTTTTTTAATTTTTTTAATGTTTGTTTATTTTTGAGACAGCACGAGCAGGGGAGGGGCAGAAAGAGAGAGGGAGACACAGAATCCGAAGCAGCTCCAGGCTCTGAGCTGTCAGCACAGAGCCCGACGTGGGGCTTGAACCCACGAACGTGAGATCATGACCTGAGCCGGTCGGACGCTTAACCGACTGAGCCCCCCAGGAACCCCAAGGTCACATGCTTTTATACTGAAATGCAGAGAATGCTTAGAGCCTTTTATTACTGCAACAGCAGCCATTTATCGGATAGGTGATGACCCCGGCACTGTGGTCAGTGCTTTTACTTACCTGGTCCCCACCTTCCGAAGTGACCGTGTCCTCCCTGTGTTACAGAGGAAGAAACAGGCTGGGGGTTAAGTGACCTGCCTCAGGGGCAACACCTCTTATGAGTGGCAGAGCCGGGATTTGAAGCTAGACTTCTCCCAAGAGGCATGCACACGACAGGCGCTCTTAGCTCTCTGGCCTGAGTCCAGGTTCCTCTCTCCACAGATGCGGATGGCTTCAGCAGTCCTGTTTGGCCTGTCACCATGCACACAGCTCTTAAAGCTTGGTGTTTACCTCACTGTACCCCCCTCTGGGCACTTAATGCTTTTTTGACTTGTTCAGGACGTGTCACTGCCAGTTTCAGAAACTTCCTTATTAATAAGGGCCTACGGATATGGGACCTGCTGTGCACCACAGCCCCAAGATGTGGGCTGTATATTTTTCCACCAAGAACCTTCCCTTGCAGATCCTTTCTCACATCTGGCCTGAGCAGGACCTGAATGCTGACCTGTGGTCCCCCTGTGGGTGCCCGGGCACACCGCCCGCCCTGTGCCTGCCTCTCTGCCGGTGCTCGTGCCCCGTGGTCCCCCCTGTGGGTGCCCGGGCACACCGCCGGCCCTGTGCCTGCCTCTCTGCCGGTGCTCATGCGGCGTGTCATTTCGAGTCTTGGGGGCTGGCGTGGGGCCTGGTCCACCAGTCGCTCCTGATGGTCCGCAGCTCTGTCTGTCTGTCCTTGCGTCCAGGTTCTCTTGACACTTCGATGTCCCAGACGGTAAAGAGCGAAGGGAAAGGAACAAAGAGAAGAGCCCCTGAAGAAGAGAACGGCAGCGAAGAGCTTGTGGAAAAGAAAGTTTGTAAAGGTTTTCAGACAGTTTGAAAACAAACGTATTAGACTTCCTATCTTAGAACAACCCAGAGCAAAAACGAGCTCAGCTTTCTGATTCAGGATGCTTCCTTTTCGTGTCTGCATTTGAGAAGCTGGTAGGGTTCCCTTTTTGCCAGCAGATTTCCAAAGTTCCTTTTGCTTCCTCTCCTTACTTTCCTGTTCAGCTCTGCCCAACTTTGGTCAGATAGGAGACCTGCATTTGTTCCTCAAGGGTCAGAAGACCCAGGTCATGTTGACGTCACCTTCTCTAGTGAACAGTGAGTCTGCTGAGCCCCCACTTTCTCTCTGACTCACTGTCTTTGTTCGCACTGGCGATGGGCACTTCCCAAGAAGGCGCCTGCAGCTGGAAAAACCAGTTGAAATTCGGAGAAGTGGAAAGTATCAGTTACAGAGAGGTGGCCGTGGGTGTTGTTCACACACCGTACGCACCCCTTCGTCCTTGGCCCGGAGCTGCCCGGCGAACGCCGCGGGGTGCGCTGGGACACGCGCGAGAAGCCCACTGGCCCGCTGGCCGCTGCCCTTCGCCTCCAGAGCACCGCGCTTCCGGGCAGCGGCTCTGCCAGTGTCGTCTCACTGTCGGCGGAGCCCTGGGGTGTCCGAGAATGAGCTTCAGTGGCCTGGGGCCGTGCCCGTGGCGTGCTCCTTTAGCCTCGTCTTCCTCACTTAAAGTAGGAGCCGCTGCCGCGCTGTGTCCAAGTTCTCTGCCAGCCTCAGGCATGGGACTAGAGTTTCACGTAGCCGACAGGGCATTTGGGGTAGACTTTATGCGTTTCTCTAAACTAGGAAGTTTTCTGCCCTCATTAAATTACTGACGAGACTAATTCGCGCATAACACCCGCCCCAGGTTGGGGTGAGGGCAGGCCCCTTGCTCTGGTGCTTAATGCCTTAACCGAAGCCAGTGGTGCCAAGCTGCTGCTGTCCATGCTTCCTCTTCACCGTTCAGTCTTTCGTTCACTCATTTTGTTTTTTGAGGGGGAGAGAGGGAGTTTGTGCGTGAGTTGGGGAAGGGCAGAGCAGGAGCATGAGCATCCCAACCAGGCTCCGTGCCCAGCGAGGAGCCTGATGCCAGGCTCGATTTCACAGACCGTGAGATCATGGCCTGAGCCAAAATCAAGAGTCGGACGCTTAGCCAACCAAGCCCCCCTGGGTGCCCCCACTGCTCAGCCTTTTAGAGCCCGCCCTTGTCCGGCTGTGGTCTTGTTCTAGGTACAGACTTGCAGCGGGGCAGACGGCCGGCCAGAGGGGAATAGCTCGCTCATATGCAGTCAGGACATCCCGGAGGAAGGCTGCCAGCAGCCCCGCACCCCCCGTTTGCTCTGGGCTAGGGCTTCTGGAGGGACGTGCGCAGTTCTGTAGCGGCGTTCTGCTCTCCTCTCCGCAGCTTCTTCGGTGATCTTCGGTCTGAAAGGCTATGTGGCCGAGCGGAAGGGCGAGCGGGAGGAGATGCAGGACGCCCACGTCATCCTGAACGACATCACTGAGGAGTGTAGTCCCCCGTCGTCCCTCATGTGAGTGTCCGCTCCCGCGAGCTCTGTGCCGAGTGGCCGCATTCGGTGGGTGGGTCTGGGGGGTGTGGCATATCGGTGCCGATCCGTGCTTCTCAGCTGGCCCTGATTTTGCACAGTCTTCCCTTCCCGACGTGTGTGGTCCTCGCCTGGGCGGGGGGCGCTTGGGATGCTAGACGCCCCGCAGCAGAGAGCTGTCCTGCCCCAAGTGCGTTCCTGCCGGAGCCCAGAACCCTGTTAGGGAACGGACTCTGCGTCAGTGTCTGAGGAGCTTCTGGCAGGGGTACCCTCACCCCGCGGCCCCAAGATGGAGGGGCTGCTCACAGCGCTCTTGGTGATCCGGGAGAGCTGCATCTGGTCGGGGCCCAAAGGAGAACAAAAAGCAGAAACAGCATCAAGGGGGAGAACAGTGAACATTTTCCTGCAACTGTACAAACTCACATGAGGCCTTTGGGTCATCTCTGAGGCGCGGAGGGCTGCACAGCCTGTCGTTACCTCGCGTTCCCGCTGTGCACGGAGACTGTAGGGCCAGGATCACACGTGTGCACGCCAGAGACTCTGGGGCACAGGATCACGCGTGTGCGCACGCCAGACACTCTGGGGCAAGGATCCCGCGTGTGACCAGAGACTCTGGGGCACAGGATCACGCGTGTGACCAGAGACTCTGGGGCACAGGATCCCACATGTGCGCACGCCAGAGACTCTGGGGCAAGGATCCCGCATGTGACCAGAGACTCTGGGGCAAGGATCCCGCGTGTGACCAGAGACTCTGGGGCACAGGATCCCACGTGTGACCAGAGACTCTGGGGCAAGGATCACACGTGTGCACACGCCAGAGACTCCGGGGCACAGGATCACGCGTGTGTGCTCGGGAGACTCTAGGACAAAGGTCATGGTTATGTGCACGGGGGATTGTAGGGAACAAGATCAGGCGTCCGCATCACCACGTTTCCGTGGTCACGGGGTCTGTGACGGGTGCCCCCTGGAGCCAGCCAGTCACTAACAGACAGTGTGCTGGAGCCAGTGGTGCCAGTGGCCTTTGTGCAGACGAGGAGGCGACGGTCCCTGCCGGCACCTGGTCACGTGTGGAGGTGCCCGCGTACACACAGTCCCTGGTGCTGGGCAGCCGTCGTCCACACAGCACACTGTGGGGTCACCCTTGGAGCTGGAACAGGCCTCCGGAGAGCCCCGGGAGGGGGAGGGGACTGTGCTTAGCAGCCACCCCGTGATGACAGCCACGTGGAGGTGGCGCCTCATGGCTCGTGAGGTCGCTGTTGGAACGGACTCGGGACATGTTTGAGGAAGTGGCTCTCTAGAGTAGACGTCCTTTCTCGTGGGCAT
The DNA here is from genome assembly GCF_006229205.1 of Suricata suricatta. Lineage (NCBI taxonomy): Eukaryota > Metazoa > Chordata > Mammalia > Carnivora > Herpestidae > Suricata > Suricata suricatta. Next base: position 2,522,432 of record NC_043702.1, read on the forward strand.
TTTTATTTGTCCCTGAAACAGTTTAACTCACTAATGGCATTTATTCTGTGTATGCAAGTGTTCTGGCACGATGTGAAAGGGGAATAGGAATGAGTGTTAAGATGGGCATTAAGTTTCATCTTCAGTGAACGATCAGTTAATCTTGAGTTGTTGAAAAAAATGTGAGTTTTTAACTTTTTTTTATATTTAAATTTTTTTTTAATGTTTTTTATTTATTTTTGAGAGAGCGCAAGCAGGGGAGGGTCAGAGAAAGAGGGAGATACAGAAACTGAAGCAGGCTCCGGGCTCTGAACTAGCTGTCGGCACAGAGCCCGACGCAAGGCTTAGAACCTGCACACCGTGAGATCATGACCTGAGTCGACGCCGGATGCTTAACCGACTGAGCAACTGGTGCCCCTTAACTTCTTTTTCTTTAAGGTTATTTATGTTGATCTCTATACCCAATGTGGGACTCAGAACCACAACCCCGAGATCCAGAGTCTTCGTGCTCCACTGACGGAGTCAAAGGCCCCCGAGTTTTTAACTTTTAATTTAAAAATACTGTGAGGGGCGCCTGGGTAGCTCAGTCCATTGAACGTCCTACTTCGGCTCAGGTCATGATCTCCTTTCTGTGACTTCGAGCCCTACGTCGGGCTCTGAGCTGTCAGCACAGAGCCCAGAGCCTGCTTCGGATTCTGTGTCTCCCTCTCTCGTGGCCCCTCCCCCACTCACACTCTTGTCTCTCTCTCTCTCTCTCTCTCTCTCTCTCTCTCTCTCTCTCTCTCTTCCTCAGAATAAATATTAAAAAAACATTTTTAATTAAAAAAATAAAAATATCATGCAAGTTGGGGCACCTGGCTGGCTGGGTCAGAAGTGTGTGACTCTTGATCTCTGGTCACGAGTTCAAGCCCCATGTTGGCTACAGAGATCACTTAAATAAATGAACTTAAAAACTACCGTGAAAGTTACTTCCACATTTGTCTCAGTTAATGTGATGTGTGTTTTCTCATTTGTGACAGTCTGGCTGGTATTTTAGCAGGGGGATGTCCTCAGTCTTCTTAGTGCTCACTGTTTGAAATAAGATTTAGAAGCCTTCATGGAGAGGAGCAAGCTTTGACAATCTCAGTAACTTGTAGTTCATTCTTCCAGTACCCGGGTTTCATATTTTGCTGTTTTTGATGGACACGGAGGAATTCGAGCTTCAAAATTTGCTGCACAGAATTTGCATCAGAACTTAATCAGGAAATTTCCTAAAGGTGAGACCTAGAACAGAGTTGGGTCACGTTCATCGTGGTGTTTGCCGTTGGTGTAGAGCAGGGAGAGAGTCATGTCACCAGGAACTGGCAGCGGCCCTTTGAAGATGGGGCACGGGGGGCGGGCTCCGAGGTGGGCAGGTGGAGGCCGAGTGGGGGGCCTGGCGTGACGTGAGTCTGCCCGACGGCGCCTGGCGGAGAGGTGTTCGCCTCCTCACCTGGGAGATGGCTAGCAGGCTCCGCCGGCCCTGCCGTCCAGGAGGGGAAGTGAAGACGACCTTGACCTTGGTCACTGTGCAGACACGGAACTGCAGCAGGAGGAGAACCTGCCCTTCTTGAGAGCCTGTCATGTTCCTTCCGTAACAGGAGATGTGATCAGTGTCGAGAAGACCGTGAAGAGATGCCTTTTGGACACTTTCAAGCACACTGATGAAGAGTTCCTCAAACAGGCTTCCAGCCAGTGAGTGTAATCACGTAGAGATGAGTGTGTGAGCGTGTGCGGTGCGCGTGTGGTTTTTCTCGAACCCATTTGAGGTGTTCTGATCCTCACTCTCTGAAAAGCACCCGCCACCAAGTAAGTGCTCACACTGTTGACGTGCGCGGTGGAGTGAACCTCACCGCCCAGCCCGGGAAGTGGGTCTCCAAGGGCTGCTGTCGGCGGCCACCGTGTTTCTGATGTGTCTCCCCCTCCCCCCAGGAAGCCCGCCTGGAAAGACGGCTCCACTGCCACGTGTGTTCTGGCTGTGGACAACATCCTGTACATTGCCAACCTCGGGGACAGTCGGGTATGTGGCTCCGGAGCTGCTCCCGGCGGCCAGCGCGCGGTGTGGGCACCGACAAGTGTGCGCCCAGCGGGGTGGACGGTGGTGACGGGTCGAGGTCTCTTCTTGCAGGGCCGCTGCGGGGCTCCCGCAGACTCCACGTGCTGGCAGGGGGCCGAAGCCGTTTGCACTCTGGGCACACGCAGGCCCTGGGAAGTGTGGGGGGGTGTGTGCATGTGTGTGCATGCTCTGTCTCCATGGGGCAGTGGGTCAGAAGACCTCAGAGGGTAATGACGGCAGAGTGTGGACCCTGGCCTCTCAGCATGATTGTGCTTCCAGAATAAGTCCAGAGTAGTTACAGAGCACTAGGTGATGCCGTGTCCGGAGCCAGTCCACGTGACCGCAGGAGGGAACCCGCTTATTTCCAATGAGTGGCACTCAGTGTCCCTGCGCCAGCTGTGGGGAATGGCTTAGAGCCGGGGGGCCACATCCGGCAGCCCGGCCCAACGCCCCTCCCCACATGGCAGGACCTCTTTCAGCGAGCCTGGTCCTCCATCAGCAGTCACGGTGACCCTCCTGCTCTTAGGCAGCACCTGGAGACCGCTGTCCCCTCCCCCCATCACATTTAGAGTGATTTCTACATAAATACCAGGCGCTGGGGGGACAGCAGTGCCCATCACCGACTGTCCCTGTGCTGGTGGATTTTATATTCTGGTGTTTTTCTAGTAGACTGGCCCCAGTTCACATGTGTTGAGGCTAAATAACAAGTAACGGGAGTAAAACCAGCAAAAAAAAAAAAAAAAAAGACTTTGAGCTCAAATCCAGATTTGCATCCTGGCTCTGCTGTGTGACGTCAGGCACACACCTGCGGACGTGGTGGCGGTGTGCACGGAGGCTTTGGCCAGCCTGCCCTCCTGTCCGCCTCCAGCGGACTCCGTGCCTAGTGATGCCCCCAGGAGGCTGTCATCTTCATTGCGTGTCACAATCAAGGCAGTGGCCTGTGGAGGGTCAGCCACCGGCTGCCCGGCCCGCCCTGCTGGCCCCGGACTTGGCCATCAGCATGGCCCCTCCCCCTGGTCACGGTTTCTGTGACACTTCTTTGCTCTGAACTCCTGTTTGTCAGCAAGAGAGTGAACCTGAAACTCCGTTGCTAACCTTTCTCCTCACCCGGTACCTGAACTTGACCTGTCTGTGTTCCCAGGCAATCCTGTGTCGCTTTAACGAGGAGAGTCAGAAGCACGCGGCCTTAAGCCTCAGCAAGGAGCACAGCCCCACGCAGTACGAGGAGCGGATGAGAATCCAGAAGGCCGGCGGCAACGTCAGGTAACAGGGCCACGGGGCCCCCTCTCCCCATCAGGGGGCCTCTGGGGGCAGAGCTTTCCGTGTTTGCAGAGTCAGCAGTGAGACGAGACCGAGGTCGAAGCAGGGGAATAGAGGTTGTAGGATTTCGCACTGTGCGCCTGGGAACTTCCGTGAATACTGTCATTTGTCACAACCGGACAAGCTAGTCGTAAGCTAACTCCAGAGGGAACAGCTGACGTGGTGGAGACAGCAGCTCAGGGTGCAGCTCCATCTCCCTCTCTGTGCCTTCGACGACCGCGTGCCTGCTCCCGTGTAGATCTGCCGTTTCTCGGAGGCGGCGGTGGAGGCTAACCTCTCTCCTCCTCTTCTCTGGGCCACGGGAGAGGTCCGCCTCGGGGACATCACACTAGGAGTTTGGCCAGAGTGTTTTCCGGCTGGTCTTCCAGTGTGACCGTTGGGACTTGATGCTCTGTGGGGATGCAGGAAGGGGGCCCGGGAAGATGGCGGCCGGCTGTCCCTGGAGGGGCTTTCTCTCCCCGTCTCTCGCTGCTGCTCTAGGCGGCTTCTGGCTGGTGCTTCGGGGGCCTCTGGGGAGGAGCCTGAGAGCTCCCGATTCTGCCGTTGCCCAAACTCCTTGAAAACGTGCGGACTTGGACAGTCCTGTGGCTGACGCGAAGGTGCGCTGTACGGCAGCTGCCCTCTGTCCCTAGTCCCCACATAACTGAGACGGCGTAGGGGGCTTAGCGGTGTCGTTTGTGCGGCCTAGGACGGGCCCCTCCTCTCGGGGCCCACTCTGCCTCCCCGCCCTCCCCCCACTGCGATCACTAACACTTCCAAACGTCCAAAACAGCAGGACGTTTCAGTCTGTGTGTGCAGCTGACCTGTCGGAAGGTCACTGCAGACCGAACGCGGACACAGCCTGGCCGAGGGGTTTCCGCCTGGCCGGTCCCGGTGTCCCCTTAGTCCGCGTGGCCTCTGCTGGAAACCAGCATCCAGTCCACGTTCACGTTCGCCTGGGCCCTCACCGTTCTGTGAGGACGGTCGTACGGGGTCGCCCGTGGCCCGTCCTTGTTGGCGTGTGTCCTGCAGGCTGGAGTGCAGCTCACTGGCCGCATCATTCTCTGAAGTATGGGGGGCTCCTCTGGGCCCGTGATGGTCGCAGTCGCCCCTCCTGTCGCCCCTGCAGTGTGTGGGGTGCACCCAGTGAGCGAGATAGAAAACTCCCGCTCTCCTCACACCCCGAGCTCCTTCCACAGCCTCTGTGCGGGGCTGCTGGCGCTCAGCGGGTCTTTGGGACTTACCGCTGCGCTGTCGGAGCAGGCCAGGCTCCTTCCAGGGGCAGAGGAGGGGGGAGCCCTAGTCACCCGTCCCTCAAGCGCCTTGTGGGGTTCCTGAGGGGCTCGTGCTTTGAGCAGCTTCCCAGGGAGCACGCTGGAGGCCGGCTCTCTCTTCCTGTGCACTGTGTCCCTCTTGCTCATTCGCACGGTTGCACTTGAGAGGCCTTCAGGAGGCACCCGCCTGGAGGGTCACTGTGTGGCCACAGTCAGGGGCCGGGAGCACTGGATTCTGGCTCCAAACAGCGGCCCAGGCCAGTGAGGACATCCCGCCACATGCGTCCTCTGCAGCTTCTTGCTCCTAGTTCGGGAAACCTCTATGGGCCCCACAAACAGCTCTGCATTTGCCGAGCCTGCCCCCCACCGCCGCCCGCCGCGTGCACCGCCTCTGGTTTCCCAGGCACAGCCGGAGGCCCAGTGGCTTGCAGCTGCCCAAGGCCCATCAGACTTGTTCTTGGCATCGAGTTGGGGGGCTCTTGGGGGGCTCTTTCCCCTCTGATAAACCTGCAGGCCCATTTCTAGGTCGCCTCCCCAGCTCTGGATGCCTCAGTTGAAAATGGAACAGGTAGGGGCGCCTGGGTGGCTCAGTTAGGTGTGCACTTTCGATTTTGGCTCAGGTCGTGATCTCATGGTTTGTGATATCAAGCCCCATGTTGGGCTCTGTGCTGACAGCCCGGAGCCTGCTTGGGATTCTCTCTCCCACTCCCTCTCTGCTCCTCCCTCGTTCATGCTCTCTCTCAAAAAGTAAATAAGTTTGGGGCACTTAGGTGGCTCAATTTGGTCAAGCCTACGACTTTGGCTCAGGTCATGATCTCACGGTTCGTGGGTTTGAGCCCCGTGTCGGGCTCTGTGCTGACAGCTCAGATCTGGAGCTGCTTCGGATTCTGTGTCTCCCTCTCTTTCTGCCCCTCTCCTGCTCACACTCTCTTTCCCTCTCTTTCAAAAATAAAGTAAAATGTTTAATAACAATAATTAAAATAATAAAAATAAGTAAAGTTAAAAAAAATGGAATGGGTAGAAGTTTAATGTGCAGAATACGATTAATACAGTGTAAGAGAAATCATGTCCATGGCCCACGCAAAGAAAACAGGGCTTCAGAATCCGGAAACAGTTACTTGCAGGGATTTCTGGGTCAAGTCAGGTGTAAATACAGCGCCCCCTGCCGCACCTCGTAACCTGGGCTGCCTGCTCATGTCGCCTGAGGCGCGTTAGGGTACGGCAAGATAGCAAACATAATCTGGGCCCTGACCCGGCCCTGTCCCGTCCAGCTTGGCTGTGGGCAGGTCAGCAGGGCGGGCTGGGGGCCGCGCGTGCCAGCCAGAGGGTGTGCAGTGCCGTCGGACGTGTTTGAGTGCTCGGAGGCCAAGGCTGGTGGTGTGGGTGCCCGCAAGCACCGTGGACCCACGATCTGTCACATGGAGCCCGTTTCCCCGTTTCAGGGACGGGCGTGTCTTGGGTGTGCTGGAGGTGTCTCGCTCCATCGGGGACGGGCAGTACAAGCGCTGTGGGGTCACCTCTGTGCCAGACATCAGACGCTGCCAGCTGACCCCCAACGACAGGTAAGTCCATGTGCGCACACAGTCCCGAGTTCCCGTTTGCGTTGTGACCTGGGGTGGGTGGGCAGCCCTGTCTTGGGCACTGGTGGGGCCTGGTGGTGCAGGGATGGACAGACTGCTTTCTGCCCTCGTGGGCTCCCCAGGCCAGTAGGTGAGTGCATGTGTTGGGGGGGGGTGGGGGCACCGTGTGTTGGGAGCAGGAGACTTGGGCCAGGTCCCTGTTGGAGAGAGGAGAAGGGCCCCCTGGCAGAGGGAAGGTGCACGGCCATTGCAGCGGGACAGCATGACGCATGGCCAGGTGCCTGGCAGTAAGGGAGGGTGATGGGGGAACGGCAGCAGGGTGCCTGGGAGCCAGTGGTGAGGGGTCCTGGGTTCCCTGCGGGGGCAGCAGCCAAGCGGAGCCAGCCAGCCCATGAAAGACGCTGCGCTAAGCTGCCTGCGGCGAGGTGGGCGGCCCCGGAGGCTCAGGAGGGCCTCCCCACGGCCCCCTGCTCAGCCTGGCTTTTGCGGGGCTCTGTGCGCCTGCCGACCTTGGGGTCTCAGGATGCTCCCTCCCACCAGCCCTTTCAAGTGGTTGGACAAGTGTTTATTTTATTGCATCGCCAAGCCATTTTACGAAGTCTGCTGCGAAAACCCGTTTATGTTCCTTGTTCCCATTCATTAAGGTTCATTTTGCTGGCCTGCGACGGCCTCTTCAAGGTCTTTACCCCAGAAGAGGCCGTCAACTTCATTTTGTCCTGCCTGGAGGTAAGAGTGCCCACTGGGTGCCGGCTGTCAGAGCTGCGCTCAGGTTCTTGCCACAGGGACGTCCCGGGGGGGCTTCCTCCCTGCTGCCCCCCCCCGGCGCACATGCCCGGGGCTCCCCAGTCCGTTCGTCCTGCAGCCCCTCCCGATGGAGACCGGGGAGCAGTTCTTGTGGAGCCCGCACCCCGGAGGGTGGCCGGGCCCTGCTCACCTGTGCCCCTTTGCCGTCCGGCAGGATGAGAAGATCCAGAGCCGGGAAGGGAAGCCCGCCGTGGACGCGCGCTACGAGGCCGCCTGCAACAGGCTGGCCAACAAGGCGGTGCAGCGGGGCTCCGCCGACAACGTCACGGTGATGGTGGTGCGGGTAGGGCAGTAGGGCGCGGCCCGGGCTCCCTGTGCGTGTGTGTGTGTGCGCACTACGTGTGTCCCGTGTACTCCTGGGGGCTCCCGTGGTTGTAAATAAAGGTTTCTTTCTTTTCTAGTCTTTTGGGTTCTTACATTTGAATGACTTGGCCCTTCAGAAGTCCTGTCGGCTTCCGGGTACGCTCTGGGGCTTCCCTCAGTACAACTGCCATGGCCTCTCGCATGGGCCTGCGCTGGTGACCCACAGCTGCTCAGTGTGTTATGTTTGTAGGTCACGGGCGCCTCACCTGTGCTTTCGCCCTCCTCAATGAGCCTGGTTAGGGAAGGGGCACTTTCTATCCGGAGACTGAGGTAGTGACCTGCCCAGACAGGCCGGCCGAGCCGTCTGGCCGTTTTCAGGTCTCCAGGGGAAATGCGGTGGCAGAGCATCGTGTGGCAGAGGTGCTGGGCGTGGCCAGGGGTGGACAGGTACACACGGCGCCTCTGGCAGGCCCTCCAGGGACAACGGGAAGTCTGCTCATTTCTGATTCTGTTGGTGGGGTGCAGTCGGGCCCCAGGACGCTGTGGAGTGCTGGCCCTCCCGGTCTCCCGTCTGGACCCCTGGGCGAGAGCCGGGCGCTTTCCGGTCCGGGCAGTCCACTGCTGCTGGGAACGCCTCCGAAGCCAGTGGCCAGTGTCCGTGCATGCGGCTGGCCGTCTGCTGGGCTGAGGGCCTTCTGGGCAAGGACACTTGAAAGGGGGAACCTTCTGGTGAAGATGTTAAAAAATGCAGAATTAGCCTACTTGCAAAATAAATGAAAATACTTCTCCAGTCCTTATTAATCTAGAAGAGCGGTCACAGGACCGCTGTCACTGTTGTAGTGAAACCGTTCTCTGGTTCCCTCAAGTGTCCGCCTCTGGAGGACGGGCGTGTGGATGATGTAAGTCTGCACAGTCTTGCCTTAGGAGCTGCTGTTCGGGAAGGGGCCCCGCCCCTGCCCCGCCCCCTCAGGCACCTTATCACCCCTTCTGCCCAGTTAGTGGAGCTGGTGTCGTCCCCCACCCCCCCCACGTTGTGCACACCCTCGCTGCTGGGGGCCGGGACCACATGCGGTGGGGCATCCCTGGAGACGAGGACCCCGGCTCTGGGAGCCGGAAATGACACCTGATCCAGTCTGCAGTTCCCGAGTCCCAGTGCCCGGGAAGCCACCGCCCGCACGTAGCTGGGAGGCCTCCCTGGTCAGCCGCCCCGCCCCCGCCCCTTCCCGGGTCCAGGCTGCCCAGGGCAAGGACCAGCCTCCCCTGCCTCCCAGACTTCCTCCCCCTTAGCGGGCCTGCCCTCAGGGCGGAAGGTTCTTTATTTTCCCGTCTGCACTGCGTGCTGCCGTGCACAGGCCTGAAAGGAGACTTCTTTGCCCCAAACCAGGCAAAGTGACTGGCATAAATGCCTCCCGCTGGCCCCGTCCCACGGAAACTACCGCAGACGGCCTCCTGCAGAGCACGCTGAGCTGAGGATGGAAGGGGCTGCGGCCGCTTCTGGGCAGAGGCGGACTCCTCTCCACACTGTGCCCGCGGGCCACAGGGGGAAATCCAGAGAAGGGTGTGGCCGCAGCACCCTTATCAACCCGAGAGGCGGCACCCTGCAGCGGCCCTTCCTGGTAGGGTGGGTACCAGTCCTACTGAGAATCGAACCAGGCCTGCCAAGGGCACCGAGTGGTTCCCGGGTACCATGCCCGGCGGGAGCGGGTGTTGGGGCTCTGAGGGGGGACGTGAGCTGTGTGCCCTGGGAGCTCCGTCAGACCTGGCCACCGTCACCGCCCTGAAGCCAGCGGATGGTTCAGGGGACTTCAGCCGCCACCCTCTGCAGACTGAACGCTCGCTTGTCCGAGCAGCCTGGCCCCACGCACACGTGCGGCACCGGGTCCCGGCGGCCACCCTGCCCAGAGCTGCCGTGCGACTTCCTCGGTGACACATTGGAAGAAACACGCTGCAGGCAGACACCGGTGTCTCCTTGCAGGACCCTCCCCATCCCCCGCCCCGCCTCTCCCTGGTCCATCACTGCTACAGCACTGAGGTGAACTTGGGACCCTGCCTCCCCAAGACGAAGCAAGTACTCTGGGTGCTAGGCCCCCCTAGAAACTTTCGCCGGGTAACAACCCAGCAGGGCTCTCCTCCTCTTGAAAGGCCTCCGGAGGTCACTCCTGGTGCCAGTGTGCAGGTCCCCTTGCTGGGCCTGCGGGGCCCACGTGGATGGTTCCTGCCGGCGTCCTCCTGCATGTGTCCCCCCTCCCCCCGCCAGCCACTTCAACACCGCCCAGAGACTGTTCAGACCCTGCGTCCGTTGGCCGGGCACAGGAAGGGCCCACCGGGCCGCTCACACGCCGAGGAGGATGGCGCTGAAGTGCGAGCCGCCGCGCACGGTGAGGGAGGAGCCGCTGGCGTTGTCCAGGAAGACGGAGGCGTACTGCCCCAGCTGCGGGGAAGGTCAGGGTCAGCCTGGGGCCGCCAGCCCCCAGAGACGCAGAGTCTGGGGATGCCCCCCCGCCCCTCAGCACCCCAGGCGGGCCATGTGCCCCCCGGCAGCAGCTGGGACCCGACCCTCAACAGCGCTGGCCTCCCGACCATGTGTCCTCAACTCCCTTGTCAACGGTGGAAACACCATCCGGCAACTAAACTTCAAACTTTCCCTTCTGGGGGCACCTGGGGGACTCAGTCGGTTAAGCGTCCAGTATCGGCTCAGGTCATGATCTCACAGTTCGTGGGTTCGAGCCCCGCATCGGGCTCTGTGCTGACAGCTAGCTCAGAGCCTGGAGCCTGCCTCGGATTCTGTGTCTCCCTCTCTTCCCCTTCCCTGCTCAGGCTGTCTGTCTCTCAAAAATAAATAAAACATTAAAAAAAGAACTTTCCCTTCTGGTGAACAGAGGAAAAACAGCAATGCTGACCTCAGAGCAGGTGTAATTTACGTCAGGAGCTGTGAGGGGCCCGGCACGCTGCTATATAAGGGCCAGCTGGCACTCCACACATCTGCACTTCAACTTTTTCAGTAAATCCCACCTCTACATCAATTTGTCACTTGCCAAGGGCCCCCCAGTGCCAGAGACGGTCGCAGGATTTTGTGTAGAAAGGAGCCACAGCTGCTTCCCACAGGTGTGACGGCCCCTGAGGGTTGCAGTGTCAGCCTGAGGGCACAGAGCTGACTGCATCCCCTCCTGCCACCTGTGCCTATGGGGAGCGCCAGTGCTCAGGACGCCAGGAAGGTCTGGAAACAGCGGCCTGAGGAGCAGAGCGGCTGCTGAGGGCAGTGGCCGTGGCTTTGCTCTGCGCGAACGGGTGAGCCACCCGGTGCGGCCCCCGATCTGTCCCAGGCCTGGGGTGGGAGGGCACTGCTCCCAGAGACCCTGAGCAGCCCCCTAGCCTTGCCCAGGGGTGCCCCCCACGCCCGAGCCTGCCCCCACGCACCTGCAGGTACAGAACACCATTCACCGAGATGGTGAAGAGCTCACTGCTACTCTCCAGGCCCATGACCGCCTCCAGGGAGCTGCGGCCCAAAGGGAAAGACGATCAGCCCGCACCCGCAGACCGCACCAACCTCACCCACAGTGTGCTCAGCCGCCCCAGCTCTTCCGGTGGAGAGTGGGGCCGGGTCAGGGCAGTCTCCACAGGGCCAAAGGGGTTCTGCGAGCACCCAGAAAGCCAGGCTGGGCCCAGGCCAGGGGCTGAAAGGTCCTGGGCCTGCTGCAAACAGGACACAGGCTGGTGTCGTGGGAAGTAGGGGTGTGGGGGCAGCAGTGACCCCAAAAAAGTGGGCTCAGGCCAATCTATGAAGGTTTGCAACATCAGAGTAGGAAGTTCTGAACTCGGTCTCCTACGACCAGGGAGCGTGTGCTCTGTGCCTGGACTCCACTGGGGGCGCTGGGGACACACGGGGAGCCACCCCTTGCCCTCCGGGGTGCAGGTGCATCGGAAAGGGAGGCCTGATCGAGTCAGGGAGTACACAGCCATGAAGGAAGTTCACAGGCAGCAGAGACAAGGGAGGCGGGTGGGCTGCCTAGGTGTTCGGAGAGGCCCCTCTGAGGAGAAACTATGGCCTCCAGGTGACTGGCAGTTCCCAGCGTGGACGAGGAGGGCGGGGAGGCCGGGAAAGTGTTGGGGTAAGCACAGCACGCCCCCTCCGACCCCCGCTGCTGGGAAAGGATGGCTTGATGCAGACTTCGAAAGGAGACCCCAGGAAGAAGGCCCTGGGAAGGAGGCGTAGGGCCCAAGGGAGCCCGGTGTGGGCGGAGCTGGCAGACAGGGTCTTTCCAAGCCGGGGAGGGCTGGGGGGAGGAGCCACGGGGGGG
>NC_043702.1:2534142-2538442 GCF_006229205.1 Suricata suricatta
ACCGCGCCTGGCACAGAGCGAGCGGTGGCCGCGTCGCCCGCCCGCCCGCGTCCCAGAGCCCCGCTCCAAACCCCGCGCTTCCCGTTACCGACTGCACGCGACCGCCGCGCCGGCACCGCGGCTTCCCGAGCCCGCGGCTCTTTTCCCTTCAAGCTTTGGCTCCCGGGAAGTTCGGGAAGCTCGGGCGGGATCACATCAGGCCCAGCGCCCAGGTCCCCCTGCCTCCTCCCTCCACCCTGCCCGCGCCTCCCCCGGACGCTGCTGTCGTCTCTGCTTCTACCGAACTGAAGGGGAGGAAAGGCTCTCCTGATAGGTCTAATAAAGTGAACTCTGGGAGGCAGATCCACGGCTCAGCAGCTGCCGGGATGCAGGACCATCTCCTGGACATATCCGCTCGCTCAGCCGCCCCAGCCTGGGCTCCTGCCATGGGGTCCCCAGGACACTATCGTCCCTGCCTCCCGTGGGGCTCTCGGCCAGTGGCCGACACCCGCTAGGGAGAGAGGCAGGGGCACAGGTGATCCAGGGGAGAAGCCGGGGTCTCGGTCAGGGCCTGTGCTTACCGGGGTGAATCTCCAACCCCCATGGTTTCTTTGTGATCAGAGGGGCGCTTTGCAGAGTTAAGGAGCTCTGATCCCCCACTGATGGTCCCCGCTGGGGGGGTACGGGCCCCCCCCCGCCTTGGCTGGGCTCACACCAACCCAGATGGGGTGGGGTGCTGGTCCCCGAGTGGCCAAGTCCACATTCCGCTGTGAAGCCTCCTCCTTACCACTCTCCTCCCGGCCCCCACCCCAACCCTGAGGCTCACCCAAGCCCGCGGTCACAGAGCAGGGGCCTCCCTGGGTGCTGGGCCATGCGGGCACGCCCAGGAATCTCCACGCCTCTGGGACACCCTCCTCTGGCCCCATGCACAAAGGGTGTGTGTCCACGCGGGTGCACCCCCCTACCTTTCAGCAGCAGCTGGAACTCCTTGAGCAGCACTTCAGGCGGGATGATGGGACCAGGGGGGCCCCGGGGACCGGGGGGCCCCGGGGGCCCTGGCAGGCCAAGCTGAAAAGGAACGTCAGCAGTGAGGACATCTGAGCAGGCAGGCTGGGGACCGTGGCACCCCTCCGCCAGCTCCTGTAACCAGGAGGCAGGCAAGGCGGGACCCTGCTTTCCCGCCTTGGGGGTGGAGGCCAGCCTCCCGGCCTCGGACTCCCCTGAGGAGGCAGTGAGGCTCTGAGCGTGAGGACTGCATTGTGCCGGAGGCCCAGGGCCGGCTGGGCCGGCGGCGCCCCTGGCGATGGGGCTGTGAGCAGGCAGGGCCACCAAGTGGGGACACGGGGGATCCTGGGTGGAGGGACACTGCAGGCCAGCCAAGTCCCCATTGGGCCCTCGGGGAAGCCATGCTGGACTGCGGGGGGACCCCAACACAGAAGCAAGGAAGTCTCTTGCAAGGAAGAGCACGGGGGAGCCCCAGCTTAGCTTGGGGTGGGGCCAGCTGGCTCCAAGGGGTGACAGTGAGGTGAGGCCATGGTGACAGCCCAGTGGCTCCGAGCCCGGCACGCCAGTGTTGGGTGAGACCCTGGGCAGAGCGAGGCCGGCCCTCGGCAGTCAGAGAAGCCCAAACCCGGTGTGAGCAACACCGCCTGGCCCAGAGCTCCCAACCCCGGGGGGCAAAGGCCAGGTACCAGGTCTGGGGATGGAGCAGTGAGCGTGGGAACCGCACAGTGCCCAGGACCCCCCGGCTCCCCACCTGCTGGGAACCAGACAGTGTGTCACTCTGGCCTGACGGTCACCCTCCCCAGCCAGCCCTGGCCTTCCACACTGGATGCAGATAAAAGAGAAAGGGAGTCGCTAATGGGGCTGCCTGGCTTTCTGGGGGTGCAGGACGACCTACAGGAACGGGCCGCAAACTCAGGGTCACCTGGGCCCCCAGCTTGGCACTTCTATGCTCTCTGACCCCAGGCCAAGGGTGAGGGTCCGTCCTCGCTGGCCCTGCTCAGGGTGCATGCACCAGGGGGCTGGCCAGGGTGCGAGGGAGTGACGGTGGGGGCTGGGGGCGCAGGGAGGGCCCACAGGTGAGGTCCCCTGCTTAGCCCCATGTCCCCCAGGACACACTCACGCACACGTGTGCACACGCCGCCGGGGCTCCTGTGCTCACCTTCAGCCTCTTGGCCTTGCCTCTGCCCCCGCTCTTGCCATTGACGCCTCGGTCACTCTGCCTGACGAAGAGTGTCCAGGCACCTCGGGGGTCGACGGAGCGGGCGCCCTCGGCCGTGGGCTCCTGGAACACAGCCGGCGTCAGGCCGCTGTGCCTCCTGCGGTGGGGCACCCCAAGCGGACGCAACACTTTTCAGGATGTCACTGCGCACAGTACAGGCCTTCAGCGCCCTCAGGGCCTGGTCCTCCGCAACACTCGTGTCTTCAACGTCGGTGCAGCCCCCCAGCCCGAGCTTCCCGCCCTCCCGACACAGGGAGGGTGACAGCCACACTACAGCCTGGGGTCTGCGGGAGATCAGGACTTTGGCCACAGGAGGAGGGGAGGGAGCGAGCCCTGCAGCAGGTGACAATCCTGGCATGGCCTTGGTCCACAGCAGCTGAGCTGGGGGGACCCCCAGCACGCATGAGTGCTCAGAGGCAGCAACTGTGCTCATCAGCGCCCCTGCCCCTTGCGGCCGCCAGTTTCGGCCATCAGGGTTCCAGCAGCTTCCAGCACAGAACAGGACCGTTAGGAGGCCCGGCAGCCTAGCACTGATCTGTTATGTGACACCACTCAGCTCCCTCCAGACCTCCAAAACAAGGACAGGGATGCTTCCAGAAACACCCATTCTGTGCACGCTGCCTTCTGGCCAGTGCTCACACTGAGCAAAATTCCACAAGGTGCCTTCAAGGAGAGGCCTTGAGCTCATCCATCGGTCAGTGGAACTCAGGGGGTCTGGGCTCCAGGAGAGGCCACCAGTTGGGAAGGAAATCGGCCCAAGGGCTTAGATGATGTCACAAACCAATACCAGCGGCTGATGGGAGGACCCCGGGGTTTTAGCGATGGCCGGGACCTGCGGTCAGAGACAGAGCTGGTGGTCTCCCCGCCACTCCGCAGGGCCCAAGACAGTGGGAACACGGGGCCCCCCATGTCAGAGGAGCCTGGGGCTGGACAGAGAAAGGACTCTGAGTGCCCAGGGCCTCCCAGCGGCTCGCAGGGCTGGGGGCCGGCTCCAGTGCTGTCCTACCGGTTGCTCACCTGGACACAGGAGCGGGTTCCACTGTGGCGGTAACGCACGCCCAGAGGATTCCACACAGGCTGCACAGGTGTCCAGCTGGGCCAGTGGACTCCCAGCCTGACTCAGACCCCAGTTACGTTTGGGGGGAGCAGACCCAGGTGGTGGCATGTGAGCCTAGGGCCAGGGAAGACGGGCCTGTGGCAGTGTGGGTGGGTGGCAGGCAGCTGCCCTGCCCCACCAAGGTCTCCAGCCTTGAGGGGCGAGCCTCCGGTCCCATGTGGGCCCCACAAAGAGAGGCCAGAACCCCTCCTAGGAGCACCCTCTTGCTTTTCCGGTGACTGTATCCTGACATAGGGCCACCCTCCCCCAGAAAGTGTGGGCCACTGTCTGGGTGGGGTTGGCCTTCCTGGCTCCCAGCGGTGGGAGGAGGTCTAGGGGAGGCTCCTCCCAGGGCGCCCCGGGGCTGGCTGCCACCTCCGCCCTCTTTGGAGGAGGTGTGCTTGGCCTTAGTGGCTCCAAGTGTGAGCCGAACCCCAGGGCTGAGGGCTCCTCTGAAGCCCCCCAATCCCATCCTCCACCCCCAGCACTGGGCGCTGCCCTCGGAGGGAAGGGCAGGGCCAAGCTCAAGATCACCCCTTGGTGGCCAGAAGCTACCGGTCATTAGGGGCGCGGCACACACGGCTCCACCATCTCCCCAGACCCAAAGGGAAGCACTTTTTTAGTTGTTTTTCAGTTATCAGGTGTGTTGCACCTAATAAATTCGGGGAATGGTGGTCACGCTTTCACAAACAGGTTCTTCCCGGTTTCATAAGAGTCCAGTTATTTACACTCTACCCATTTCCCAACTTCCTTCTGGCCCCAGAGAAAAGGCGGTTCACCTGGGGCCAGCGGAATTTTGCTCTTCACGCCGCGCAACTACCCCAAAGTCCCGGTCAAGGCGCCCGTCTGCGCAGAGCGGCCGCGTCCGGACTCCCCGCGTCTCCCCGGAGCCCCGCCGGCCCCGCGCGTCCACCGCACGTTAGGGAGCAGGACGCCCCGGTCAGCCTGGGTCCCGCCCGCGACGCCGCGCTGCCCTCGGTGCCCTCGGCTCTCAGGGAGGT
>NC_043702.1:2538542-2562053 GCF_006229205.1 Suricata suricatta
AGCGGGGAGGGGTGGGCGCTGCACTGGAGGTAGGGGGAGTGCAGCAAGGGCAAGCGGGAAGGGGGAGGCGTTGCAGCCGAGGAGGGTGGTGCAGAGAAGAGGTGGGGAGAGGCGAGGAGGGGCCTCAGCGGAGCGGGGGGCGTACAGAGAGTAGGGTGTGCGGCCTGGGCCGTGGGATAGAGCTGGAGGTGTGCGGAGGGGCTACGGGAGCGAACGGGGACGCGGGGAGGCAAGGGGGAGAGGGGCCTCGCTCGCGTCGGCCAGAGCGCCCCCTCCTGTTGAGCGGGTTTGCGCTCCATCGCCAGGCCCCCCGGGTCCACTCCTTGGCGCTGTCCAGCTCTTCCCAGGAGAGCTGGAGTGTCCCTTCTTCTGACCCTGGACCGTCTGTCGTCTTGACAGCCTTTTCTCTACGGGAGCCGGGTCGCCACTCTCCTCTGAGCCTGGGAGCATCCCTTCATCCCTGTTTATTCCGTGAGTGGCCTGTGGGGACCTCAAGGCATCCCACCCCCATTGTCCAGCGGGCGCCGGGTGAGGTCCAGGCCTTGCCAGCACGGTTTAGTACCCCGGAGCGGGGAACACACTCAAAGACCCTACCTGGTGCCTCTTCCTCAGGTGGGGACCCTGTCCTTCCGGCGCTGCCTTCTCCCCGTGGGAGGGGGGTGCCCTAAACTCAGAGTACGCTGTCCCTCCCCATCCGGGTGCACCTGCACGGACCTGGCGGGCGGGGCACGGAGGGAATTCACAACCTGGGCAGCCACCATGCATGGATATGATTGCACTGATGCCCAGGCTGGGAGGCCTGAGCCCTACGGTGACCTAGCCAGGTGTGGGGGCTAGATCCTATGCCCAGCACAGGGCTCTGCTGGCATGGGGCGCCGGGTCCTCCAGGGTGAACTCCAGGTTCCTCCCTGAAGAGAGCCAGCCCCCTCCCCCGATCCAGGCTGCTTTGTTCTGTTACACGCCCGTTGCCTTTCTGTCTCCTCGCGGAAAGTAAGGGCGTGAGAATAGCACTGAGGGGCCCACACCTGGGGGACACACAGTGTCCTTTGATCAAGAGTGGGAGCAGGCACCGCTAAGGACTGCACTTCCCAAAGTCCTGCCACCCACTGAGAGGATTCCCATCTCTTCAGAACCTCGCCCTGTCCTATTTCAGAGTGGGGCAGGCGGTGCCTCCCTAGCCTGGGGGAGGGATCCTGTAATCCTAAACCAGGAGCCCCCCCCCACCTTGTGCCCTTTCTGCACCAGACAGGTGGGGGAGGGGGCGTGGAGACACAGGAAATACTTCATACTTTAGAAAAAGCCTGGCATTTGGTGTTAATTGTTCTGTGACTCTTCTTTTCCTGCCGTATGTGAGCACCGTGCTAACCTTGGGTTTCTTGGGGCGGAGGGGGCAGAGCGTTTAAACAAAAAAACACCCTGCCTAGCCTGAGACCTTGTTCCCCAGCGGCCGGCATGTCCCAAAGACTGGCTCTGGGACCGTGTCTTTCAGAGACAAATTAAGACCACAACAGAGGGGCGCCTGGGGGGCTCAGTCGGTCGAGCGTCCGGCTTCAGCTCAGGTCATGATCTCATGGTTCGTGGGTTCGAGCCCCGTGTCGGGCTCTGTGCTGACAGCTCAGAGCCTGGAGCCTGTTTCGGATTCTGTGCCTCCCTCTCTCTCTGCCCCTCCCCTGCTTGCACTGTCTCTGTCTCTCAAAAATAAATAAAAAATATAAAAAATTATTTAAAAAAAAAGACTGCAACAGAGAAGTTCTGTCTTTAATCTTGAAAAGACAATGGAATTATCAGTAGAAGGAAAAACTGAAATTTCTACAGAAATTGCAGATGCTCAAGAAGGCATTTGAGAAAACTGGCGTTCATAAAATGTGCTCGACAAAATAATGACTAATTTCATCTGCAAACATTCAGCAGGGTTGTTACTAATAAGGACATTCGCTCCCGAAATAGTGGAGGGATCATAACGTCTTCAAGGAATTAAGGATTTCTGGAGTGGGTTCTCATTTCTGGTCCCACCTGGAAAGTCTGTTAAAAAGCTGGGGGTGCTGGGGTGCCTGGGGGGCTCAGTCGGTTAAGCGTCCGACCTCAGCTCAGGTCATGATCTCCCAGTCTGTGAGTTCGATCCCTGCATCAGGCTCAGTGCTGACAGCTCAGAGCCTGGAGCCTGCTTCAGATTCTGTATCTTCCTCTCTCTGCCCCTCCCCTGCTCACACTCTGTCTCTCTCTTTCAATAATAAATAAACCTTAAAAATTAAAAAAAAAAGAAGCTGGGGGTCTAGAACTTTCTAAGGACATGCTTGTCTGTGCTGGCATGGGCCTCGGTGTTCACTGCTAAAATTCTGTTCATTTTCCTCTTTTCGGGGAGACCATCGGAGAGACCGGTGTTCCGTGTCGGAACCCGCGGTCTGCTGGTGGAGAGCCTCCAGCGCCAGGAGACACGGCCTGCGAGTGGTAACTTCATGTTTCTGAAAAAGCACGCCCGCACCCTGCCCCTCATCCACTTTTCATGGACCACACGGACTCGCCCAGAGAGGTGAGGGGCGTGCGCGGGACACACAGCCGGGCTCGGGGGCAGGGCCAGGCCCTCTCACCCGCTGGGCATCCTCACATCTTCACGGCCACAAATTCTGCCCATTACGGTCCTTCCTATTCTGGATGGTGAGAAATAGGAGCTACGTGATGAGCTTGCTGTGACCGACGTGGCCTTGTCTTTCCCCTCGGACGAGCAGGTGGTGTAGGTGTGGGATTGCCCGTGGGGGTCTGGCCGTGACCGAAGGAGGCCAGGGGAACTCACGCGCTGGCCACTCTTGAACCCGGGGAGCACTCCCCGCTCGGGTGGCGGGTGGAGCACCACCGGAGCAGCCCTCCGGTGGGAGGCCGGTCTGTCCTTGGACTTCCCTTCCAGTTTCCCAGCCTGGGCGCTGGGATTAAGGGACACGTGTCCCCGGGACTGCTCTAGGGTGGGCTGAGGTCACGGTGGGTGCTGTGCGGGGCGTGAGACCTGCTTGCCTTCCAGGCCGTCTCAGCGGTGAGGGTCCTGGCCTAGGCCGTCAGCACCATGTCACGGGGGGCTGCCCTCGGACCTGCGTGAAGACAGAGGCTCCAAGTCTTGCCGTGGGGCAGAGCATGATGGGAGCACAGCGCAGACCCAGCTGCGGGTCTGCTCCGCAGGCCTGGTTCTAGCTTCGCCGTCTGGAGCAGAGGTCATCGGTGGCCTTTAGGCACTCATCCCTCTGAGACTCAGTTTGCTGGTTCTGTGGAGTGGGCATGGTGGCTGGTGCCCCTGAGCCTTTGTCTAGGATCCTACTCGTACGTGAGATGTGAGCGCACAAAGCCAAGACCAGGAGGAAGGTGGCGCCCCAGCATGGCGGCCAGGCTGCTTGGGCGCCCACTTCCGGTTGCTGGCCTGGATTCTGCCTGCGGGGCAGAGAGGCCTACTGCTCTCGGGGCAGACGGCGTGTGGCCCAGCCTACACCCCGGCAAGGTGAGGCTTTGGCTCTGTCACCTTTCACGACTCCTCAAAGTGGAGGGACCCAGTCTGGGCCGTGGGACCCTAAGGTGTTCATGTGATTTCATTTCCGGCTCCCAGTGGGGAGCGCCAGCCCGCCTGAGGCCGGCTCAGAGGACGTGAGCTGTTGCCATGTGAAAACCAGTGATTTTCCCAAACAGTGAGCAGTCCTGGTGAGGTCATGGGCCCTGCGCGAGGGCCCAAATCGAATCGGTTCTGGTGCCGTGTGGGCTCCCGGAACACCGCCCCGAGGTGACGACAGCCTGGCTCGGGGGCAGGGGGGTGCCGGGGCCTGCCCGCGGGGCTCCCTGCGTGTTTCTGGGGCCACATTTCAGAAACGAAGTCCACTCAGAGGAGGGCAGGGCTCAGCAGACTCCCCCGGGTCCAGGGCCCCCAGAAACAGGGCCCTGGGGCACCGGATGGCCCATGTCCCCACAGCAGCAGCAGCAGCCGCCCGGGGTTTGGAGCAGGACAGCATCTGGGGCTGAGGTCCCGGGTCCCGGGGGGGGGGGGGGGGGGGGGGGGGGGGGGGGGGGGGGGGGGGGGGGGGGGGGGGGAAGCACTGAGTGAGTGGGCACAGGCGGGGCCCAAACGGAGCCTGAGGTGGCCTCCCCTACGCGCCCTCATGCCTGGCTGAAACCTAATCCTCATTCTTGGGCCCTCATGTCACGGCCTCGGCCTGGCTTCCTGTCAGCGGGCTACCGCCAAGCTGTTCCCACTCTTCTCTCTTCCTCCAGAGGAAGGACCTTTGCCGATGAAGTCATGGGAATCAAAGCTCCCTCTGCCCCCGAAAACAGGGGGAGCCTGCGGTCGACTTGCTGTGTGGCCTCCCGATGTCCAGGCAGGCCACCTCTGCTGTTTACTGCAACCTTCCAAACTCATGACCTCATCTAATGCTCAAATTGTGTGATTATCCCCATTGCACAGATGAGGAAGCTGAGGCCGAGATCTTGGGACTGGCCCAAGGTCACTCGTCCAGGTCTAGCCTTCGCAACGTGGGGTCAGCAGCTCCTCCGGTGAACATCTGCTCAGTCCCGCGCCACGTGCTGGGCATGAGTCAGGTGCGGGGGGCAAGCCCCGTGCGTCCGGACAGGTCTGAGGGCCGCCTCGGGTCTGGCAAGGGGAAGAGTTCTTTCTCACTTCTACCCGGAGGGTCTCTTGGTTTATTTCCTGCTCATCGCTTCCATGTTTTCGATTAATTAAAGTTAAAAAATCATCTAGCTCACCTCTGAGTTTAATGTAAGAAGGTACATATTGGCTCTGTCTTTCCATTTTGAGAAGAATTATATTCGTAAATGTGACAACCCGAGCCGCTGGCCCTGAAAAGCCCTGGGGCAGACGGTTAGCGGTGAGGGAGGGACACCGGCTCTTCGCGTGTTCATTCCAAGCAGGAAGATTCTCTTTGCGGCCCACACCCGCCTCCAATTACTCAACGCCGCGCCTGACCGCCCTCCCGTGTCCCTGACCCGGGGGTCTGGGGGAACACGCCCAACAGTGGCCAGACTTCAGGCTGAGGGTCCGGCACTGGGGATCAGACATGATGCCATGGCCCTAGAGGAGCAAACAGCCTTCCCTTTGACGTGGCTGTGCCCACATCTCCTACAGGCACAGGTTCCTGGTCAAAGGCAGACTTTCCACCGGGCCAACTGGTCGACCAACCAACTGGAGTTCTGAACTGACCACAGCGAGCCGTCATTTGATCAGTCCGTTTATTACAGATATTTACACGGGAACGGGTCTTGTCTGCGAGGTACTGGAAAACCCAGTCCAGAGGAAGTGGTGAGAAGTGCCCGTGGACCCGGCTCCGCCTGGGCTGGCTGGCCCCTGAGGGCACTGTGCGGCACTCTTTGGTCTCCAAAGCCTCAGGTCTGCAGAGGAACCTCCACTCACCCAGCCTCGTCTGGGAGAAGGACAGCGCGCACCCGCCTGGGGGCAGGTGGTCTCACTCTCGTGGGCCCGAGAGTTCAGCAGGCTTTGGCACCTGTTCCAAGGTTATCCGTTCTCCTTTCTAGAAGTCCCCACTGGCCCCCAACCCGATGCGCCCTTGTTTCCCAAAGAAGGGAAGAGCAAGGCCGGGTTGCCCCACAGACAAGCCTCGTGTGAACGTACGTTAGTGTCTGTCCCCATGAGAACCCCCGAGTGTGGCGGCCGCATGATGGACATCTCCCGTCTGCCCATCCTGGCTCCCGTCTCCGCCTGCTCTCTGCCAACGGCCCGTTCTCCCTCTGATTCTGGTTGGATCTGGCCAGCGGGAGGCACCCCCAGGAGGCAGCAGAGTGAGGTCAGCGTATCTGTCCTGCCACTTCGTCCCCACGGGGCCACAAGGGACAGCGGCACAGTCTCTTTAGCAAAGGCCCCCGGTCCTCGGCACCCTCTCCCACCAGCTCTCTGCCTGGAGGCTGTGTCTGCTCCTTGCCATGTCCCTGGGGGCAGAGGGCAGGTGACGGCTCCCCACTGTCGCTGGACTCCCCGCCAGGAGCCCCTTTGCCCCTCGCCAAAGCCCGTCCTTCCTGCCTTCGCCTCGGAAGGAGCCCTCGGTGGTTAACAGGTCCCCCGTCACTCCATTCAAAGACTCATCCGTGTCCTCCGGTGACCCTGAGGACACCACTGGCCTGACCCAGGTGCTCCGGACAGGGGCAGCTCAGCTCATCAGATGGGGGCAGTTTGGCACCAGCAGGCTGAGGACCAGGCCTGCCCCCCCCAGGAGCTTCCCCGTGTCGCCCTGTGGGCAGGAGCAGAGGCGGGCCTCGTTCTAAGATACCGCCTTCCAACGCCCCCGCTGTGATAGAAGGAAGCCCATTTGACAGGTCGAGTCTTTGTTTTGAGAGTGTTTGGCCGAGGATCTGCACCAACCGATCGGGAGCCATTTCAGAAGATTCTCGTAGGGAAGGTTCAAGAAGCCCAGGGGCCTTCATGTTCATGCCGTCCACCCCCCCCCCCCCCCCCCCCCCCCCCCCCCCCCCCCCCGCTGACTGGGCGTCCTCGGAGCTGGGCCCTTGCTCCTGGGGAAGTGGGTGTCCAGCAGGCCCTGCTCTGCCTCTGCCCCGGGAGACAAATGCAATTCTCCCGAAAGAAACTGTGTGAGGAGCCAGGTCTGGGAGCAAAACGGACGTGGAGGGACCAGCGATTCCTTCCTCGGAGCCCTCTTGTGCCCAGTGGGTTTCAAAATAGAAAACCCAGGTCCAGAGGGAGGTGGGGGGGTCCCCCGGGCCTCAGACACTCAGTGCCAGGGCCAGAGCCAGGCCAGACCTAGGACCCCCGACTTGTGGTCCTGGTCATGGGTCCCTTGATGAAGCTGGTGACAAGGGGGAGGGCCACTGAGCCCCCAGGGAGCAGCCGTCAATGTGAGGCCGTGTTGAGGGCCAGTGAGGAGGAGGAGGAGGGGGCTTGAACCAGGTCTGCGTGGGGCCCCAGTCAGACTCGCGGTGCTCTGGGGCAGACCCGAGGCACCTGAGTCACAGCACAGGCTGGCGGGGGCCCATGGGGCACTCCCCTCGCTCAGGAAGCCACCTGGGAGCACACAAGAGCATCCCTAGAATCCCCGCAGGACCCCCACCTTTCCCCTCCTGGGTCTGCTGCTGGGGCTCTCACTGCCTCATGGGGGCGAACCACCCCAAGAAATAGGGGAAAGCCCAGCCCTGGAGCACCGCCTCCTTCACCGGCCGGGAAGCCTTTGCTCACCGTCTCTTCCTCAGCCCTCCTGGGCCCCTGCCCTGCCTCCTCCCTTCGCAACGCGTCACGGACGCGGAGCCTGAGGCCCAGGGAGGGGCAGCGGCCAGCCAGGGTCACACAGCTGAGGGCCAGGCCGAAGCAGGCCCGCAGACGCCGGGTGCAGATCCCACCCCAGGGCCCCTCGCTCTGTGATGCAGCTCCCAGAAGCTGCCGCCGGGACACGGCTGGGGCAGCAGGATCTGGGCGACCTCCCCGTGCTTCCCCCAGGCCCCCGGGCTCCTCTGTGTGAGGCCCCAGACACCCCGTGGGTAGGAAGGCCAGAGTTCAAGCCCTTGCGGCCGGGCAGTTGGGAGTTCGTGCGGTGGCTGTGGGGACCAAGGCCATGTCCTCTGATGTCCCTGGAGGTGCAGAACCAGGTGGACAGACAGGCACCACACCAAGGGGCGCCACCCCTGGGTGGGGGTGCTCAGCCAGCCCCCCAGCCCCCGAGGAAGAGCTGCTCAGTGCTCCTGGGCAGGGCTGAAGGGCTGGGTCCACTTGGAGACGTCCAGGAAGACGGCAGAGGCCCCGTGGTAGAGCCAGAGGCGGGGCAGTGCGCCGTGGCGGGTCCAGGTGTCCTGCCCACGGTCGTAGGCCTCCATCTCCACGTGGTAGTCGCCGTCCATGCCCTGCCAGCGGCCCCCCGTCAGGTACAGCGCGTCGCCCAGTGGCACCAGCGCACCGTTCTCGTGCAGGCTGTGCAAGGACTGCACCTGTGGGTGGGCAGCGGTCAGGGCCCGGTGGGCAGGACACACCTGCTCCCTGCCACCCCCCCCCCAGGGCCCCCAGGCTGCCCCTTCGGTGCTCTCTCTCCAGCCCTCATCTCCCAGGATGATGTTCCCAGGCCCCTTGGTCACCCAGGCCCAAAGCTGGGCTGGGCCTCTGCTCATGGCTGCTCTCTTGGAGGGGACAGCTGTGGCCTCAGGAGTGCCCTGGACAGGGGCTGTGAGGCTAGAGACGTGTGGGCCCTGGTGGAGGAGCCTGGTGTGGGCGGGAGGGGAGAGGCCTGGCTGTGGCCGCCACATGAAGAAGGTACTGGACAGCCACGCCGCCGTGGGCCTGGATGGAGTGGAGCCCATCGTGGCCGGGACGCCCCTGGGTCAGTGCTGGGGCCGGGCAGAGGCCTGGCCCCGGCCCAGCCGGGAGGCCCCAGAAAGAAGGTGCCTGCCTGGCAGGCACCCCCGCACCTGTTTTGCACTGTAATGGGGGCCTCCGGTCAGCTGAGTGCTGACGCCAGGGGACAGCTGCGGGCAGCAGGAGGGCAGGGGCCCTGCTGTCACCCGGCTGGCCCGCCCAGCCTTTCAGGGTGACTGCAGGAGGCCATGCCACCCCCTCGGGCCTCCAGGGATTGAGGACCCTGTGCGGGGGCCCGAGGTGTCCCACTAGCGCTGAGCCCGCCACGGCCACTCCGGGCGCCGTCCCTGTCCTCTCTCCAGAGGGACCACCGAGAAAGGCTGGGGCTTGAGGTGCCCGGCACCTGCTCTCTGCCTGCGTCCTGGGGCAGGAGCGGAGGGGGCAGCAAGGAGGGAAGTGGGGCACCAAGGAGCTGGGTGCTCCCAGCGTACCCACAGCCAAGGGGGCCCCATCCCTGCTCGGCCACCTGAGGGTGGGGACGCCCTCCCTCCCGGGCCTGGCCATCACCAGGGCAGCCACAGCTGCTCCCGAAGCACCCCTGGGCGAGCCTGGATCTGCTCCCCGGGAAGAACAGAGCACCCCGTGCTGGGAATGGAGCACCCTCGGTGGCCAGGAGCCCTGGGGCATGCCCTCCTGTCCTGGAATCCCTTCACCGTCAGCCCCCTGTGGGGACACCCCCGGGCCCCACCGTCCCCAGGCCTGCTCTCCCGGTGTCGAGGGTCCGAGGTAGGGGCGGGGGGGCTGTCGCCCCAGGGGGCGAGGCTGAGGCCCACCTTCTGCCACAGGTTGGCCCCGGGGTCATACATGTAGACCTTCTTGGTGTTGTCGCCGACCAGGTAGAGGGCCCCCTGCAGCGCGGCGCAGCGCGGGGAAGACAGGTACTTGGGGAGGAAGGGCGAGGCGATCACGCTCCACGAGTCTGCGGGGACACGGCACCAGGCCCACCTTCACCGGGGTGGCCGCTTCCCGGGGACCCTCTAGTCCTGGAGCCCCACTCCCCCTCGGGGGGCTGGGGGCAGGGCTCCCTCAGAGCTTTGTCCCCAGGTCCTTGGGAGGGGCTGAGGGCTTTCGGAGGCCTTGACCTGGTCACCCGCCCCCCCAGCGTCCCGACTGGACGTCCCCGGGGCCTCTGCCACTTCCCCACCTGGTCGGCCAAGTCTGGGGTCTCACCTGACCCTGGGATCCTCACACCCACCCTACTAAATGGGTCCACTTATCACCTCCACTGTCCAGAGGACGGAGCAGAGGGTGAGAGGCAGGGCCAGGAGGGCCACTGAGCCAGGGAGAGCCCAGCAGGGGCCCAAACCCTGGCACCGAGTCCCCAGCCCAGTGGGCGCCCACCAAGCCACCAAGCTGGGAGGCCAGCTCCAGGCAGACGCGGCGGCCAGGCAGCATTCAGGGCCTGGAGCCGGGCCCCCCACCCCTCGCTCCCCACCCCCGGAACCTCTCGGCTGGCATGGGGCTGGCCCTCTGTGCCGCCTACACATCCCCCACCTTCCTCCAGGGTCTCCCCCCACCTCTGGTGGGGCTGTGTCAGAGGCCTCTGGCTGCCTGCTCCCTGCCCCGCACTGGCCTCAGGGCACCCCACCCTCTGGCTCACCTGTCAATGTCCCCTGCCACCACCACCCCCCCGCGGCCCCATTAGGAGGGAACAGTGGCTCTGCAGGTCCCCACCTGTCACCGGGCTGTAGCACCGCAGGCCCCCACCTGTCACCGGGCTGTAGCGCCGCAGGCCCCCACCTGTCACCGGGCTGTAGCGCCGCAGGCCCCCACCTGTCACCGGGCTGTAGCACTGCAGGGCCAGGGCGTTGTACTTGCAGGCGCTGGAGCCCACCAGGTAGAGCCTGGCGCAGCAGGCGGCCGCCGAGAAGTTGCTCACGTACTTGAGGGCCGGGCTGATGGGCGTCCAGGTGTCTGTGTAGGGGTCGTAGCTCTCTACCTCCACCACGTCCAGGGTGGTCCCTGTCGGGCCGGGAGGGGATCATGGCCTCGAGGGGCCGGGAGAAGCTCCGGGAAAGAAATGCAGGGCTGGGGGCTCTGCAGAGGCGGCAGGGAGCCTCCTGGGAAGGGAAGGACCTTGGCCTTGGGAGGCAGGTGACCTACCCCATTTCACAGAGGGAGAACGGAGGCTCCGAGGGGCGAGGGCCCTTGCCCAAGGCCGTGCCGTCAAGTGGTGTGGGCATGTGGACCCAGAGATGCTTGACTCCAGACTGCGTGGTGGGGGCCTCTAGGCCTCTCCTATTTGCCCACGAGCCCCGGACTCAGGAACCATGTGGCTCCCTGCTCTGGGGTCTCACTGTCGTGCTGGGACAGGTGGGGCCTTAGGAGTGGCCTCAGGGCCAGTCTGTCACCTACACAGGCCTTGGGAAGCTCTTTCTTGGCCCCAATCATTTTTCTTTCTAGTATTTATTTACCTGTAAGTGTCCCTGGGGTGACTCCCTGTCACAGCGCTGGAAAGCCTCCATGCTCAGGCTGGGGACGTGGTGGAATCAAAGGTGACAGCAAAGGGGGGGACACTGTGGGTCTCCTTACCCCATGGACTTCATGGAGGGGGTAATCTGGGCGGAGGGCCAAGGCCAAGGTTCTGGGATGGGGGTGTCCATCCATGCCACAGCTCAAAGGCCCTGGCGCTCTGCCATTGTTTCCAGAATCACGTGGAGCTGGCTATGGGGGCTCATGCCTGAGTCTCGGCCCAGGACACCCTTTTGCCCCAGGACACCCAGGCAGCAGGTGGCACGGGCTGGCCAGGGCCCCCCCCCTCACCACCCGTGGGGCTTGTTCACTCCAGACAGTGAGCACTGAGGGCAGGAATGGGGAGCAGAGCCTCTCGGGTCCCTGGGGAGGGCATGGGTGCAGGGAGCCTTTGTCACAGGATTGGGAGGCTCCCAGAGGCTGCCAGGGGGGTGAGCGAGCTCCCAGGGGCAGGAGGTGGCCCCGGGGAGGGTGGGGAGGGAGGCCTTACCGCCGATGGCATAGATCTCCCCGTTGAGTGCCACGCTGGCGTGGTTGGTGCGGGCCTTCAGCATGGGTGCCACTGGCCTCCAGGCCGCTTCCTTGAGCGGGAAGCACCAGGCCTGGGTGGTTGACCAGCTGTCTGTCTTGGTGCCCCGGGAGCCACCTGCAAGAGAGTTATGTCCCCTCAGCTGCCCAGCAGCCTGGGATTCCCAGGCTAGTGGGTGCCGGTGCCTTCTCCTCGGGGTGGGCCTGGGCCTGGGGCGGGCCTGGGGTGGCGGTCCAGCTTCGTGACCAGGACAGGTTGTTTGGTGCCCCATAAATAGGGGGGGACCAGATCAGTGGTTTGGACCTGATCATCAGGGAGAGCTATTTCCCCGACCAAATTAAAATAATTTTTTTAGCGCTTATTTATTTTTGAGAGAGAGAAAGACAGAGCGTGAACAGGGGAGGGGCAGAGAGAGAGGGAGACATAGAATCCGAAGCAGCTCCAGACTCTGAGCTGTCAGCACAGAACCCTATGCGGGGTTTGAACTCATGAACTGTGAGCCAGAATTGGACACTTAATCGACTGTGCTGCCCAGGCGCCCCTCCACAACCAAAATGGGCCCCCACCTTCTAAGATATACGGGAGCAGAGAGACCCCTCCCGCCCAGCGCACAGCTCTGTCACAGCGAAGCCTCCCGGGCTTCCATGTCACACAGAACGCGGAACGGTTCCCCACGCCCATGACCCGTGGATTTCAAATCTCCTTGTTTTCACACCATGGAAATGTCTGCAGGAGTCCTGACTGAGCCGTTAGGGACCCCGTGGCGGGGGGGGGGCCGGGGGGGGCTGGTGCTCACTGGGGTCGCCCCGGGAGCCGCGCAGCCCACCTGTGACATAGACCGTGTTGCTCAGCGCCGTCAGGGAGAAGCCCCACTTGTGGTAGTCAGGGAAGTCCGGGAGCGCCAGCCACCGCCCTGGCAGGGAGACAGACGCAGGCGGCTCAGGGCCCGGGGGCCAAGCTCGCTGCCCGCCGCGACCCCCCTCGCCCCTCGGCGCCTCTTCCACCCTGTGGGTGCAGGGATGTTCCCTTGCGGCGGGAGAGCGAGGGGCAGGGGGCCGCGCCCTGGGCACCTACGTGCCCCTGCCAGGCCTGGCTCTGGGAGGCCCCCTCTTCCCCACGCCGCCCCGTGGAGCCCGGCCCCCGGACGGGACACGGGACAGCGGCAGGTGGCTCAGGCTCCAGAAGCCGGGTCTCACTCTGACCCTGCAGGTGACCTCCCTGACCCCAAGTGGACCTTCTAGCCGCTGGGCTGGGTCCCACCCGAGTCGGTGGGGTAACGGGTCAAGCGCCCGATCTCCAGTCACTCAGGGGTCATAATGCAAACAGCATCCATTCGCTCGTTCCCTGTCTTCACCCCCAGCACCCCTGGGCCGTGTGCAGCCACCAAGGACCCGGGCCTTGCCGCAGGCAGCGTGAGCCAGGCGCCAGCTCATGCGCACCGGCCGTGCGTCTCCTCCTCTGTCGGCTAGGGTGCCTTCCCCTCCCCGGGAGGTGGGGGACTCTCTGAGGCCCCGTGTGTCCGTCACAGGGCATGCGCTCGGGCAAGGGTCCCGGTTAGGATTGCCGTCACCGTGGTGGAGGGCAATCGCGCCCATGTTGGGCCCACCTTCTGGGAGCTATATGGGGTAAACTGAGGCAAGAGATGAGAAAATGCTTTGGAAAAATAAAAATGAGACAGCGTGGGAACATCCAAATGGACACACTCGGGCTGCTCGTGGAGGCTCTGAGACCCAGGCCCCCGGGGACTGCGTGCTGCTCGCCGCAGCCTTCAGGACACACAGAAACCCCGGCTTTGCTGGGCACAGGCCCTCTGGGCACGGACTGCGTGTGCCCCTGACTCATGTGTGTGTCACCGTGGGGTGGGGCCTGCCCGCGTGCCCCCCGCCGTCCTCCGGTGGCGTTGGAGGGACAGCTGCTCCCAGGCGGAGCCAGCCAAGCTCATGTCCTGACGTCAGCCCCTGACCCGGGACAGCCGGCCCCACACTCCCTCCAGCCTGCCAGCCACGATGGCGCAGGAGAGGCTGGCAGCCGGCCCGGCGGCCCCAGGACTCCCGCCAAGCCTCTTCTGAGTTCTTGGAAGAGCTGCCCAGGACCAACGTGGCCCCTGCAGAGACCCTGCTGCCCCCTCCACCCCTGTGATGGGGCCCCGGGCAGGAGAGGCCAAGTCCGTGCCCACTGGGGCCGCTGCCCAACTAAGTGAGGAGCCCATTTCACAGATGAGGCAACACGCTGAGGGAGGTGAGGTGACCTGCTCTCAGGCTGGGATTAGGATCTGTGTGAGCCGACCCCGTCCCTGGGCTCTCACTCTCACCCTCCAGGCCACCTGCACCCCGGCTGCCCACCCTCCCCCTGGAGCTGGGTCTCCTGGGACACGGGGCCAGGGGCCATCCTCCCGGTGCAGGGCACCTGGCCGGCAGAAGCCTTTACCTTGGGCTCCAGGGCCCAAAAGGCCAAAGTTGGGGACTGGGGCTGGAGGGCTAGGGGGCCACAGCGACCCCACTGTCAGCCTCCCCTGCTCCTGCCCTGGCCTCTAGACCCTCCTGCAGCCCCGCCCCAGGAGGCCCCGCCCAGGAGGAGGACGCAGGCGGCCCCCGCGCTCCTCACCCCTCCACCTGCCAGGGGGACACGAGTGGCAACGTCGGGCCGCAGGGACTGCGCGGGGGTACTCACTGGCCTTGGTGTTGTAGAAGGCGAAGTTCCTGGGGTGCGGGGTGGGCTGCTCGGCGCCCTCCTCGTCCTCCAGCGCCAGGCCGCCCACCACCACCAGGACCTCCTGCAGCGTCTGCGGGGCGGGGGGCGGCGCCTGTGGGGCCAGAAGGCTGTGTTAGAGCAGCAGGTGAGCGGACGCCCCACGCCAGGCGCCCCGGTGCTCACGGGCCTCTTTGGCACCTTCGGAGGCGGGACTCCGGCGGGGTGGCCGTTTGGGTGCACACTTGTGGGGCGATGTGAGTTTCAGCACGCGCATGCGCGTGCCTGGGAGCACAGGCACGCACGCGCAAGGTTGCCATGGCGCCAGGGAGGGCGGCACACACTCAGGACTGGGGGAGACGCGGGCCGGCAGGTGCATGTGAGCCCCGAACCTGAGAGCTGCTCCTTCCCAGCAATCCCCCCGTGTCTTCTGGCGGCTCCCTGCACCCAGCTTTGGAGCCAACCCCGACTCTGTCCCCCGACGGCGCGCCGCGTGCTGACCCGGGATGACCCTGGCCCCGCGTGGGGGAGGCTGCCATGGCTCCACCCTGCTTGGTCAGAAGCCACCGCCCCGAGCTCCCGGGACCCCAGGGCCCTCCTGCCTCTCTGGCCCCTTCCACAGAAGGCCCCGACGGCCCACTGCCAGCAGCTACAAGGCGACCACCTGGCGGGTGCCAGCCCAGGGCCAGCCCGTTGTGCCTGGGGGTGCCTGAAGGCAGCACAGGTTAGCATTGTCACCAGACACCCTGCCCCTGGCCTGAGCTCCATCTTCGTCCCCAGAGCCGGCTCCTGAGGAAGCCTGGAGAGCCGGGTCCCGGGCGGTCCCTGATGAAGGGCTCTTCGGCTCCCTGTCTCAGTCACACCCTGGTCTGTCACTTCGTCAGGAACTGCCCTGCTTGTCACACTCCCTGCCAGCACGCATAGGAAACTGCGCCCCGTGAATGCTCGGGAGCTTTCTAAGGGGCAGGGGGGCCTGCTGCTGAGCCCAACAGCGCCGTCTTCCCAGCTTGCTGTCCCTCCTGCCAAACTCCTGCTCCTCCTAAGGCCTGGCTAAGACGCTGCCTGCTCTGGAGAGCCCTCCCTGACCGGCCACCCCTCCCAGGACACCCCAGCTTTGGCCTTTCTCATACAGCCTCAGGTCCCTTTCCAGGCTTGTCCCCGCCAAGCTATGGGCGCTGACAGGGGGGTTGCAAAAGATCACTTCTGGATTCCCCGTCCACTCACTTCTGAGGCGAGGGGCCGCACAGGGGCGCCCTGACAGGTAATCAGCCCAAAGCAGGCAGAGCTGCAAGGTTCAGGGCACCTGTACTCAGCACCCCCTCCCAGGTGGGGTCTCCGGGGCTCCCCCCTACCCCTTACTCACCTCATCGTGGCCCTGCGCCAGGGCCGCCTGACACGCCTCCGAGCCCCGGAGCAGCGGCTCTGTGGCCAGCAGCTGCTGCACGCGGGGCCTGGGCACAGCGTCCAGGCGCACCAGGCCCAGCAGCTCGGGCAGGTGGGCGGCCCGGGCCTGGGGGTCGTGACGCGCCCAGCGCAGCAGGGCCTCCAGGCGGCTCTGCTCCGGCTGCACCTGCAGCAGCTCGCTGGCCAGGCAGGTGGCCAGCCGGTCCCGGGGCAGCTGCAGGAACTCGTCCTCCTGGGCCACGGCCTCGAAGTTCTCCCGCAGGAAGGCCCAGGCCTTGGCGGCCACGCCCAGCAGCCCCTGCTGCTCCCCGAACTCGCAGATGCCCAGGCAGTTGGTGGCGTCCAGCTGCTGCTGCAGGTAGCGGCCGCACACCTTCTGCACGGCGGGGAAGTGCAGGCGCGCGGCCGTGCGCGTCAGCGCCTCCACGTTGCCCTGCGTGATGGTCAGCCGGCCCGTGTACACGAAGTCCACCAGCTGGCCCACCACGGCGGGCTCCATGTCCCGCAGCTCCACGCGCGCCGCGTAACTCTCGGCAAAGTCGCCCGCAAACATGGCCTGGAAGTAGGGGCTGCTCAGCGCCAGGAGGGCGCGGTGGCAGGGCAGCTCCCGGCCACCCACCAGCAGCGTGACGTCGGCCAGCCTGGGCTGGGAGCGCAGCCGCTGCAGGCCGTCCAGCATGTCCTGGGCGTGCGATGGCACGTGGAAGTCCAGGTCGTCCACGTTGCGCACCATGGCTGCCAGCGCCGGCGTGGGGCCCCTGCAGGCCACCTGCTCACCGGGAAGAGGAGCCCGGCCCCGCCCAAGACCCTGGGGAGAGAAGAGGGCAGGGTCAGCAGGTCAAGGTCAGCCAGGGCCGGTCAGCGGGGGCAGGGCCAGTGGGGCAGGGCGCAGCTCATCTGCCTGACGGCCACCCGACCGTCCGGCCGGCCGTCTGATGGTCAGTCCTTCGCGCGGCATCTCACCTAACTGAGCCCCGTAGCCCTGTGAGGTGGGGCTCAGTGTTAGTCCCCTTTTACAGTGAGAAGGTTGAGGCTCAGAGAGGGCCTACCCCTTGCCTGGCCATCAAGGCAGGACAGAGCCAGCAGGAGAGCCACGCCTCCTGGAGCATGGGGAAGGGTCCCTGTGCCCCCTCCCCCGCCCCATGTCCACATGGCTTCTTTTCTGCCCAATCGGACTTTGCTGGGACAGTGAGGAGGGTATTTGGGGGCTTTCCTGCCCCACCAATCCTCACTGTCTGTGGTTCCTTGGAGCCTCGGGCTGCCGTGACCTTGCTGGGTGACCTTGGTCCCTGTTCTCTGGAGTGAAGATCCAGAGGCTGGAGGGGAGAGGGACTCTGAGAGCACACTGACGCAATGGTCCCCACGGCCAGACTGCACGGCATCCCTGTGAAGTCCGTGCTGTGAGGGTCCCGGGGGAGGTGGGGAAGCACAGGTCACTTGTCCCAGAGCACACAGCTAGGGGTGCGGAGCCAGGCTCAGCCCGGGCGCTGAACCCCCAGGTCACAGGTCCTTGGGCGTAGGTTGGAAAAGACCAACAGGACTAAGGGGAACTTCCTGGAGAGCGATGTCGAATCGGTGCCTACATTGTCTCATTCAGCAAATCCACTTCTGGGCTTAGGTAATTATGTGCCTGTATTCATTTATGTGCCTCTGACACTTTACTCCAAGGAAGCTGCCCCAAGCCTCACCCCCTACTACCTGTCACCACAGGGAAATGTCTGTCCACCAGGGGGCGCCTTCCAGAGCCATAAATGGAAGAAGGAACAGACATCCTGGCGGACCAAATGCTTGCTGCAATAAGTGTGATCAAAATAACAAAGCTGGGCAAAGAGAACCATGAACTGTGGATGCCAAGGGGCAGGGGGGCCCTGCTGAGCTCTGC
The DNA here is from genome assembly GCF_006229205.1 of Suricata suricatta. Classification (NCBI taxonomy): domain Eukaryota; kingdom Metazoa; phylum Chordata; class Mammalia; order Carnivora; family Herpestidae; genus Suricata; species Suricata suricatta. The sequence continues at coordinate 2,555,868 of NC_043702.1, forward strand.
TGCTGTGGCCGCGGCTGTGGTGGGCGCCTGAGGCCCCTCCCCTCCCCACACTGGTGCCCCAACAGAGCAGAGCAGTGCCCAGGGAGCCCACCTAGGGGACCTGGCTGGGTTCCAGCCTGGACCGGACAGGTCAGGGGCCCCGGCCAGCACCCGTCCTGCCTGACCTCCCTCCACAGAGGCCCTCCAGCAGAGCGAGGCCAGGAGGTGAGCCCGTGGCCACTGCCCCCGGGCCTCACATTCCCATCATTACTGCGGCCCCTGTGGCCAGCGGGTCTGAAGGTGACGCCTGCCGCCCTGTGGTCCCAGTATGCACGGGGTGGGGGTTCTCGAGCGGCTCAGAGCCTCAGCCTGGGGCCCGTCCGGGCCAGGAGTGAGGAGGGCTGAGCGGACAGGACAGCAAAGGGCCTGAGCCCGTAATGGCCAGTGACCTGACGCTGGGGTCCCGGCTGCCGTTGGAGGGTGTCATCCGGCCTCCCTGTTGCCCACCTCCCCAGCCCGGACACGGAGGGGAGTGTGACAGCTGAGCCCTCACCACACCCCCAGGGGCCCCGCTCGACCAGAGCTGGGGGTCTCTCCCCAACCCTGTGATCTCCATGCCGAGCGGGCTGTCTCACCGCAGCCCACCCTCCACTGCGGCTCCCCGCCCCGGTTCCCACCGCCTGTTCCCGAACGCCCGCCCTCCAGGGATCCTACCTCTCAGTCGGCCCCTGGACCTCTACGAACTCAGGCCGGAGAACAGGACTTCCCAGCCAGCAAGAGGCCACAGAGGCCTGCTGGGCCAGGCTGGGCTGGGCTGGGCACCACGTGGGGACAGACAGAGGGTATTTTTAGCTGCTGTCTGCACTGGGAGCGAGAGGAGGAGGGAGGGCGGGGCCGGTGGGGGAGAGAGATGGCCTTCCTCCCAGGCTTTCTGCTCCGAAAGCCCATCCTGGCCACATCGGGAGGGCTGAGGGCCCCCAGGCCCTGGGGGCCAGGACATTCCAGGGGTACAGTGGAGCCTGTGCAGGGGCACAGCGGGCCCCCACTCGGGGCCTGGGTGGCAGGAGGGCCTGGCGAGCACTGGCTTCTCTAATGGTCATGGGCAGGCACCCCAGGGGGCCTTCGTGCGTCTGTGACTCTCATGCAGACATGCAAGCCGGTGAGCAAAGGCCTTTGGAGTTTGGGGTCCAGGGTGGCAGCAGGGGAGTCTTTGGTGGTTAAAGTCGTGCCCAGAGAGGAAAGGAGGCATCCCTGAGTACCCCTCCAGGCCGGTGACAGGGACGCTGAATCCTGAGGGTCCAGGTCCTATCGTGGCTTTGGCCTTGGGGCAGCCCTGTTGTCGTCATTAGTTGTGAGAGCCAAAGATGGCTAAGAAATGGGGTCATCTAAAAATACAGCGGCGGCTCGCAGCCTCCCCTGCGGCAGCGTTCACCATGGTCGCCGGGGAAGCCCTGGAGTCTGCTCTCTGCTGGGCCTGGGCCACGGAGGCGGCGGCTCCGGACATCCCTCCCACCATTGGTCAAAGCAGAACCTCCCAGCCGAGGACCTGCAGGTGCACAGGAGAGAAGCCGCAGCCTGGGGTGGCCAGTGAGGGCCCACCGGTCACCCTCCTTCCTTCACGCACCATCCTGCAGTTTGGTGGGATGTGCAGGGAGAGGGAGGGCCGAGTCTGGCTCAGGCCTCCTGATTCCCGCCTGGGGCCGGCTCGCTGCTGCTACGGAGCAGAGAGGCCCTGGTGATGGCCAGGGTGACAGCCCTCGCTCCTGGCAGAGCCGGGTAATTTCTCAGGGGAAAGGGGGGTGCTGCCAGCCGAGGAGACGGCTGTGAGCTGGGGAGCCCAGTCCCCGCTCTCACGGCCTGTGCGGTCCAGCTGAGAACTCAGCAGTCACACACATTACTGCGATGACTGACCGGCAGATCGCCAGTCTGCGAGGGCTTCCGTACTCTGCTCACCCTGTTTCCTGATTCCATGCTTCCCTCGCCAGCCCAGCCCAGCCCAGTCCAGCCCAGCCCAGCCCAGCCCTGCTCAGCCCAGTCCAGTCCAGCCCAGCCCAGCCCTGCTCAGCCCAGTCCAGTCCAGTCCAGCACAGCCCAGCCCTGCTTAGCCCAGCTCAGCCCAGCCCCGCCCAGCCCCGTCCAGCCCCGTCCAGCCCAGCCTATCCAATCTCTGCCCAGCCCTGCCCCTGTTTCAGACAGTCCCAGAATGTTCCCCCAGCCTTCAGCATCAGCCTCAGGCGGTTGCAGGGGGAAGGCAGGTGCCCATGGATGTCTCTGACTCTCACCTGTCCAGGACTGCCCTGGGGGGGGACCTCCGGAGGGGGACCCGAGGGGTCAGTCTGCCTCTGTGCTTGCAGCCAGAGCACGAAGGGTCCGCATGTGCCCACCCAGCCGGAGGAAATGAGTCCGGGGCGCACCACTGACAGGCCCCCGTCACCGAGCTGCCTCCCCTGGGGCACGCTGCTGTGCTTGTGCCCAGAGCGGGGGAGGAGGCTCAGCACCTCACATGACATGACGAGTCAGTTTGGGAAACCCGAAGCCAGGAGCTCCAAGCACATCTTTATCCCGGATTGCCACCGAGCGGGTTGGGTCTTAAAAATACGTTGCTTGTTTGTTTTCGGATAAAAATAACACACGTTCACTGCAGAACGTTTGGAAAACACACCAAAGTATGAATCAGTAAAAGACGAGCCCTATCAACACACGGGGATTTTCCCTCCAGTCTTACCCCGTCAGTGTTAGGGTGACCTCAGGGGCGTGTGTGTGTGTGTGTGTGTGTGTGTGTGTGTGTGTGTGTGTCCTCGTTTACCATGTTACATCTCGTCTCAAGTATGCCCGACCTGGTCAGTCTGTGGCAACACGATCGTCAGTCTCACACTGTGGGCGTCTCACACTTTAAGAATGTGAAGTGACAGCTTGTCACGTCTATTACTGGACGTTGGGGCTGTGTCATTTTGGACCATGCTAACCAATATGGTGCCACCTCTGTGACTCTTCCCCTGGGACAGACTCAGAGTGTGGGATCACCCAAGCTGCAGCGCACGGGCCATCTCTCCGGCTCGATGCGCCCCCCAGAGCCTGGTCTGGACGGGTGACTGCCGCACTCTCTCCGGCAGGAGGGAACACTGTCCCCGTCCCTTGGCCTGGTGCCGTGAGGCGGTGGAGCGGTCCCAGCGCCCCTGACCCGCCCACGCCTCCTGGGGTGTCTTACACCCTTATGTGCTTACGATCTCTATTTTTCCAGCTGGGGTTTATTTTGGGAACGGGGTGCCCTGAGGTCATCCCTCTCCCCCCCAGAAAGTTTACCAACACTCTTAGGACTATTGCTGACGAGTCCTTCTTTCCCCCACGGATCTGCTGTGGGTCAATGTCCTCCGTGTGCGGCGCCTCCGCTCTCTGTTCTGGTCTGTTGACCCGAGTGAAGCGGATCTTGGGGTTAGAACCACGTGGGTTCCCGTGACGAAGGTGTCTTCGTATCTGGACCGGCAGCCTCTCCATCACTCTTCTGTGCGAATCTTGTCTGTTATTAGCGGTCTGTGGCAGCGTAGTGAGCGACCCCCACATCTAGTGCCTTAAGACAGCAGACACTGGTGACCCCACGCAGCCTCACGGCTCTGGGAGAACTCGGGCAGGCGCTTGTGCCTCAGGACCCGTCCTCAGCTGGCGCCCAGGGGTCTGCCGGACGGCACTCGTCTGCAGGCTGGACCGGGAGGCCTCACTTCTTCCCCACGCCGGCCTGTTACCTGCGCGGCCGCGGGCTTTCCCCAGAGATAAGGGAGCAACCAAGGTGGGGTCTTTATTAGCCCCCTGGAAGTGTGAGCTGTCTCTTCTGCAGCACAGTCCAGGAGGGACACACAGACGTGCTCTCAGGACGGGGGCGGGGGCGGGGGGCTCCTGGGAGGCGGGGGTGGGGACTCCTGGGGGGCTGGCTTCCACAGCTGCCTCTGTTCCCTGTTCCTTTCATCTGAACTTCAGAGTCATGAGGAGGAGGAGCAGAGGAGGAAGGGGAGGAGGAGGGAGGAGGGAGAGGAGGGAGAGGGGAGGGGGGAAGAGAGGGAGGAAGAGGGGGAAGAGGAAGGGGAGGAAGAGCTGGGGAGGAGGGGAGAGGGAAGAGGAGGGAGAGAGGGAGGGGGAGGAAGGGGAGGAGAGGGAGAGCCTGGCACCGAGACAGGAAGAGCCACCCCGTGAACCGCAGTGACTCTAGTCCTGAGAAAGGTGAGGTCCCCGCCCCCCCCCCCCCCCCCCCCCCCCCCCCCGCCCGTGGGTTCAGCTTCATTTCCCTCCGTATCTGTCCGGCGCGCACCGCTGGGGCAGGGAGGGAGAGAGACGGGGTTTCTTGCCCCCGTGTTTTGTGGCTCCCCGGGAAGCTCCTGCGGTCTGCACCTTGTGTGCTTGCGCGGACTCAGTACATCCCCTCCATGACCCCAGGAGAGGGCAGGTCAGCTCGACCCCCATTTTACAAATGAGGAAGTGTAGGCTCTGTGGGGCTCAGGATGGCGGCTCTGGTGTCTGGTGGCGCTGAGGACAGGGGGCTCCGTGCTCGCCCGTGGCAGGACTCGCTCGGGGCACAGGTGGCTCGCCCCTGGCTGTGGGCACAGCAGACAAAGAGCACAGTGCAGGCTGGCCAGAGACGGGGTCTTTATTACTGAAGCCCCGCCCGCCCCGCCGGCTCCGCGAAAGGGCAGGGAGCCTGAGCCAGGCCCTCCTCCCCCCACCACCCCGGGGTCCCAGCAGGCTGGGGCGGCCCTTCTGTGTTCCCTCCAACAGCGTGCTTGGCGCCCTCCAGGCTCCGCAGGCAGACGAGGACCCTGTGGGGACCTCTGTCCCAGGGGGGTGTGACTGCAGAAGGCGGTTCCCAGAGGAAGGTTCCAGACCTCCTCACACACTCCCTGCGGGGGCGGCCGCACGGTGCACTGTGCCCCTCCCCTCAAGCCCCCTTTGCTCAGGGCCAGCTGGCCTCTGGCCCCGAGACTGGGGTGCAGGCTACCGTCGGGGGGCCAAGCCACGTCCGTGCCCAGCCCCTCGGGGCTTGGTCCCCAGCGCCCGGCGCCCACTCTCTCTGTCACCCTGCAGCCCCTGGATGCCCTCCAAGGGAACATCCGTCTCCTGTCCTTGCTCCCTTGTGGAGAAGGCTGTGGGCGACACCGGGGCCAAAGGCCCCTCAGAACCTTCCATTTGCAGATTCTCCAACCTGACAGCTGGCATCTGAGGGTGGGGTGCCAGCCTCCGCTGCCTAGAGCCCCCTCCAGACACGGGTTCTCAGTGAACAACTCCTTATGTCCCTTCTCTCCTGAGCTTGCCAGTGGGGGTCCCTGCCACTGCCGTGGGCCCTGTGGCCAGTGGGGCTGGTCAGCGGGACTGGACAGGAGGCCCCTGGGGGCTCAGGCCCTCTGGAGCGCCCCGGTGGGAGCAGGGTGCAGCAGCAGAACACGGGTCTGTCGGCCGGGCAGCACGGACCAGCGGGCACGCAGCGGGGGCCGTGTCTCTGGCCCAGGGAGTTCAGGAAGGCCTCGGCCCATCCAATCCCCCTCTCTCCAGCTCTCTCATCTCACGGCCTGGGACAGAGGCCTGGGGAGGCGAAGGGCGTGGCCCGAGGTCACCACCAGGAGGCAGACAAAGGCTGTGGAAGTGACTGGAACCACCAGCCCTGGAGCCCCGAGAGGCGTGACAGCAGGTGACTCGGCATCGGCAGGAGAGGCCCGGGGTAGACTGAGCCAGCATCCCAGGGGCCCCGAGGACAACGGGGCAGAGGGCCTGGGGCTGGCGGGCAAGGCCTCTAACTTCAGGGCCAAGGGGGAGGCTGAGAGAGCTTCTCCATCCCTGGAGAGGATTCTGAAGATGGGTCCCACCAGGAGGAGGGACCTGGCAGGGGTGGGACTGGACGTGGTAATTAGCACACACCGCGTCTGCCAGCCTGGCCTCGGGGCCACCTGGCCACCAGGTGGCGGCAGGGGGGCTTGGGGGGATGGGAAGGAAAGAGCAGAGAAAGCCAAAACCCCGCGGCCCAGAGGCCAGCTGCCCGTGGGTCTCACTCTCCAAAGCTGAACATCTCGGCCTCCTTCTCTTTCCAGAAGGCGAAACTGCGATCGATGTAGCCGCAGATGTCCTCGCTGCTGAAGCGGCCCCGCTGGCCGCCCCCCAGCCTCTGCACGGGCGCCTCGGGGCTGCCGCTGGGGGCGGCGGGGGGCAGGGGCCCGAGGGGCGTCAGGC
>NC_043702.1:2562153-2593501 GCF_006229205.1 Suricata suricatta
CGGGGGCCCCGAGGCGCCCTGGGGCTCCGCCGCCCGCGCAGGAGCCTCCTCGCCCTCCAGGCCGGGCGCCCGGGGCAGGAAGCGGCTGTTGACGGTGATGCTGACCAGGGGCGCGGGCAGCAGGGCCTGCAGCTCGGCCGCCAGGCGGCCCAGCTCGCCCTCGTACTGCTGGCAGCGGCGGCGCAGCTGCAGCTCGGCGATCTGCTTCTCCAGGTACACCAGGTCGTCCTCCGTCAGCAGCTCCCCAAAGGGGCCCAGGATGGCCCGGTGCGCCTCCGAGTACCGCCAGGCCCCCTGCCCTGCCGCGCCCACGCTGTCGTCCTGGAAGCCGGGAGGCCAGGTCATCCGGGCCTCTAGCGGGAGAGGGCACGCCCCCACCCCCGACGGCGGGCGGCCCCGGGTTCTCCCAGGGACCCCGGCCCGGTCCCTAAACACCAGCTGGCCTCCCCGGCTCAGAGAATAAACCAGGAGGCTGGCCAGCCCCAGTCCTGAGTCCGAGGCCCAGGGCAGCCGCTCTGCCCTGTGCATGCCCCGTCTTTGCCCTCAGAAAGGGGTGCCTCTGCTCTGCCCCCCCCCCCCCCCGACATCCTAATCTCATCTCCTTGGTGTTTTAGCTAAAAGGTCTCCCCTCAGACCCCTCCCGCCCCTCCCGCCAAGCTCCAGAGCCTTCCGTGGTTGGGTGCAGCTCCGGCTCTCTGCTCGGGGCTCCCCTGCTGTCCATCCTGTCCCCCAGGGCTCACAGCTAGTGGGACAGACAGACACACATGGACCCCTGAGCTGGCCCCCTCTGGGCTAGGTGCCAGCCTCAGGACCCCCGCGGGAGGAGCCCCATTTCACAGGTGAGGAGAGGCCTGGGGTTCTCTGGTCCCCAGCAGTGCTCTGCACCCCTAAGTCCTGACTGCGGGGCCCAGCAGGCCAAGGGCACGAAGCAGGGCCTGCAGGGGACAAAGCCCATCACCATCACTCAGAACCGTATCCCTCCAGGGTTAAGACTTGGGCACTGCGCACAGAACCGCTAGGGGGAGCCCGCTACTATCCAAGCCAGATCAGGCTTCTGTGCTCAGAGTCCCAGAGGCTCCCCAGAGGCCTGACAGTGAGCGGTCCTAGAATATCCACCTGCCGGTCCCTGTCTGACCTCACCTCTGTCCTCACGCCTCATTCACTGCACCCTGAGGGACCAGCCTTCCCCTGGTCCTCCCTTGGGCAGCCCCTTCATGCCTCAGGACCTTTGCACTTATTGTTCTCTCTGGTTAGGCTCACGTGTCCCAAATTCTCATAGGGCTCCTCTCTCATTTCTTTCTGGCCCCTGCTCAAGGTCACCTCCCCAGACAGGCTGCCCCTGAGCACCCGTACATGGAATAGTCACTCCCCTTCCCACGGCTCTGCCTCTTTCCGAGACACCCTCCTTGCCCCCCCCCCCCCCCCCCCCCCCCCCCCCCCCCCCCCCCCCCCCCCCCCCCCCCCCCCCCCCCCCCCCCCCCCCCCCCCCCCCCCCCCCCCGTCAGGCACCAGATCACTCTGTCTTCCCTACTGGAACACAGGGCGGGCACGCAGGGCTGGCGCCTCACTGCCTAGAACAGGGCCTGACACGGGGCAGAGTGGGATACAAATGGTTAGACAAAGGAACACGTGGAAATAACACCTCTAACCAGGTGAAGAGGTTCCCCACTCCCTGATCGGGTTCAGATTCATCGTCTGGCAGAGAAGGAAGCTGGGCCACAGAGGGACACGCAGAGGGGTGTCACCGGGCAGGACAAAGCCTTCTGCCCCGCCTGCACTCTCTACCCGTTGGCCCCGCCCCGCCCCCTCTCACGCCCCGCCCTGACCCACCGAGCCCCACCTGGGCCTGGGGTGCGGGGTCCGCGTCCAGACGCGCTTGCAGCTTGCGCACCATCACCTGCCGCTTCCACTCGGGGATGGGCCGGCCGCGCTCGTCCTGCGTGGGCACCAGCCCGTCGAGGTCGCCGGAGGGCAGCCTGTCCAGCTGCAGCGCGGCCAGGTAGTCCGGGGCGTCCCCCGCTGCCACCTCCTCTCCCTGTGCAGACCCGGGCAGGTCACTCAAGGCCCTGAAGGGACCCAGCCCGGACCGGTGGGGAGGGCCAGACGGGGTGAGCAAGGCCCAGGGAGGCAGCCCCTCCAAGAGGGGCAGCACGGGGCGGCATTTCCCAAACTTGCCAGGAACATGTCAGCAGCTGAGAGTTCCGTTCAAGGAGGGGGTGGGTTGGATTTATAATGGCCTCCTGCCCAGAAAGAAGAGGAGAGAGGGGAGCTGGCCTCCTCCAGTGCGTCCTGGGCTGGGTGCGAGGCCCTGAGGAGGAGGGTGTAGCCCACCTACCCACTCGTGGACAACCGCATCTCTGCCCCAGGAGTGACCTGGCTGAGAGGCCAGGAGGGCGGTGAGGGTCGGCTGGGGGCTTCGGGGGAGGGAGGGGGAGGCGGGAGGGGGAGGCGGGAGGGGGAGGTGGAAGGCGTACCTCGGCGACCACGGAGGCGCTGGTGGTGATCCTTGGGGGCCCTGCGCAGGTCATCTGCTCCCTCAGAGGAGGCCGGTCATGCTGGCCAGGCCAGGTCGGGTTGGGAGACACTACGGCAGGGGGAAGGAAAGCAGAGTCAGGGGCTTCCCGAGAAGGTAGGGGTGGGGGGTAGAGCACTCTGGAGCCGGGGCAGCACTGGTATTCCTGATGTAGCTCTCTCTGGACAAGCCAAACCCCAGAGAGGGAATGAGGCTGCCGAGACCACACAGGCAGCCCGCGTGCACATGCATGTGAGTGTGTGCACGTATGCATGGGTGCAGTGGGTGCACGCACGTCTCATAAGGCCAGAGAGAGGTAAGCACAGGCTGGACACCAGCCCTCACCCCGCACCTGGAGCTGCAGGGCTGAGCAGCTCCGGGGCCCTGGGGGCTCAGAGCTCACAGAGGGACCCTGGAGGGCGGCGTAGGGGCCAGGACATTGTACTTGTAAGCAAGAAAATGTGCATCCTTCCTCTAAAGAAGCGACCAGGACAGTAGGCTGGGTGGGGGGAGGGAGGCCCCTGGCTCCGTCCTGAACGTCTCGTGGGCCCAGCTGCCTGGGGTTGGCTGTTCTCCCAACCCACCCTGCAAAGGGCCTCGGAGGCGAGGCCGGCGGCGCCCACTCCCCGCGCACGTGTGGCCCGGGCCAGCCTCCCTGCAGACGTGTACTCACAGGTGGGGCTCCTGAGGCCCGAGCCCCTCGCTCCATCCTCCTGGGAGTGCCTCGCAGCTGACAGCGGGGGCGGGGGAAACGGTGGTGGCGGTGGGGTCATCAGGAGCGGCACCTGGGGGTGGACAGACCTGGTCAGCGGGAGGCCCCGGGAGCCTTGACTTGGGCCGGGTGGAGGGGCATCCGTCAGGCTAGCTTCGGCCGTGCTCCCTGGGGTGGGGGGGGATGTGCATCTTGGAACAGGGCTTGGAGATGCTTAAGGGAGCAGGAGCAAGGTTCTGTCCTGCAGTGTCTGCCCAGCCCTCCACGCCCGGTGACCAGGACTCCTCACACACCCCCTGTGCTTGTCTCGGTGCTGTCACTCACCGTGCCCCCCATGTGGCCACCTCCCCCCCATCTAGAGGCCTGGCTCAGCCTTTCTCTGGAAGCTGCTTAGCCCCACAGTTCCAGGCTTGGGGTGAGGGCTGGTGTCCAGCCAGTGCTTACCTCTCTCTGGCCTTATGAGATGTGCGAGCATACACCTGCACCGGCACACACATGCACACACTCACATGCATGTGCACACACACGTATGTATTTGTGCACATGCGTACACACTCACAATGCATTCATGCACATGCGCACACATGCATCCATGCACATTCACACATGCATGTGTATACATGAACACACGTGCACCCGTGCAACGCCCACATGCATGTGTACACACGTGTGCGCACGCACATGCATGTACACAACGCACATACACATGTGCACACGCACATATATGCTCGTGCCCACGCACAGTCCCTCCCTGACCGTCCCCGACTTCTGTGCTGAGACTGAGCCCCTGGAAGGGCAGCGGGCACCAAGGGAAACCACGTGGAACCCTCCTCAAACCCACAAGCAGGGCTGTGTGGCTGCGGCCACACCTCGGAGTGGTGGGGCAGTGTCCCGGCCACTTGGAAACAGAGATCACCAAGTTGAGCCCCAGGGAGCTTGATGGTTGGGGAACCCCAGGCCAAGCACCACAGGGGCACCCCAAACGCACCCCTGTACCCTGTCCCATGCCCGGGGTGAGGCACAGACCTGCCTCTGGCCACCTCCCCCGCCCCCAGCACTGACGGCTGGGCAGCCAGAAGGAGCCCGTGACCCGGAGCTGTCTCCCCAGCTCAGCCCTGAGCAGCCTCAGCCTTTGGGATGGACCAGCGGAAGCCAAGACTTCTGGGCAGGCCGACTAGCCAGCGGGAGACACAGGGTGTGCAGGCCGCTCTAACCATGCAGGGGTGTCAGCAGGGGGCCCGTGCTCACACCTCCTTGCCCCTGCATGTCCCTCCTGAGGCGGCAGAAGAGTCTGCCAGCAGGACACCAGAGCCAAACTTGCTGCTTTTTGGTTTTTGGGATTTTTAAAACTTTTTTAAAACATTTATTTATTTTTGAGAGACAGAGAGAGACAGTGTGAGCAGGGGAGGGGCAGAGAGAGAGGGAGACACAGAATCCGAAGCAGCTCCAGGCTCCGAGCTGTCAGCATGGAGCCGATGTAGGGCTCGAACCCACGAACTGCAAGATCCTGACCTGAGCCGAAACCAGACGCTTAACCTACTGAGCCCCCCAGGCGCCCCAACCGCTTTTTGGTTTAAAGCTGAAAGTTGAAGTCCGGCCGATGCCGCCTCTAGGGCTCCGGGCGGCGTCCCCGATGCCCCTCGGACACCTGGCTGCCCCGGCTTGCGCCTCCAGCCGGTCAGGCCACAGCTGCGTCCCCCCAGCACCCCACCCTGGCATCAGACTAGAGCTCCTCACCCCTCCTTCCAGCGTGCAGTGGAGGCTGGACATGCCTCTGGGCTGGGGGTGCAGAGAACCCCGAGCAGGACAGAGGAAGGACATGGCTCAAAACAGCCCCATGGGGGATGTGCGGCCTGTGGCCGGGACCAGTGTCCGGGGGAGCGGGGGACCCATGCTGCAGCTCTGCTTGATGTGCTGCTGTCTCTGTCTTAAAATTCTTCATCATTTTGGGGGCGCCTGGGGGGCTCAGTCTGTTGAGCGTCTGTCTTCGGCTCAGGTCATGATCTCGTGGTTTGTGAGTTCGAGCCCCGCGTTGGGCTCTGCGCTGACAGCTCAGAGCCTGGAGCTGCTTTGGCTTCTGCGTCTCCCTCTCTCTCTGCCCCTCCCCTGCTCGTTCTCTGTCTCTTGCCGTCTCTCAAAAATAAATAAATGTTAAAAAAATATTTAAATACAAAAATTAAATTCTTAATCATTTTTGGATAAGAAGCCCAAATTCATTGTGCACTGGCCCTGCATGATGTAGCCGGTCCTGCTGGGGCAAAGCCGGTCACTCTGAGTGTCCCCTTGCTCAGCCCATGTCCTGATCCCACCTCCCCGCAAGGAGGCACTGACCTTCGGCAGCCACCTCTGCTTGGCGGTGTCCTCAGAACCCCTGACCTGCACCCGGTGTGCCCAGACGCGGCGTCCCTCTCCCATCCGGGCCCCGCCGCCCACTGTGGCCCCATCTGCCCGGCCACCACGCACCTCACACCTGAGTCCTTGCAGGAATCTGTGTGGAGAGCCCAGGAGCCCGGAGCTGGGGAGTGGCCGCCGGCCCCCGGCCCAGGGGGACCCACAGAGGCAGGGGCTGGGCTGAGCACGGGAGCTGCAGCCGCCCTGGGCTGTCAGGGCCTGTCGCAGCTGCCGCCCAGGGAGAGCAGGAGGTGTCGCATTAATATTTGAAGGCGGAGGTATCAGGTGGCCAGGCGGGCTTGGGTGGCTGTGGGATCCTTTACCATGTGCCTTAACCCTCCCCAGTGCAGGGGGGCAGCCCCCCGGGATGTGGGCAGGACTCGGATCCCTGGGTCACGCGGGAGGGAGAAGGTGCCCAGGGAGCATCCTCCAGGACACAGCACATCCTCGGCACAGCCCCGGGGGACAGCCAGGGACCGGGCTCCAAGAGGGCAAGGGGCTTCCTCGAGGCGCCAGAGCCGGGATGTGGGAGGGCTGGGATCAGAATCTTGTCTGAGACCCTCGCACTTGCTCCGGGAGGCCCTCACATCACTGCTGCTTTGGTCCAGGTGCGCCGGCTGTAGAAGGGGGGGAGGGACCTGGGCCTCCGGGGGGCGGGGCGGGGGCGGGGCCTGGCGCTGGCCGGGTCTCCCGCACTCCTTCCAAGGACACGAAGGCCTGGCTGCATTTGTAGGGACAGACCCAGAGCAATCTTGCTGCTCCCTGTAAAACAGGGTCCCCAGGCCCAGCTCAGGCCACAGTGGTCCCACGGGCAGGGGAAGACAGAAGAGGCAGGAAGATGGGTTCAGACCCATGTATAATGCATGGCGGGCACAGCATCGCTCAAATCTCCAATCCAGGGGAATGGACTTTGGCCCCAGAGTGGCACCTGCGGCCTGGGGGACCTCAGGGCTGAATCCTACTCCACCCCTCACCAAGGAGAAGCGTCAGGGAGTCACCCCCTGGGCCTTGGTTTCCCCGCCTGTAAGTCAGGAAGATGAGGAATTACGGAGGGCGCCTGGCAGGGCTGGGCACCGGTGGGGCTCCGACCTCACCCCCGTGGACACCCCGGAGGGGCGCTCACCTCGGAGTTTGACCGACGCGGGGTCCGCGTGCGGTTTCCCAGCGGTGGAGAACCCGCGTCCTGACTAACGGAACCTGCCCGGAGCCGAAGGAGCACAGGGCTGGGTCCCGACTCTGCGTGCTGCAGGCTGGACCCCACCGCCCCCAGACGGGGCGCCTGCCCCGAGGGCGGCAGTCAGCTGGGCCCGGGCTGCCCCCCCCCCGGCGGCCTGCTGCGGTTCCCTGGGTTTTCGGGGAGACTTGAGCAATGCCGGGCCCGCTGTGGGGAGCAGGGTTGCAGGCCTGGAATGCCACCCGGGCTGAGAAAATCATGACCCGCAGATGGGCGCCGGACACCGGTCACCACGGCTGAGATTCAGTTACTGGCTGCAAAGTAACCCAGCCCCGGAGAGGAGGCTGCCCAGGGGAGTCCCTTGGCCTCTCTGGGCCTCAGTTTCCCCAGCTAAAAGGAGAGGGTCTTAGAGCCCTTCTGGACCTAGGGGAGGGACTTAGCATCCCCTCCACCTTCACAAAGCTCTTCAACCCTGCTTTACAGATGGGAACATTGAGGCTCGGAGATGCTCAGAACTCGCCGGCGCTACCCAGCCAGAAAGAGATCCCCCAACCCCGGCGGGAGAGGGTACAGGGCTGGGGGCGAGCAGAACAGTCTGGATGCTCTGGGAGGTGCTGGGGGCTCTCTCCTCCCCTTATGGAGGGCCATGCTTGCCATCCAGGGCTGCTGTTCCTCAGTGCCACTGCCAGGCGGGACCTCACTCAAACCCGGGCCTGCAGCCAGGAGCCCAGCCCGGGAGCCCCTCGAGCCCCTGCCCCACCCAGACCAGAGAGGCCCAGCCCGTCACTGTGCAGAGGGGTGCCTGAAGGCGAGGAGCAGACAGACCTGGCCGGGGCTGAGGTGGGCCTGGCCTCTGGGAGCCGCGGGCCTTGTTCCTGGGGCTAGGGCTCTGGAGACCCGGGACTTCCCTGGGGCAAGTGCAGCCTGCCCTGTGGTGCAGAAGATGATGGCTTTCGCCACCTCCCCTGAGCCCAGCGCAGGGAGAGGCCGGCGCGGCGACCTCTGGATATTGCGTTTCCATCAATATTGCATTAGGCGCACAGCCCCCCCTCCCCAGTTCGGGGGCCACAGCTGACACCCTGCCCTCCCGCGGAGCCAAGCCTGCGAGTGTGAGGCAGGTGGCCTGGGAGGGGGACGTGCCAGCCACAGGTGACGGACTGGCACCCCCTGCCGCCCTGGGCGTTCGGTGAGGCAGAAGGGAGGCTCCCGTCCTAACCCTGAGTCCCACACGCCTCCCCAAAGCACTCTGCAGACACAGCAATGAACAGCAAAGCCAGCAGGCCACTCCTGGTCCACAGGCCAGGGTGGGGAGGCCACCCGGTCAGCCCAGACTGATTTGGGGAGCCTGAGAGACCAGAATTCCACCTCAAATCCTGTGGTGACACAGCGAGATGGCAAGGACAGCAAGAACCCCCTGACGGCCTGGGACAGGCCCGGGGAGGTCAGGAGATACCAGAATCCGCCCCCCTACCTCCAATAAGCCCGGGGAGGTCAGGGGACACCAGAGCCCCCCCCAACATGCCAGGGGAGGTCAGGGGACACCAGAGCCCCCCCAACATGCCAGGGGAGGTCAGGGGACTCCAGAGTCCCCCCACCCCACCCCCAACAAGCCCGGGGAGGTCAGGGGACACCAGAGCCCCCCCCCCCCCCCCCACAAGCCTGGAGAGGTCAGGGGACCCCAGGACCCCCCCCACCCCCAACCAAGCTGGACAGAGGCTGGTGGGGAGGAGTCTGGCTGGGGTGCTGGCACCTGGGGATGGAGGGCTGGGGTCAGGGTCACTGCGGGGACAGGCTGGGGACAGCCAGGGACCTGCTCCCTGGTGGCAGTGTAGAGCCACCCCACCTCCTGATCTTCGCTTCCGGGTGGCCCCGTGACCACACAGGGCCCGGGAGGGACCCAGGTGGCCGGGACATCCCTGGATGTGGGCTGGGAACGCCTCCCCTACACCAGGACCCCGCTGAGCCCCACCTGCTCCTCGAACCGGAGCCCAGAAGACAACCTTCTACCAAACGGTATCGGCGGGGCGCTCACTCCACACGCGGCCCCGTGCGGAAATGATCAGGCAGGGAGTTCTCGTTTTCAAACCACGACGCCAGGGCACCCGCGCTGCCCCAAACTGCAGCGAGCCTGGCGGGGGGGGGGCCCCAGGGGGCAGTGACAAGAGACTCCCGGCAGCGGCCCGGTGACGACCGTCCCGCAGGCCCAGGGCCAGTCAGTCCTGGGTGCTCCTGAGGGAAGAAGAGGCACGGCAGCAGCCCCACGGTGACACCTGGCTGGGGGGGGGGCACGTCACCCCCGCGGACCTCCGGCTCTCACCTGGAAATGGGGCAGGTGATCCCAAGGCCGCTGTCCAAAAGGGTGGCCCCTAAAGGAAACTGACAAAAGCTGTGGCCTGGGGGGACCGTTTGTCATAGCAGCTGCCTTGGCCTGGAAGGGGGAAGGGACGGGCAGGAGGGACCCCGGGGGCGTGCCCATCCCCCACCCACCCGTCTGGTTCCCCCACTTGCTCACACGCCCATCTGATCCTGCTGCCTTCTGGACGGCCCCGGGGCTGGCACCTCACTGAGGCCACCTCACCAGGGTCACCTCACCGAGGACCCAGGGCTCTGCTCCCACACCCAGAGTATCCTCAGTCTGACACCATCACTCCACAGGAGTCCTGGCTGAGGTCCAGCCACCAGCCCAGCCCTGGCCCCGGTCCCAACCCATCACAGCACCAGTGGGATCCCCAGTCATGGCCCTGTCACGGCCCCAGTCACAGCCCTGTCATGGCTCTTGTCACAGCTCCTGTCAGAGCCCAGTCCCAATCTTTCTCACAGCCCCTGCCATGTCCCTACCACCCACCACAGCCCCACCACAGCCCTTGCAGCTGCCTGGCCCCCACACTCGCCAGCTGACTTGTGCCGCTGGCTCAGTCCTGGCCCGGGCCCTTTTTCCCGGGAACGGCACGGGGTGCACAATGAGCTGTGTCTCTAGCGTGGCCGTCAGGGCAGCGGGGGCCCCGTCCCCCTGCCCCTGAGGCTGGGCGGGGCCTGTGGAGCTTACCGGCCGGGCTGTCTCCCGCAGGAAGCGGGCGCAGTCCTGGTGTCCATGGTACTCTGCCAGGTCGGCCGCCGTGTAACCGTCTTCATCCCGCAGGGAGGGGTCCACGCAGTGGGAGACCAGCGTCTGGCAGCACTGCAGGGCGGGGGCGCACGTGTGACCACGGGGCCACCTGCCTGCGCCCGTGGCATTCACCAGGTGCAACGGAGGGCGGGCACCATGATGCCCATGTCACAGATGGGAGACTGAGGCTGCTGACAGCTGAGGAACTGGCCGAGGCCCTGGGGCCGTTCACTGCAAGGACCGGACGTGACCCCCCGCGCCCCACCCGCAGCTGCCCCGTCCAGGATGGCCTTGTCCCAGACAGAAGCCGAGGCACTGCAGGCAGGAAGTGGGCGGCACGGCCAGCATCGCGGCTCAGCCCTGCCCCTGCAGTCCGTGCCCTGGGCTCTAAACGCAGAACTGCTGTCCGTGTAAACAGCAGCGCTCACAATGTGCATCATTTTCACGTGATGGAACAGGAAAACGGATGGTGACCGATTACTGCCGGATTTGCGAGCAGAGGTGGGTGATTACGGAATGCCCGAGATGGAAGTCTGCAAATCTGTGAGGTGGGTGTGCCAGCAGCAAAGCAGGTGGGCAGACGGATCCCATGGGGGGGGGTAGAGGAACAAGTCCTCTAGGACAATGTAAACCGTGGGCGGAAGGTAGAAGTCACCCTCCTCAGCACCAAGGGGGTAACTAGGAAGAGAGGCAAGCTCAGGAGACGCCAATGTTGGGGGATGAACTCCCCACTCAGAACTGCATTTGCCCTAAGAGCACGCTGACCAGGGGAACCAGTTATGACAGGAGTGGTTCTTCTGACAGCCTCGTGGGACGAGGGGGACCAGCCAAAGCTCAGGGGCTTCCAGACGTGAGGGCTCCACCACACAGAGGGCGGACCGGGAGCCAGCCGGCCCCCTGCTTCCCATCACTGGGTGGTCCAGGGAACCCCGAGCCTGGAATGAGGACTGAGATCCTGGGCTCACAAGTCCATGGGTGTCCGAGAGGCGGAAGCAAATAAGATACCGTCCGAGGCCTCACATGACTCCTACGAATTATTTTCAAATGTAAGTTCCAGCATAGAGTCAGACAAAACCAGTAGCACAAAGATATAAGACACCAGAACCAGAACAGAAGATCCAACCAACAAGGAAATAGACACACAAAGACCTGGGAACAAATAGATAGAACACAACTGTGCTTTCTAACTTCGAGGGAATAAAAATCAAGTTTGGGGCGCCTGGGTGGCTCAGTCAGTTAAGCATCTGACTTCGGCTCAGGTCATGATCTCACACTTCGTGGGTTTGAGCCCCACGTCAGGCTCTGTGCTGACAGCTAGCTCAGAACCCGGAGTCTGTCTTTGGATTCTGTTTCTCCCCCTCTCTCTGACCCTCCCCTGCTCATGCTGTCTCTCTCTCTCTCTCAAAAATAAATAAAACGTTTTAAAAAATCAAGCTTGAAAATGTAGGCATGGAATTATAAACTATGGAAAGTGCTGAGGTGGATTTGAGAAACGAGTACCAGTAAGTCAGGAACAAGGAACTAACAACCGAGTAACAATCAAAGCTGTAGGATTAGTAAACAGAAAATCAGGCAGAAGCAGCCATCCGGATGCAGCTCAGACATACAAACACACCAGGAGACACAGGAACGTCTAAAACATATGTGGGGTGCCTGAGTGGCTCAGTCAGGCTGACTCCTGGTTTCAGCTCAAGTCATGATCTCACAGTCTATGAGTTCAAGCCCTGTATTGGCCTTCATGCTGGCAGCATGGAGCCTGCTTGGGATTCTCTTTCCCTCTCTTTCTGCCCTTCCCCTGCTCCCCCCCTCTCTCTCTCTCTCTCTGTCTCTCTCAAAATAAATAAACCTGAAAGGTATTCTTAAATAAAATAGGTGTAATAATAATCCCAGAAAAAGATGAGAAACAGAATGGGTGCACAAGTCACCAAAGGGATAATGGCTGGGAATTTTATGTGACTTCTGGAAGCACCAAAGCACAAATTCAAGACGCTCAAGCAATCCCAAGTGAGAGAAATAAAAAGCAGTCCAACTCGGGTCACATCCATTGTGAAACTGCAGAAAACCCAAGACAAAGTGAACAACCTTAAAAGTGGCAAGAGAAAGAATGATCATCTTAACAACCGAGGCCCCTCTCAGCTAACTTCTTCGTAGAAACCACAACACAACGAATGAATGACCTTTTCAAAGCGACAAAAGAAATAAGCAGAAACAACCAAGCTACAATTCCATACCCAGCAAAACTACTGGTAATGCGATAAAGATGTTTCCAGGCAAACAAACAAATAAAACAAAACAAAGGCTTGGCCAGCGACAAACCCCCACTCAGGGAGCATCTGAGGTGTTGGCTTCAGACTGAGGGAAACGGACCCCATACGGACAGCGGCAGACGCCAGAAAGGATGAAGATGACAAAGTGGTAATTTGTGCGTAAGTTTAAGTAAGCCTTTATTCCTTGACTGCATGAAAAACAATAATGTCAGGTAGGGTTTTTAAAACTGCAAAACTGGGACACATTAAACACAGTGACCCCATCACATTCTAGCCTCATCCACACCCTGCAAACTTTCCTGCTCCCTTCCTGCTTACTCCTCCCTTCCTTCTTACGTACTGGCCTCTAGGCTGTGCCTTGAAAAGCTCAAGTCCATCAAGCTGGGGACCATCATGCTCACCATGCGGAGAAGGCTACGGGGAAGCAAGCCCTTACCACGTACCTCATGGCACCAGGCACCATTCTGGAGTGACACGTGGGCCACTGATTCAGTGCCCATGTCGCCCTGTGAAGTTTATTACTGTGTCTGCCATTACACAAGAGGACACGAGGCATGGAGAAGGGCAAGAAGCCTCCCCAAGGTCAGAGTGCTGGGAAGCCAGGCAGCCTGAGGTCACAGCACTGGTGCTGAGACCCCGCGGTCCTCATCGGCACCCGAGACGAGGGAGCATCACAGGACGGCGCCAGCTGGAAGAACCTCCAGGCCGTCAGTCCCAATGCCCCCTTTTGATTACAAGTATTTTCTGACACCTCATTCACTATTCTAACATGAACTCCATAGATAAGACCATTTGCCTGCACACATAATAATTACTATATTTATATGTTTATATGTATTAATAACCATTAGTAACATTTTATTAATACTAATTATTAACATATATTAAAATAATTATGATTATATTCTAATATATAGAAGAAAATAAAAATAATTTATAATTTAAAAGACATGCATTTTACTATGTGGATCTTTGGGCAAGACTGCACCAAACACAAAGTCTGATGTCAGTATCATGAAAATTTGAGAAAGGCATTGAAATGGACAAAACAGATTACTGAGTGTCCTGCTTAGGATGCTCTTGTGGTTATTTCTACCTTTCTTTTTTTTAATTTTTTTAATGTTTTATTTATTTTTGATACAGACAGAGACAGAGCATGAGAGGGGGAGGGGCAGAGAGAAAGGGAGACGCAGAACCAGAAGCAGGCTCCAGGCTCTGAGCCAGCTGTCAGCACAGAGCCTGACGCGGGGCTCGAACCCACGGATGTGAGATCTGACCTGAGTCGAAGTCGGAGGCCCAACCGACTGAGCCACCCAGGCGCCCCTGTTTCTGCCTTTCGTTCCCTGCCTTAGAGCCAACTACTCGGCAAGTTGTTAAAAAAAAAAAGAAAACAACATTCATATTATAAATGACTCTCGTCCAGAGAAAGGCAAAACGCAAAATGTGTCCAGTGGAATGTGGCCATTTCCCTGTTGACAGTGCGGGTTTTACATCCATCTGTCTGTGTGTAAGCGCACTCCGTCACTCCTTACCTGTGGAGTTCTTGTTTCTTACTGGCTATATGAATTGCTTGGTTTCTCATTAGTTAATGAACTAAGTAAACATCTGACAGCCTCGTTTTATAGTTGGATGAGCACCATGATGACACACGCTTTCGAAAATCACCCTCTGGAGTACCCACACGTGGATGACTGCGGACTTCACGTGACCTTCAGGCCGCAGAGACCCTGCCACTGCCACGGGCAACGCCATTTTCCCAGAGAGCAAGTAGTTCTTAGTCACGTGCTAAAGAAAACAAAATGCTATAGGCCCTCAACATATGCAGTGGGACCATTCTTGGAAAGGTCTTACGTGTACTAAAGCTATGAGAAATACTGGTGTGTGTGTGTGTGTGTGTGTGTGTGTGTGCGCCCATATATTTGCATTTACTTGAGTTGGGTTCAAAGCTCAAGTAATTATAAACGGGTTTTCTGCCTATACGCATGTCAGAGCCATTGGGAAGCTGTGTGGGGCAGGAGACCTTCTGTCACGTTGTGCGGGCTGCCTGGCGAACAGCAGGTCCCTTAGTGTCCCCTCCAGCGCAAGTGCACCTCGATCACCCGAAATTTCCAACACCCGCCCCAGACGGCGCTCCCCTGGTGAGAACCAAATGCTCCCTGGTCACGTGCCAAGCAGGTGCTCAGTCACTGTGTGCTGGATGAAGGAGAGCGAACGGGTGGACATCAGGGGCGCTGGCCGATTAACGCCTCCCGGGCGCAGAAAGTCGAGGCCGTGGGGCTCAGGACGCCTTCAGGGGCCCCGCAGGGCCCGGGAAGCTCCCTTCCTGAACCAGCAGCGACTTTACGCTAGGTGGAGAACTACCAGGGAGCCAGAGCCACTTTTCTAAACCTGGAGGGG
The DNA here is from genome assembly GCF_006229205.1 of Suricata suricatta. Lineage (NCBI taxonomy): Eukaryota > Metazoa > Chordata > Mammalia > Carnivora > Herpestidae > Suricata > Suricata suricatta. The sequence goes on from NC_043702.1 coordinate 2,576,713, forward strand.
ACCTTATTTACACGCGGCTTCTGCGGTTTCCTTCTCAACCTCGACACCAAAGCCCCGGCCACACCCCCGTTATGGCAACTCCCGGCAGGCGCCCTCCTCTCAGCGCCCGTGAGAACTAGTTGGCGGCTTCAAGGCCTGCCCCCAGGGACCCCCGGCTGTCAGAGCCCTGCTCTCGGCTCTGTTCTAGCAGTCTGGCCACAGCTAGCCCTCTCCCTTGCCAGAAACCCTGCTCCTTCCCACGTTCAAATCACCGCAGTAAGAACGTCGTCTCTATGAATTCTTCCTGGATCAGCTCAGCTAATCCTATTTGCACAGATAGTTCTCAGAATTGTACATTAGAATCACCCTGGGTGTTTAAAAAAGTCCTGGTATTTGGGGCTCCACCTAGAACCAACTAAACCAGGATGTCTGCGTGAGTGGGGCCCAGGGGTTAGGATATTCCAAACCTGTCCTGGGGGTTCCCAGGGCGCAGACCACTTCGAGAACCAGTGTGCTAGCACCATCCACACCATTTAAAATCCCAAACAAAATGTTAGCAAATTAAATTCAGCTATATATCACCATCAGGTGGAGTTTGCTCCAGGAATGCAAGGCTGGTTTAATGTTTTGAAGAGTAATCGGAGTAGAAAGCAAGGTCTTGAAGAGCTATTTGCACACCCACTTCTGTTGCAGCGTCGTTCACAATAGCCAAGAGGTAAAAGCCATCCAAGCGCGGCTGGTGGATGAGTGGATGGGGGCAATTCGGTCCTTCCGCATGACGGAACGTTACTCAGCCTTAAAGGGAAGGAAGTGCTGTCCCGTCCCACAACACGGATGAAACCTGAGGACATTCTGCTGAGTCAAACAAGCCGGTCACAAAGGCTAAAAACCGTATGATTCCACTCATATGACATTCCTAGAGCAGTCACACTCCTAGGGACAGAAAGTAGCAAGGCAGGTGCCAGGGCCTGAGGGAGGGGAACGGAGAGATGTTTGATGGGAGCGGAGTTTCGGTTCTGAGACGAGAACCCAGAGGTCTGCTGCACGACAGCGTTGGAGTGACCTCGCTGCGCCGTGCGCTTGGAGGCCGTTAGGAGGGTGGGCTCTGTGTTACGTATTTTTCACCGCAATTAAAAAAGCAAGTAAGTATGATTCGCACCATTCAAAGAACAAAGCCTGTGACGATCCAGTAAAACAGAAATACGCCGAACAACCGTTACTCTCCTGTGGAGGCTGCTGGACCCCAGCTCTTCATTCTGAGGTTTTGTTTTTAAAATCGGCGGGGGCGGGGCACCTGGGAGGGTCAGTCAAATTAAGCATCATGATTTCAGCTCAGGTTGTGATCTCACAGTCGTGAGTTTGAGCCCCGAACTTGAATGGAGCCTGCTTAAGATTCTCTCTCTCTCTCAAAACAAACAAGAAAAAATGGGGGAGGGGGGGACTGTCCCAGCTGAAAAGCCCAAGGAGATGCGAAGACTAAATGTCGTGAGAGGGGCACCTTGGGGGCTCAGTCGGTTAAGCATCCAGCTTCAGCTCAGGTCATGATCTCAATGTTCATGGGTTCGAGCCCCACATCAGGCTCTGTGCTGACAGCTCAGAGCCTGGAGCTGCTTCAGATCCTGTGTCTCCCTCTCTGCCTCTCCCCCAAATATGCTCTGTCACTTTCTCTCTCAAAAATAAACATTAAAAAAATTTTTTTTTAATGTAGTGTGGTATCTTGGGAGGTAATTCTGGAGCAGAAAGAAAGACATGAGGTAAAAACTAAGGAGATCTGAATAAAGTATGGACTTTGTTTAGTAATATTGTATCAATGTTGGTTCATGAATTGTGACAAATACATCATGCAAATTCAGTTGCTGATGATAGGGGGAAACGGCTGTGAGTCTGGGGGACTCTCTGCCTGTATTAATGTGTCCGTTGTTGTAGGAATCTAAAATCATCCTGAACTACTATACAATAAGCATTTATTTTAAAGTTGCGGGGGAGATCAAGCATTACCCCCCCATTTCCTGGACAAAGTATATTCCTGGAACTGTTTTCGGACTAAGAGACTCAACAGACAAGCCTACTGCGCGTGGCTCTTGTTTCGGCCCGACTGCGCTGCGGGCGGCGCGGACCTGGAAGGTCTCAGCAGGCGGCCAGGCGCCAGCACCTTACTCTGAATTAGTTTCAGTGTGACAGTGGTTTGAGGCCGTGATAAAGACACAGAGAGGGTCCTCATCTCTTGGAGATGTTTGCTAAGGTATTTGTTTCCTTTTTTTTTTTTAATGTTTCTGAATAAAACGCTGTGACATCTCTGGTTTGCTTTTAACTAACAGGGCGGCAGGGGGCAGGGCTGAGAAGGACCAGACAGGCAAGATGCCCCGTTCGACCCTCTTCTGTGAGTTTCGAATTTCCATAATGACAAGATGGAAAGGAAATCTGTCCTCGGCTTCGTGGCTTGGAGCCTCGGACCCTTGGCTCGCCTGTTCAATTCCTGGGCTCGTGTGGAGCATTTCGTTTGAAGGAACGCACCGCCGCAGGCTTTCTGGGCCGCACCGCACTGGCGGGGCTCGGGGCTCCTCCGTCCCCCTGAACTCGGGGTCCCCGCACCTGCTGGGACTCTGCTGCGGTCACGGTCACGTAGCAAGGTCGCAGGGGTGTGTGCAGACTCACCCTCTCCTCCCAGGCCTGCCGGCCTGTCTGGGCCCCGCCCGAGACTCACCCTGCCCTCCCACCCCCTGTCACCTCCGGGAATGGAAACCTGGGGGTGCGGGGGGGGGGGCGAGCCTGCAGGGCTGCGTGTGGCCCGAAGGAGGAGAGAGGGAGGGAGGGTGGCTGGCGTGGAGCCAGGGGAGGAGTGGAGAGTCAGAGGAAGAGAAAGACAATTTTCGCGGAGCGGCCGGGAGCCGGGATGGGGTCTCCTTTGCGTCCTTTAAAAGAAACGAGTATCCTTCCATGACGCTTGCGCAGTTTCTTTTCCACCAGACCGCGCGGGCCCCAGGAACACTTTGGCTTCCGGCTGCAGCTGTCTGGAAGCGTAGACCCTAAATGGGGCACTCAGCTGCACCTCAGTAAAGCCCTTCCCTCCGACTAGCCCTGCCTGGCACCCTGCCCATGGCTGCGGCAGGCTGGGCCCTGGGGGGCTGTGGGAGGTGGCCCCCCTTTGGAGAACCCTGTGTGGGGCTGGGTGGGGCAGGTGGAGGGGGAACCTGTGAGTCGCTCCTTCTTAGATACCCTCTGGCCCCGCCTTTACGTGAGTCTGTGTGTGGGTGACGCCCGTGCTGGGGCCAGGGGCCCGCGGCTGGGTCTGTTCTCAATGTCGGGCCTTAAATATTTATTTATTTATTTAAAAAACTTTTCAGATGTGTGTTTATTTTTGCGAGACAGACAGAGCACGAGCAGGGGAGGGGCAGAGAAAGAGGGAGACACAGAGTTCAAAGCAGTCTAGGCTCTGAGCTGTCAGCACCAGACCTGACACGGGGCTCGAACTCATGAATCGTGAGATCATGACCTGAGCTGAAGCCGGACGCTTAACCAACTGAGCCATCTAGGTGCCCCTAATTATTTATATTTAAAGCTTATTTACTTATTTTGAGAGAGAAACAGAGCACACAAGCAAGGGACGGGCAGAGAGGGAGAGAGGGAGAGAGAATCCCTAGCAGTGAGGTCAGACTCACAAACCTCGAGATCATGATCTGAGCCGAGATCAAGACCCGGATGCTTAACTGATTGAGGCACACAGGCACCCCTGGGCCTTTAATATTTAAACATCACCCCTTCCTACTTCAGGCTCTAGGTGTCCGTTTCCTAGAGACCGGGCCGTGTGAGTCCCCAAGATTTACTGGACGATAGCACAGGGCTAACCTCGCACCCCTGCTCGGCCCGGCTCCCCGGGCTCACGGCAGAGACCCCAGCCAAGGGCTGTCCCGGGCGGAGCAGGAACCCAGGACGACACCCACCAGGAGTCTCCGTGCAGAGGAGGGGAGGGCAGCGTGCGCACGGAGGGGAGAGCTGGACTTTGCTCCCAGATACATCAGAGCCTGGGTCCTGGGCAGCGACTGCCCCACGAGCCTCACTTTACCCATCTGTAAAAGGGGAATCAGGACACCTCCCCTGCAGGGCTGAATAACTTAGGTAGGCAGCGCCTGGGCGTGGCGAGCTTCCCGAGGCTCCTGGGCACTACCACTCGGCCCCCACCTGGCTACCTTACCTCCAACTGCCCGTTCTCGGCTGCATCGTGGAGGGGGGTCCCACCCCAGGAGTCCGTCACGACGGGGGCGCCCATCAGCAGGAGCCGGTCGAGAATGGGGGTGTGGCCGGCTCGGGCTGCAAAGTGGAGGGCCGTGGCCCCCTCATTGTCTCGCGCCGTCAGGCCAATGTCAGTGAACGTGACCTGGGGAAGGTGAGGGAGGGGGACCAGCTGAGCAGGTGACCACTCCCAGGGAGGGAGGCCACCTTCCCCAGCAGCCCCGGGACAGCCATGGGGCCCAGGGAAGCATGAGGGGCTCCTTGAGGCAAATTCCGCCTTCCTGACGGAGGGGTGGTGGGTGCGGCACCCCTCTTCTCCCTCTTCCTGCCTTGCGTGTGGCCGACTTTCACCACACCCGAAAGGCCAGAAGATGCAGCCTGACGGGGCTGGGTGGCTGACCCGAAGTCAGCGGCCTTTGCTGCCTCTATGTGGGAGGGACAGCGAGAAGGAATTCTAGTCCAGCTGTCGCCTGCAGCCAGGAGCACCGCCGGCTGATCCAATGGTCAGCCGTGCCCGCCAGGAAGCCCACAGTGAGCCAGTAGCAGAGCCCACGGGAGCGGCTGCCCAGCCCTGGGGAGGGCGAGCCGGGGCAGAGGCTGCGGGGAGGCGGTGGCCGGAGGGCCTGAGAGCCCGTAGCCCTGGCTGCTCCGTCCCTGGGATGAGCGGCCGGTGCTCGCTGGGGCTCGGCGACACTCCCCCTCCTGCCCGCCCTCCCCACCCCCACCACTGCTTCTGCCCCAGCCAAGCCTGGCAGCTCAGTCCCAGTGCTGACCACCTGCTTGCGCACGGCCCTGAGGCCAGAGATGCCAGGGCTCAGGTCAGGAACCCGGGTGTGGGGACAGAACCGCAGGAGAGGGGCAGGGGGAGGCTGCAGGGCTCTCTCCTGGGAGTGGAGCGGCTCAGGCAGGAGAGGCTGTCAGGGGACACGCCCAGGGGACACGCCCCTGCTACGGGCCTCCACCGGAGCCCAGCCTTGGAGGGAGAGCAGGAAAGGGAGGCCGGAGGGCAGCCTCCCAGGCCAGAGTGGATGGCTGGACTTGTCCCGAGGCCCGGGTAAATCATTTCTTCCTCCGTTCATTCATTCATCTGCTAGATAAACGTCTCCAGAGCCCTTACTCCTTGCCTCCCAGGCAAATCTACAGCTTGTCAGGCGCAGGTGCCTTGGAGGAAAGACAGCGGGACAGCAGGACAGAGGGCTGGGTGGGCGGCGCCACAAACACAGGGGGCCAGGCAGGCACGTGAGGCCAGCCTGCGGGAGGACAGGCCTGGAGCAGAGGCCCCGTGGGACGTGAGGGAGGCTCTGAGCCAGGGAGGGCTCTGTCCTCTCCACCAGTGGCCAGTGTGGCCTTCAGAGATGCCCTCAAACCCATCACTCTGGGCTCGCAGTCCCTTGGTGGCTCCCAGGGCCCTCGGGAAAGGGCCCTGGTCCTCTCGGGGCCTCTGCCTTTCCCTGCTCTCTGCCCCCCAAGTCCGACTCTCCCCAGCGTGGACTAAACGCTAGGCCCTCCTCCTGGCTCTGGGCACTGCCCCTTGCCCAGCCACCTCCCTTTTGGGCCTACCTCCTGCCCCTCCTCAGGGAGACCCCCCGACTCTGAGACCCCACCGGGCCTCGGTAATGAACCCCCAAGGATCCCAGAGACCTCGCTTGGTCTAGTTTTCTGTGGCGAAGGCACATCCTGGAAAATGGCACCCCCTCCCCCGACCCGGGCCACTCTGTCCTGGGGTCCCAGGGCCTCCTTCCGGAAGGAAGCCTGAATCACCCCTCCATGGGTCCAGAGGGGAAGAGGGCAGGGACCAGCCCGGGCTCTGAGACAGCACGGCCCAAACAGGTGGCCGATGGCCAGGGCCAGGAACTGCCAGCACCCGCTGCTGGCTCCAGAACACCTGGTGCCACCGACCCCGAGAGCCCCCAGGGCTCCTGGGGGAGGGGCACTCCAGTCCGAGCTGGGAGCTGGGGGCTGCACTCCCTGAGTGCACACACGGGGGCTCAGAGTGATGGCCGGGCACGTCTGATCCCCCGACAGCCCTGTGTGTCCCCATTTTCCTGTGGGCAGACCGAGGCCCGCAGAAGGGGAGCCCCCGCCCCGGTCAGGCCCTGCTTGCTTGGGGGTGACGGGGGCCAAGGAAGGAGCCGGTGCCGGCCCTCCTGGACCCCTTCCGGTCGACGCCCTGGCGCCCCCTTACCAGCCAGACGACCAGCGAGTAGTGGCCGCGGGCGGCGGCAGCGTGCAGCGCGCTCATGCCGTCGAGGGCCCGCAGGTGCACGTCGGCGCCACAGTCCTTCACCAGGAACTGCGCCAGGTGCAGATGGCCCTCCTGGCAGGCCAGGTAGAGCGGGGAGGCCCCACTTCGGGTCCGCCGGTTCACGCTGCTGCGGGGGAAGGTGAGGGTCAGAGGGGGCTGGGTGGGGTTGCAGGAAGCAGGGGGCTGCCCCAGCCAAAGGCCCACATCAAGGGGAGGGGAGGCCAGCACCTGACAGGCCTGTTTGTGCTCAGCCCCACCTTACTGGCCACCTGTCGGGTTGTGCAGGTTGTGCACTGCCCAAGGGCACCAGTGGTGCCCGCCCCCCACTGGAATCCTGGAATCCAGTGGGCACACTCCCTCCCCATGAAGCTGTTGAGCCGTTCGCAGGGTGCTGGGCTTGCTGGTAGGGGCGCTCCTTAGGGGTGAACAGCCCAGCAGGGCCTGCAGCAGGCCGCTCACTGAACCTCTGGAGCCCAGGCCCTGCTCTTCGAAAAGGGCTCAGGGCCTGGCATCCAAATTCCAGGCTCGGACTCCCCATCCCACTCTGCCTCTGCGCTGCTACAGCGCCCGCTGAGGTCCTGGTCCCTAGTAAAATGCTACAGGGAAGGGCAGTCCCTTACCCAAGTCCCACCCATCCGCTGGTGACGCAGACGTCACCTCTGGCTCCCGTGGCCAGTGCCGGGTGGGAGTGGGAACCCTCGGGCGTGAGACATCACGTGCACACTTGTGTGTTTTAATGTGAAATCTCCAGGTTCTCAAGGCTAGAAACTACTTCAGAAACAGTGAGTCCAAGAGACACTGTGTGGCTGGCCAGGCCCGCGGCGCCCACAGAGTGTCCGGAGAAGTCCCCGAGACCTTCAGCAACGGGCTGGGACCGGAAGACCAAGGAAGAGAACACCGCTGGGCTGTGTCAGGCCCTGCAGGGGCCACGCGGGGGGCAGCAGAAGAGCCAGCCGTCCCGACGGGAGGGTCCTGAGGGGACGAGGCACGGCCAGAGGTAGGCGGCCCAGGGGACCAAGGCCAGGTCAGGCATGGGGTGGACGTGAAATCCCACATCAGCCAGGATAGCAGCCCTGGGACCGGCGGTGGGCAGACCATGTGCATGGCACCCCTGGGTGGCCCATCACCATGCACCCCGCATCCTTCGTGTGGGGCAAGGACTGGAGAGCACTCAGGATAAGGACGGGGACTATGCTGCCTCCTGCCATGCCCACCTCGCCCACCTGCCAACTCCGGGCAGGGGCACAGGGCCATCCGGGAGGGGTTCCCAGTGTGAGGACGGGACGATGTGGCAGGACAACCCTCGGTGACCGGATGGGGCCTCAGTACCCCCCGAGTGCGCTGTCGGACCTCTGCTCCCTTCAGGTGACTTGAGGGTCCCCACCTTCCCAGCTGGGGGAGCCTAGGTCCTGGGGCGGCCCCGAGGCAGAGCCGGGAGCTGCCTGAGCACCACGGGGCACCTTCTGGCTGTCCCCGCTGCCCCCGTCCAGCAAAAACGTGCCGGAGTGTGCCCACCGCACCTGCCTGGGCGCCTGCAGGGTCAGGGTCCTTCCCTGCCACCTGTCCCTAAGCCTCCACCCTCCGCCCACGCTCGGGCTCTGCACTTGGCCCTCCCTGCTCCCACACACACTGTGCCTGCCACCCACGGTGATCGGCCCATCCTCCTCTGCCCCCATGGCTCGGCCTCCGCAGAGGCCAGACAGGCAGTGTCTGGCCCCTCACCTGCCGTGGGCGGCCGCCAGGAGCTTCAGGCAGGTCAGGTCCCCGCTGACGGCCGCGTGGTGCAGCGGCAAGGCCCCCTCCAGCGTCTCCAGCGTGGCTGCATGGCCCTCTCGGAGCAGCCACTGCACCAGCACTGGGTGCGCGAAGCGGGCGGCCAGGTGCAGCGGGGACACCCCTGTGTCGTCTTGGTCCTGCGGGGGCACAGAGGGGCGGTGAGCAGTGGCAGGTCTGGACCCCCCCACCCCAGGAGGCACCCTCCGGCACACAGCCTGCCCGGGAGCTCGGGCCCTGCCCTCCCTGCTGGAGGGGAGAGGTGGGCGGAGGCAGGGCGAGGACACAGGTCTGGGCCTCCAGGGTCCAAACCCGTGACCCTGCGGCACCCGGGCCTCTCTGCACTCGGCTCACAGCAGCGAGAAGGGCTCCCGCAGGCCCAGCTGTGTCCATGGCAGCCTCTGTGGCCTGCTGGTCTGTCCCCTACCCCTGCCGGGCACCCACCTGCCACCCCCAGGGCCTCGGGGCCGGAAGCATTCCCACCACAGGCGCCCGCACCCCCGGCGAGCAGTGCTTCCCGCACAGAAGTGGGGACCGCCCCCGCCCTGCTGCCCTGGCATCGTGGGGAGAGCTGATGGGACGGCAGCACGGAGGCCACCGCACTGACCAGTGAGTCCCCCCTGACCTGGGACCCAGCTTGACCGAGGGAAGCACCCTCGTGCCCTCGCAGAGCTCGCTCACCAGCCTCCCAGTCTGCAGCTGCTCGAAGGGACGCCACACAGGCAGGGACCTGGAGAGGAGCCGCGGAGACCCTTCCCACGAGGGCTCTCGGTCCACCGCCCCCACAGCGGGGCCTCTGCCCTCACCCACCAAGGTCACCCACCAAGGTCCCCAGTGGTCCAAGCGGGTGCCCACAGCTCCTAAGACTCCTTTCTAGGTCCTGTGGGAAACGGGCCCCATGGGCCAGGTCTGAGGACACCGGCAAGGCCCCCACAGGCAAGGCCCCCACGAGCAAGGGCAGGTGCCCCAGTGTGGAGGCCAGGTGCCCCAGTGTGGAGGCGGGCATGGCACTCTGTGCCAGTGGCCCCAGGGAACATGAGGGCTCTGTGTGGGTTTGGGGAGCAGCAGCCGTGGGGCTTGCACCCGAGTCCCTGAAACACAACCTGGGGTTGCGGCGCCCGGGTGAGCCCAAAGCCCTGCCCTGCCTGGCCCCTGCCCCTCCCCCATGCACGGGCCGATGCCCCCCCTCCCCCGCCCCCCCGCCGTCCCGCTCACCTGCAGGCTGCAGCCTCCTTCGCGCACCAGCCAGCGCAGCTCGGCCAGGCTGCCCGTGGCCGCGGCATCGTGCACCGGCGTGGCCCCGTTGTGGGCCCGCTGGCAGCCGGGCAGCTTGGCCTGCTGCACCAGGAACTTGACGCAAGCCAGGTGGCCGGCGCGGGTGGCGTGGTGCACCAGGCCGGCCCCCAGGGCGTCCACGATGCCCGGGCCCAGGGTGCCAGCCTCCAGCAGCCGCTTCAGGGTGGCCAGGTCCCCGTCCTTGGCGGCCGCGAGCGCCCGCTGCTCCTCCATCCTCCAGCCTGGCCACCCGCCGGCTCTCCGCGGCTCACGCACAGGCCCCGGCTTCCTGTTTCAGGCGGGGACGCGGCTCCGGCTCCGGTTACTGATAAGCAGTGCACAGGGCAGATGGGAGGCGGCAGGGGGTGCGGGGGAGTGGGCCTTGGGGACGACCCAAGCCACTCCCAGGGTGCCCAGAGCTGCGGTGGGTGGAGGGCCCGGGGCCCCGGGGAAGGGTCCGCACCGGGTTCGGATCTAGTGGGCACCGTCCTGTGGCTGGACCGTCCCCCCCTTGGGAGCGAGCGCTAAGGAGCTGCACGCGTGTCCCATCCTGAGGTGGACTTCCCGCCTCCGGTGTGCGCACAGCTCCATGTCCTTCCGAGAAGCGGCGGGCTTCCCAGCATCCGCTTCCCCGAGTCTGGGCAGCAGCCTGAGGCCGTGCTGGCCAGGGGGTCGGGGGAGAGGCCGCCAGGGACTCCTCTCCTGGGAGGCAGACCCCTTCACTTCAACTTCCCAGCACCTGTGCGCCAGTCTAAATGTTCTGGCCACATCCTCACCCAGGCGGCCGAGGGCCCTCAGCTGGCCTCAGGCCTCGGAGGCTCCAGGAACCTCGGGGTGCAGCAGCTTTGCAGAGCCAGCAATGGGCACGGGGCCCTGGCACTGGCCTCCCAGGTGAGCGAGGGTCTCGGCCCACTCTCCAGCCGCCACAGCTGAGTCTCCGGCTGCCGCCGCAGGTCCGCAGGGCATGTTTTCAGAGCTGCCACGCATTTTCCCCAACTGCTCTCTTCCGTGGGGCTGAACACCCTTCATTCTTTGCTGGGCGAACTGGGGCCACCCAGGCCTCTGCCCAGAGGCAGCAGGACGCTCAGCTTCAGAGACTTGTTTCCAAGGGCTCCCAGAGACACAATCTCAAGCTGGGATACACTGGGGTCTGAACCCCGGGAAAAGCACCTGCTAGAGGGACCACGGAACCGCTAGTACAAGCATTAAAATGTTTTATTAGATCACTTAATGTCTGACAACGGTTTCCTCAACGTCATCACATGACTCTTTGCACCTTAAAGCCACACATTAAAAGCGTTTATTCGATTAAAAAGTCACTCCTATGTTAAGTGTCTCCGTGAGCGCTGGGGGCACCAGGGCGCCACAAAGCACCCATGAAGATAAAATAATCCTTCCGTGAATGAGAGTACGTCCCAGGCTGAGCCAGAGCGGCCTGACGCCCACCTCAGGACTGAGCCAGGACCCCGCCCCGGCCGCTCCCCAAACCCTGAGTAAGCCACCGAAAGGAAGAGCCTGTGGGGCCTGGCGGCTGTGTGCAGGGAGGCGCGGGGCGGGGCGCAGTGGCTGGAGGGATGAGGGAGGGGCGGGCGGGGCCGGGGAGCAGGGAGCGGGGCCTGACCTGGGGAGCCCGCCTGTGGAGGAAGGGCGTGAGGAGCGGGCACACGGCCCCACAAGGACCGCTGTGCAAACACGTGGGGGCTGTGACTGCGGCAAAAATCAGGTTTCCTATTCTCGTGACAGTGACCAACGATCGCTTGTAAACACTAGGATCTATCTTCTGGATGAAAACGGCTCACCCCCTTCCCACAGGGGCCACTGACGCGCCTCCACTTGAACCTGCGCCCCCGGGCGGCAGCGACGGTGACAGTCCTGCACGGGCAATGGTGTCCTGGGCCCATGAGCACCTGTGGGGTCGGCCTGACCTGAGGACAGTGGAGGCCTGCAGCCCTCACGCACACTTGTGCGCGCGCACACACACACACACACACACACACACACACACACACACACACACACACACAGTCTGGTCACAGCGTCAGACGCCCTGGGACACAGTGAAGGCCTGCACAAATTAGGAGGAGAGCCATCCGCAGACCCCGGGGAGGGCTTCCTAGGAGGCGTCCCTGGTGCCGGGCTGGCCCTCCAGCCGGGCCACTGCCTGCTTCAGGTCCTGCACCACGAGGTCCACGTCGGCCCTGCTGGTGCTGCGGCCCACACTCAGCCGCAGCGCGTTCCTGGCCACATCGAAGGGGACGCCGCAGCTCAGCAGCACTGGGGACGGCCTGGGGGTGGAGAGAGGGCATCAGCCACTGGACGAGGGGCTCTCCTGGGGGCCCAGGGACGGACCCTGCCCTTGCTGCTCTTGGCCAGCTTCCCCCTCTGCCGAGCACCTCTGGGCCCACTGCTGGGGCTGGGGGGGGCAGGGCCCCTTGGTCCCGGGACACAGCTTCTCATCCTCTAGGAGAGGGGCGGGTCTCCGGGGAGACTGCAGCCCGAGTCTTGGGGCGCACCTGCGCTTCTGTGTCCCACCGCCCCCTCCCCCCAGGCTCTGGCACACGGGGCGGCCAGTGTTTTCTGACTTCGGAAACCACTTGCTGGGCAGCTCTGGGTCCCAGCTCCCAGCAGGGTTCACTGTTCGGGGCCCACAGACCTCCACCCACACAGGCCCAGGAGTCCCTGTCACAAACGGTGCCCTAAAAACCGTCCAGATAAACACCCTCATGCACAGGGCTACGTGGAAGGGGTGACCTGCATCGCTGTCCCTGGGTGGGTGGCTCCATTCCTGTTCCAACGGGGCATCACTGGAGGGGCACCCCCACATCCCACACGGGCAGTGAGCGACTGCCCCCACCCCTCCCCTGCCTGCCCTCTTGGGGGCCGGTCCCTTCCCTGCTGTGATGCCCGCCCCTCCTCACCCTCCTCACTCCCCTCCCCCTCATCCTGGGGCTACCTCAGTTTCCTCGGCTGGAAATGGGCCACTCAGATCCTTTCCTGAGGGCTGCGGTGAGCACTCTGTGAACAGCAGCCACCGGGACCCTTGGTAAGGGGCAGCCCCCTGCACCCTCCTGGTCACTGCTCCTGACAGCCACTCCGCTGCCACATGCCGGCCCCGGCCTCACCTGCCCTCATGCAGCGGCCCCTTGCAGAGCTCAGAGGCCCCCAGGAGGCCCTGTCATCCCACCCAGCTCTCAGGAGCTCTCTGGCCTGATGTCCTCAAGCTCAAGCGTGCCAGCCGTGGACTCTGTGACACTCTCCTGCTGACCGCGGGCTGTGACGCCCCGCTGCTGACCACAGCTCCGCTCTCTCCCCAGCACTGTGCCCACCTCTGCAGGCCCCCCCACTCATGGCAAGTGGGAGGCCAAACCCCTGCTCCTCCTCCACTGGGGTCCGGCCACTGCCACCGAAGCCTGGGCCCCACACCTGTCCCCTCCTGCCTCAACCATGGCCGCGTGCCTGGGCCTGCTGTCCTGTAATCCCCCTGCACCAGACAGGTGTCACCTAGAATCCACCCGGCCTGTCGCAGCCCTTCAGAAGACCCCCACTGCCGACGAAGGGAGCTCCTAGGGCCTGCCCTGCCCCTTCCCTCCCTCCCGGGCGCCCTTAGGATGCAGCTTCCCCTCCTCCCCTCGGCCCTGCGGCGCCTGGTCACTTTTTGTGTCCCCGTTGGCTACGCAGCTCTGGAAGCCCAGGCCCCGAGGCCGGCTGGCTGCCGGATGTGGCCTGGACCTGCGGCCCAGCACGGAGCACTCACCGATCGTCCTGGTCCGAGTGGCAGGCGGCCCCCACGCTGGCCAGCAGCGTCCTGCACTGTGCCAGCACCACACGGCCTGAGGAGACACACAGGCGGCCCTGAGGCGGAGAGTGCCGGGGGGCCACCGTCCACTTCGTCTTGGCCCTGCTGCCATGCTTGGGGGCGCCTCCCTCCGGCCACCTGGTGGGGGGTCCCCAGGCACAGGAGCCTTTCCTCATTGGTGACCGGTGACCGTGCAGCAAAATCCAGAGAAATGGCTCCTCTCGCACACGATTCTGCCTCATAAAACTGGCCTTGAAACGTGACTTCCGATCGACTACGTAGGAAGATGCTCAGAATTCTCTCTGGCGCCTTACTTAAAACTTGTGGTCCTGGTAGTAACCGTTCAAGCTGATACCTGTGTTTTCTAAATGGGAAGTCATTTGGGAGCTGTTTTTACTAAGTGGAAGGCACTTCCCTCTTCCTTTATAGGCACAGAGATTAAGATAATAAATCTACTGACTTAATTAAAAAGAAAAATCTGTCAGGCACCCAGGTGGCTCATTCGCTTAAGCGTCGACTTCGGCTCAGGTCATGATCTCACGGTTGTAAGTTCGAGCTCCACATCGGGCTCTGTGCTGACAGCTCAGAACCTGGCACTGCTTCGGATTCTGTGTCTCCATCTCTCTCTGTCCCTCCCCTGCTTGCCCTCTGTCTCTCTCTCAAAAATAAATAAACATTAAAAAATTTAAAAAAAAAGAATCTGTCTCATTTGAGTAAACACAGGTCATCACTGAATACAGTACATCTGCCCCCAGAAAAATGGGGAAGGTAACAAGGAACTTCCCTCCCACAGCAAAGCAAGCTAGAGAGGCGGCCAACAGCCCAGGCTCCTTGGCAGCGAGAATGCGTCCCAGCCCAGGTTCCCACGCACCTGCGGCGATGGCAGCCCCGGCGCCTACATGCTGTGGCCTGGCCGAGTTCCTCCCTGCCTCCTCCCTGGAAGTCAGGAAATGCCCCGCAGAGCAGCTCCTCTATGCTGGGAGGGATGACCAGCCCAATGAGCCAGGCTGTCAGCGCCCTGGCATGGGCTCGGGGCCCTGGGCGAGCCACGGATGGCTGTCATCTGGACGCGGGTGATCCTGAGTCATCAGCAGGGGGATCACAGGAACACATGAACCCCACAGATGTGCACTTCATCCTGAGTCTGGGCCAAATTTTAAAGTTGATCCCCTCTCCTTTCCCTTAACCTCATAAAGTATTGTGTCAAACGTGTAGACAGAAATGGATGAGTTGGTTGGTCTAAAACTTGGTCCGTTTCATCTCATTCCCTGTCAGCTCCGGGCAGGTGCTGCCTAGTGTGCCCCTCACCCCACTGCCGTGAGCCCGGGCAGGGACAGCAGGAAGCCGCACACAGGGGCCCTGCCTCCTGGGGACAGCAGCCTGTGGGCCACTCTGCTCCCGCTGCCCCAGCAAGCGCTCAGTGCCGCCTGGCCTGCTCCCACCCGTGCCCACCACCCCACGCGGAGAGGTGCCTTTCCCGGTCACCTTGGAGCTGGGGTCCCTGGATGGAAAAGTTGCACGTGTTGGGAAGTCGCTCAGTCCCTGGAAATCGACTGTTCAGATGGATTCTCTGCTTATCAAATTCGGCCTGAAAAATCAGTGGTGTGTTCAGTGGTGGCTTCAAAGCCCCCCATCAACTGACCTTGAGCCGTTTCTGGGAAACCAAATCTCAACCTCATCACATAAAATAATGGTTCCGTCAATAAGCAGCTACCCAGAACAGTTACGGAAGCTGGCTGGCAAGCAAGTTAAGGAGGAGAAAAAGTTCTGAATACGGGTGGCTCTTCCCGGCACGACCCTCAGATACGCTAGTTCTTAGTTCTCCATTTCCATCACGCCACGGCCAAGATCAACCTCTAGGTCCAGAGCCCATCTTCGGGGGCTTTGGACCCGGGTTTCTGGCCTCCATCCTCTCCCTTGATTGTCCTCAGAGTCCCCTGTCACGTCTGCTGCCTGGGGCCTTGCGGATGCCAACCATCACACTCAACCAGGGAAGGATGGTGCTGACCATAAGCCCCGCTCCCCGCGGACCCCCCCCCCCCCCCCCCCCCCCCCCCCCCCCCCCCCCCCCCCCAGGGCTCACAGCCCCGCCTCCAGCCCCGCCCCCGTGGACCCTAGGCCCAAAGCCCCGCCCAAAGCCCCCAGGCTCACCAGCAGTCGCTCCTCCAGGTAGTCGCGAACGTCTCTCATATGGGCCTCGTAAGCCTCCCCGTTCTTGGTCACCAGCTCAGCAGCCTGGGGACACAGGGATGGCAATGGGAAAAAGTATGCTCAATTGTCACAGAACAAAGAATAAAACCGCCTTCAAGAGCAGAGGTGAGATCTCCTTATAATAGAAAAGTGACATTTCCTCAGGGCTCATTTCCTGGAACATCAGGAATAGATAATGTTTACTGAGTGCAACTGTGTGACAGGGGCCAGGATAAGTGCTTGGGAAGCGTTATCTTCACTTGTTCAGCAGAAATTCACTTTATCGGGCGCTTCCTGATACCTCTGGGCACAGAGATCCAGTCGGTCCGCAGTTCCGTGCAGAAGACCGAGGACAGCTTCTGCAGGCAGGGGGAGCGCTGAGGGGGCGCGGGCGTGCAGGGGGTGCACCGAGTGAGCGTGTTCATGGGTCGGCAGAGGGAGGGACAGGTGCATTCCCAGCACAGAGTGACCGAAGGGGTCAGGGCCCCAGGCGCCCAGGAAGGGCAGGATCAGGATCTAAGGGCAACAGGGCAAGAGCATGCAGGTTTCGAGAAGGAGGTGAGGTGCCCTGATTTGCATGGACCATCGTTCTGGATGCCTGTGGAGATGGAAGAGACTGGGGCAGGCATCCAGACTACAGATGGTCCAGAGTGGTGGGTGCTGGAGACACACAGGACACAGACCTCGGTATATTGCAGAGACAGGACACAGGGACACAGTGCAGGAGACAAGGACTGGGCAGGACAGGTATCTCCTAGATTTCTCAAATGAGGTTCTGGATGGTGGGGGGTGGGGGGCACCATGGGGAGAGAGGGGAGTCAGGGAGGAGAGACACATGTGCAGGCCCAGCAGGAATGCCAGGTAAGCAGTGGGGGACCTGGGTCTCTCAGGAGAAAGGTCAGGACTGCCCTGATGCCAAGTTCAAAGCCCTGAGCACAGGCTGCTGGTGGAGCTGCAGGACAGGAGGAGCCACGAAGGAGCTGTTAGTTGTGGGGAGGAGGCTGGGATGGCCTCAGGAGGCTGGCCAGCAGGCCACACAGGGGTAGTGGACTCGGGGGAGGGGGTCAGGCCTCCCCTGGCAAGCTCTGGGGGAGAAGAGGAAAGAGCAGAGAAAAGGGTGCCAGGGAAAGGGAGGGCGGGGAAGAGGCTGCAGGGCGGCTGGAAAGGCAGTCTGAGAAGCTGGGGACATTCTACTGGAGAGGCACAGGGGGCGCACAGGGCCATGTACAGGAGGGAAGCCCACAGGGAGGTAGGGAAGGTGGGAGGACACCTGGACTTGACCTAGGCTTGGGGGGGGGGGG
>NC_043702.1:2593601-2621794 GCF_006229205.1 Suricata suricatta
GCCTGACCATTGGTCGCTGCTGTGAAGACGTTACCGTATTTCTCCTATCAGCAGAGGCCTGAAGAAAGACCTCCGCTTTCAATGCTAAAGCACGTGCAACCCACTCCACGGATCTCACAAAGTACATTTCGGAGATGACAAATCCAACGTGAGGCCTTTTCTAGCGCCAGTCCATCGTGAGTACTGGGCTCACAAACATGATCCCCCCCAAAGTCCGGGGGAGGTGGGTCAGGCAATGACAGAACAGGTCTCTGCCCAGGTCCCGCACTGAGCCCCTGAACCCCGCGTTTCCTAGGTGATAAGAACACCTCTTGTTCTAACATTTGGACTTTGGTTCCTGGCACAGCGTTCCTATATCCCTTGGGATTTCCGAGAGCTGGGAGGGTCTTTTCTAATGTGGAGACTTTGGGTGGGCTCCCCGAAGGGCGCCGGTCACTGAAAGTCATGATTAGAAGCTTGGAATTCTCACCCCTGCTACCACATTCTCCGGAGGGGGGAGAGAGGCTAAAAATGGGGTGAAGGATTGAGCAAAGCCTCCACAAAAATCCGAGTAGCCCGGGTCTGGAGGACTTCCGGGCTGTGAGCACATCCATGTAGGTGCGCTGGGGGACCCCTCCCCCACACCTCGCCGTCCACCTGTCTGTCTCCTTTATCATATCCTTTCACTCTAAACCAATAATCCAGCGAGCAAGGTGCTTCTGTAACTTCTGTGAGCCGTCCTGGCAAACTAACTGACCCCGAGGAGGGGTCCTGGGAACATGGCTGCGGGGACTTACAACTGGCGTGTGACGCGGGGGTGGCGGGGGCAGTTTTGCGGGCCTGAGCACTTGGCCTGCGGAGTCTGACGCCGTCCCCAGGTGGACAGGGTTAGAGTTGCAGGACACCCAGCTGGTGTCACAGAACTGCTTTGTGTGGAGGCCTTCCCCTCCGGACCCACATCCGGGTTTGGGGGCGTGCATGTGGGAGTACAAGGGACAGCCCTGGAGGAAGACAGGTCCTCCTACGCATGAGACCAGGCACCTGCTTCCCCTGTCCAAGCTCAGCGAGGCTCACCTTCCCAAGGCCGGCAATCATCGGCGTGTTCTCTGTCCTGCAAGACACAAGGGGTTCAATCGACTTCCATGCAAAGCAACTAACAAGTGTCCCAGGAAGGAACCCTGTCTGCAAAAGTCATGAATTAATAAAAACAAAATTACAGCAATATTTTCAAAAGTGTGCCCTATGGCTGCCTCAGTGGCAGCCGGAGGCCCCCAAACCCTCTGTGTGGGGTTTCCTGGTCCAGGCACAGTCGACACGGCCCATCTTGGACACCGTATGTTGGTGTCCACAGCGACCCTTCTGTCTGGGCCCGTTTCCTACCCAGGAGGGACCCCTCTTCCAGCTGCAGACCCCGGAGCCTCTCTCTGTGGGCCCCCCTGTCGAACCAGCCAGGAGTCCAAAGACCTCAGCTCCACACCGTTCCCTTCAGCTGAAGCCTCTCAACTGTCATGCGGAGAATCCTTTGTTCTTAGAGGTTGTGTGGGTGCAGGAGAGGGGCAGGGGGGCCCTGCAGACGGTGGCCTCACCAGATCTAAGAAGCTGAAAGCAGATCTCTTCCCTCTATTTTCATTAAAAAATTAAAAAAAAGAAAATTAAGTTAATGTTTTTATTTATTATTGAGAGAGACAGAGCATGAGCAGGGGAGGGGCAGAAAGAGAGGGGGGAGACACAGAATCTGAAAGAGGCTCCAGGCTCTGAGCTGTCAGCACAGAGCCCGATGTGGGGCTCGAACCCACAAACCGTGAGGACATAACCTGAGCCAAAGTCAGACACTTAACCGACTGAGCCCCCCGGTGCCCCTAACTTAATAATTTTCTTAATGTTAACTGTTGGTCCCACAAAGTTTTCTTAATCCTTCGGGGCTGGCGGCTGCTTGATGCCCCGTAGATAACGTGGTAAGTTAACTCCAAGCACAGGGTATTACAGAGAATGTGACCCTGCTGGGCTTTCTTTGACAAGTGCATTGGTCAGTTCTGTCCCCAGAGACAGGCTCTGACACCTGGGGCAGTCCAAGACATCCCTCTTCGGGCCTCACCCCTTGACCCGCAGGGCGGCACCGCCAGCCCAAGAGCATCTCTCAGAGGCCTAGCACCTGGGACTGCCTGGCGGGGGGTGAACAGCGGACCCCGTGGGGAACCTGGGGCCTTCCCTCCCTCCGAGTTCAGTCAGCGCTCCTCCACCTCCATCTAACCTCCACGCACACCCTGCTTCCCCCTCCCTGCCCACCTGCTGACCTCCCAAAGACCTGACGTTCTGCCTCTTTTCTTTTTTCAATTAAACCTTTTTTAAAGAGGAGACTGCAGAGTCACATGCGGTTTTAAGAAATACCATAGAGACATTCTGTTACTCAGCCTTCCCCCGGTTACACCATAGCACAAGATGGCAGCCAGGGCCAGGATAAGACACTGAACATTTCCCCGCAAAGGCCCCTCCCCTTGGCCTTTTATTGTGGGAAGCTGCCAGAAGAACAAAGATCCACCGCCTGCAGGCGCTGTGCTGAGATTGCAGTTCCGTTTCCCCTTAATCACTTGACCCTGTTTCCTAGCAACCGACCTAGGTCAGCTGCCTTGCTTCCTGCCTTGAACCTTTTATAAGGTGTGTGTGTTTTTTCAGTAAATGAGGCTTGATCACAGACTTTGTCTTGCCTCCATTCTCTGTGCTCCCTGCCCTACCCCATTCTCGCTCCCTCCCTCAGGAGCCTGAATGACCCGCTGGGAGGGGCATTTTATAACCAGACCAGCCTCCCCACGGCCCTGTCCCTTCCTTAACTCCTGGCAACTGCTAATCTGTCCTCAGTTTCTAATTTTGTCATTTTGAGAAGGTTCTGTAAATAGAGTTATAGAGCTATCACTTTGGGGGACTGGCTTTTTTCGTACACCACAATTCTCTGGAGGTTCCTTCTAGGCTGTTGTGTGTATCAAGAGTTAACTCCTTCTCGTTACTGGGTGGTGTCCAGGGCACAGATGTGCCACAGTTTCGTAGCCCGTTCGCTCATGAATGGACATCTGCGTGATCTGCAGTTTGGGGCTATTATAAATAAAGCTGCTACAGACACTCGTGTACAGGTTTTTGTGTAAATGGAAGTGCTCGTTTCTCTGGGACGAAGGTCTAGGCGTGAAAGTCCTAGGTTGCAAGGTGAGTGCATATTTAATTTTAAAAGAAACCACGGGGCTGTTTTCCAGAGCAGCTGGAGCACGCCACACCCCCACCGGCCGTGCATGAGTGATGCCGCATCTCTGCGCCCTCGGCACTCGGTGTGGCCACAGGGTGTTAGCCACTCTGACAGGGGTCGGTGGCACTCGCTGTGGTTTCATTCGCATTTCCCTAACAGCTAAGGATGCTGAATATCATGTCATGTGCTTCCTTGCCTTCTGTGTGTCTTCTTCGCTGAAATGTCTGTTTATGTCTTTTGCCCATTTGTTGACTGACTTGTTTGGGGGGTTTTTGGCTGCTGAATTTTGAGTTTTCTTTATATATAGTAGATACTAATCCTTTGTTGAAGCCATCATTTGCGAGCCTCTTCCGGTGTGCCGCTTGTCTTTTCATCCTCTTGGTGAGTCTTTTGCAGGCTGAAAGTTTTAAATCTTGATCAAGTTCAAATGATCAAATTTCCTTTTTATGGATACTTTTGGTATCAAGTTTAAGATCTCTTTGCCAAGCCCTAGAGCCTGATGTTTTCCTGTTTTTTTCCCTAAAAGTGTTATAGTTTTATGTTTTGCATTTAAGTTCATCATGTGGCTTGAGTTAATACTTCCCTCTCGGCTGTGCGTTAGTACGTCTCCCACATTTTGAAATTTTGACGAATCGTATTTCATTTTCATTCATTTCAATGTATTTAATTCCTTTAAGCCTTCATCTTTGATCCATGGTTTATGCAGATGCACGTTGTTTCTAAGTATTTGGAGATTTTCCTCTTACCTTCCAGTTATTGATTTCTGGTTTGATTCCACTGTGATGAGAGAATATTCTGTATGATTTTGGTTTATCAAATTTACTTATTTTTAATTTTTATTTATTTTTGAGAGAGAGAGAAAGAGACAGAGTGCGAGCAGGAGAGGGGCAGAGAGTGAGGGAGACACAGAATCCAAAGCAGGCTCCAGGGTCTGGGCTGTCAGCACAGAGCCCGATGTGAGGCTCTAACTCAAAAACTGTGAGGCCATGACCTGAGCCGAAGTCAGATGTTTGACTGACTGAGACAGCCAGGTGCCTCAGGCCTTCACATTTATTTGAGGTTTGTTTAATGACAAGGACATGGTCTATCTTCGTATATATTCTATGGCACTTGTAAAGAATGTGTATTTTGCTGCTGTTGGGTGAAGTGTTCTAAACACTTCAGCTGTTTGGTTGCTGGGTGTGACTGAGTTCTTCCCTATCCTGGCTGACTTTTGTTAGTTGTTGAATCCATTGTTGAGGGAAGGGTATTGAAGTCTCCGAGTGCCGTTGTACGTTTTCATTCAGTTCAGTCTGCTTTTGCCTCACACTATTTTGCAGCTCTATCGAGCAGTGCAATGACATTTAGGATTGCTAGGACTGCATGATGGACTGACACTTTTATCATAAAACAATGTCCCCTCTGCAGCTCTGGTAATTTTCTCTGCTCTAGAGTCTCCTTTATCTAATATTATATAGCCATTCCTGCTTTCCTTTGATTAATGTTTGTATGATACATATTTTTCCATTTTTAACTTCAGCCTCCCTCTATCCGTATATTTGAAGTGAGTTTCTTATAGATAGCATGTATACTTGACCCTTGAGCAGCACGGTCTGAATACCATGCATCCACTTTCATGCACATTTTTTTACAGTGCTGTAAATGTATTTTTCCTCATAATTTTTGTAACATTTTCTTTTCGCTGACATACTTTGTTGTGAGAATATACTGTAAAATACATGTAACATATAAAACATGCATTGACCGCATATGTCGTCAGTAAGGTTTCTAGTCAACAGTAGGCTATGAGCAGTTAAGTTTTTGGGGAATTAAAACAGCTACATGCAGATTTTCAACTGTGCAGGGGGTGGACACCACTAACCCCCAAGTTGTTCAAGGCTCAACTGTAGTTGGGTCAATATTTTTAAAAATTCATCTTCCAATCTCTGTTTTAATTGCTATATTTAGATCATTTACATTTAATGTAATTAATATGTTAGGGCTTAGATCTGCCATTAAATTTTTTTCTGTTTATTCTATTTTTTATTTCTGTTTTCATTTTCCTGCCTCCTTGTGGGTTATATGAACATTTTTTACAAGTTCCAGTGACTAGAAACCTTCCCTCCATTTACATCCTTTTACCCCTCACCCACTTATAATTACCTTAAATATTTCTTCCACATATATTTTGAACCATATTAGACAGTGCTATAATTTTTGTTTAAGCCATCAAATAGAATTAAGAAAACTCAAGAGGAAAGCCCATTTTATTTACTCGTACCATGCTCGCTCCCTTCCCCTTCCTCCCTTCCTTTCTGATGTTCCAAGTTTCCTTTTTTTACTCTCTCCTTTCTGTTTAAAGAACTCCCTTTTGTCATTTTTAGCACTGGTCTTCTGATGACAAGTTCTTCAGTTTTCCTTGATTTGAGAATGCCTTACTTTCCCTTTATTCCTGAAGGATATTTCCGTTGTGAGTAGGATTCCGGCTCGACAGTGCTTTTTGCACCTGCAAAAATATTGCATCACTTCCTTCTGGCCTCCATGGTTTCTGGTGAGAAATGCACTGCTATGAATTATTTTTACTATATAGGAAAGGTGTCATTTTTTTCCTCTAGCTGCTTTCAAGATTTTTACTTTGGGTTTCATTTTCAGAAGTTTAACTATACGCCTTGGCATAGATTTCTTCTGATTAATCCTGGGTTTGATCAGCATCTTGAATCTGTAGGTCTATGTGCCTTGCCAATTTGGGAAATTTTCAGCCATTAATTTTTTTTTCAAGTTCTTTCTCATCCCACTCTTTCTTCCTTTCTTTCTGGGACATCAATGAAATGAATGTCATATCTTCTGTTATAGTCCCATAGGCCCCTGAGGCATGGTTCAAGTTTTTCCAGTCTATTTCCTCCCGTCTGTTTGGATTGGGTAACTATGTTGTTCCGTTTCCGTTAACGGGTTCTTTCCTCTGTTGCTCCTATTCTGGTGGTGACCCATCCACTGAGCTTCGGAGCTTGGTTGCTGTCGTTTTAGTTCTAATATTTCCATTTAGTTCTTCTTTATATTTTCTTTTTCCTTGCTGACACTTTCATTGGTGTTTGTGAATTGCAGGCCTCATCAGTTCTAAGTCAGGATAAAGGAGGCAAAAGAAAACCCACAGAACCCACCACCATGTTCTGGTCTCTCCGTGTTATTAGCATTTCCGGTACAAGGTGTGGTTCTGGTACCACCTCACCCCCTGACTAAGGTGTCACTGTGTGTCACGGCGACACAGGAGCTCTCAGAAAGGAGCGCAGCCCGGCTCACCCCACGGGCCTGAGCACAGCAGTACAACTCAGTAAGGAGGGCTCGAGCTCTGAATCATCCCCACAGACACTGAAGATCTGGGAGTCCTGGGGGCAGAAGCCATCAGCGGGGCAAATTCGGCCTCAGTAGTGACACAGAACATGATATCACAGTTCTTCTGAGAGACAAAGACCAAGAGCATCGTGGGCCAGTCAGAGACTTCGTCAACCTCCTGTCTTACCCTGGCCTGAAATTCTGTTCTTGTCCACCTCCAAACAGCATAGGGTACAGAGGGGTAAGTTCACCGAGTCCACGGACGTAGAGTGCTCCGATCCTGGGACCGTAGAACTGAAAGGAAAGTTCAGTCACTTACTTAACAAGAACCTCCTGAGCTCCTACTCTGCCCACGTGCTGAGTGCTCAGAGGCGCCCAGAGACTCCTCCGCGCCGTCTAAGCCCCACAGCCATGCCACCCGTCACCATTCTGGACACGCCTCCGGGGTTCAGGGCAGAGCTGGGACTCCTGTCCCCAGCCCGGTGGCCCCAGAGCTTGACTGCATGTCACACAGCAGAACTGGTACAAGGAGAGGGGCTGGCAGTGGAGACTGCCAAGGGTCTTTCCTGGGTATGACTCCACGTTTTCAAAATGACATTTTGCAAAAACCAGTTAAGTGCCACCGTGTCAGGTCGGCACACACACTGCTTTGCAAACTAGCTGAGCACCAGACTTCGAAACAGAGGACTGAACACATCTCAGGTTCTGGTCGGCTGCCACAAAGATGGTCGGCTGCCAGAAAGATGGTCGGCTGCCACAAAGATGGTCGGCTGCCGGAAAGATGGTCGGCTGCCACAAAGATGGTTGGCTGCCAGAAAGACGGTCGGCTGCCAGAAAGACGGTCGGCTGCCACAAAGACGGTCGGCTGCCACAAAGATGGTCGGCTGCCACAAAGATGAGCAAGGCCTTCCCTGCTAACGTTTCGCTCTTTCACCTTGAAGAGAAGAGCTGAACCGTTGCATTCAGAAGCCGCACTTTAAATCAAGTTCACGAAAGCAAAGTCTTGAACCCCGCATCTTCTATCCGGGGGGGGGGGGCTACGTGTGGGCTGATGAGGGTCTGCAGGCAGTCTGCCCACTGCAGAGGTCACTCACCGTCTGGCTAAAGCCACCTGCCTCAGGTCTCACCTGAGGCCTCAGGACCCTCCCTGCCTGGCTGGCCCCCTGCCGCCCCCGGGAGCGTGCCCCATTCTCCCCATGGTGCCACTCAGGAAACGGCCTCCCTTCGTTAGCTCCTGCGGGCAGGGGCTGCAGGCTGCTCCACACGGCCCCCGGGCGCCCTGCATGACACCCAGACGGTGAGTGGTGCTGTGGGCCCTGCTCTAGGGGAGCCTTGAGGCCATGGAGGGAAGGGGGCCTCTGTGGACACACCTTGTGCCCCACAATGGTCAGGAAGTCCACGCCCAGGTCCTCCACGTCCACGCGCCGTTTCCCCAGGGCCTGCGCGGCGTCTGTGTGCAGCAGAATGACAGGCAGCCCGGAAGCTGCCCGCTTCTGGTTCAGGGCTTTAATTCGCTGACTGATGGCAGCAACGGGCTGGAGCAGGGAAAAAGCAACAGTTGAGTGTGTCGCTTTGATTTCATGAAAACCGAAGGGAGGAAATACAGCGTCATTAAGCATGGGGGATGGGCTTAGGAATAGCCCTGGGTTAACCTGGCATAGAGAAGCAAAGCCATAGGATGCTCCCACCCAAATTTGGGTAAACAAGGCTGGCCCCCCAAGAATAGGACAGTGCAAAGGCACCCCAAGAACAGGAGGGTGTGGACCCCCAAAATGAAGAGGGACGGGCAAAGGCTCCCAGTACGAAGGTATATGAGGTAAGCAGGCTTAGCCATGAGGACACAAGGGCCCCTGGTTTAGTCCTGCAGCAGAGAAGCCGCTTTCCCAGGAGAAAAGGGCCAAGGTCAGGCAAAGCAAGTCACTTGGACTATAGACCCCTGAGCTGCAGGCGAAGCAGCCCAGAGTCGAGATGGTTAACGAGAGAAATGGTGCCTTGTCAACCCTGAAGTCATTTCCGCCATCTGTCTTCTCCCCTGGGATAGCTAAGACAAACAGACACAGCGCCTCCTGCCTGCCCTGAACAAGCAGCTGCCCAGCTGCCAGGTGCCTGGACTTTGTTTCATATTGACCCAAACCCCAGACACTGTGTATCTTCAACCCCCCCCTTCCCCTCATGCCCCTAAGGTAACATTCACAGTTTCCTTGTCTCTTTGTGCACGCCCATCATGTTTGTATCCCTGCTGATCCTAATAAATACGAGGCAAGGACCCTTATTTCAGGCTCTTGTCTCTTCCCAGACATTAGCCATCTCTCTCTCCTACGTTTTAATCCTGCGTCCCACTCTCTTGCTGGACAAGAGAGAACTTTAGACCCAGAGTCTAAGACAATTAAGGAGAATAGGCAAAAGGAAGAAGGAAGGAAGGGAGGAAGGAAGAGAGGAAGGAGGAAGGAAGGAAGGAGAGGAAGAAAAGGAAGAGGCCCTGGTGTGACGCATGAGAACAGCAGCAGAGCCTGAGTTCCCTTCATTCCTCACTGCGTTTTCTTACAAGGATAAATGACTCACCATGATGACCCCAGTCTCATTATTGGCCAGCATGACAGTCACGAGGCACGTGGCCGGGCGGACAGCAGCCAGGATGTCCTCAACCTCCACCTGCCCACTCACCTTGGACACAGGCACAAAGGTGACCGCTGAGGAAATAACACAAGGACCAAGGCTAATCTTATAACATCTTTTGCAGGTTCATTAACAAAAATATTTCCACATTAAAAAGTAATTGATTGTAAAATTTCCAAAAACAAGAAAGAAGGACTATAAGCCACCCATTAGAATAGCGCCCAGAAGTAGCCAACCTGACGCTCCTTTAACGAAGCTTCCGCTGCTGAGTGCGCTCCGTGGAACACACTTAGTTCATGAGGGCGTCTTTTTTTTTTTTTTATCTTCTATTATTTTAAGTTTATCCATTTATTTTTGAGAAAGACACAGACAGAGACAGGGAGAGAGAGAATCCCAAGCAGGCTCCGCACTGTCAGCACAGAGCCTGATGTGGGTCTGGAACTCATGAACCATGAGACCATGACCTGAGCTGAAAGCAAGAGTCGGATACTTAACCGACTGAGTCTTTAATCCAGTTTGAGTTTATTTTTTGTGTCTGGTGTAAGAAAGAGGTCCAGTTTGTTCTTTTGCTTATAGCTGTCAGATTTCCTAACACCATTCGTTGAAGAGAGCGTCTTTTTCGCATTGTATATTTTTTCCTGCTTTGTGAAATATTACTTGACAATGTAATTGTGGGTTTGTTTCTATTGCGGCTTTTCTCTTCCATTCCATTGACCTCTGTGTCTATTTTGTACCAGAACGGTACTGCTTTGATTACTGCAGCTTTGCAGTATATCTTGAAATCTGAGATTGTGTTGCCCTCAGTTTTCTTCTAATTTTTCCAAATTGCTTTGGCTATTTGAGGTCTTTTTGTGATCCCACACAGATTTTAGGATTGCTTGTTCTACTTCATGAAGATGCTTTGGTTTTTTTATAGGGACTGCATTAGACGTGTAGATTGCTTTGGGTAATACGGGCCTTTAAGAAAGACTTGTTTTCCCAGTTCATGAGCATGGGGTATCTTCCCATTTGTGTCATCTTTGACTTGGCTCATCCATGTTTTATGGTTTTCAGAGTATAGGTCTTTCACCTCTTTGGCTATTCCTAGGTATCCTACTGGTTTGGGTGTAATTTTAAATGAGACTATTTTCTTAATTTCTCTTTCTACTACTTAATTATTAGCATATAGAAATGCCATGGGCTTCTACATATTGATTTTGTATCCTGTGACCCTACTGAATTCATTTATCATTTCTAGTGGGGTTTTTTGGTGAAGTTCTTAGTGTTTTCTATATGGAGTATCCAGTCAACTGCGAATAGTAAAAAATTTTACATCTTCCTTGCCAATTTGGATGCCTTTCACTTATTTATTTATTTTCCTCACCTGAGTGCCGTGGCCGGGACCTCCAGCTCTGTGCTGAATAAGAGCAGAGAGAGTGGGCGTCCTTGTCTTGTTCCTGAGCTTCTCAGTCTTCACTGTTGAGTATGATGTCAGCTGTGGGGTTTTCATATTATGTTGAGATACGTTCCCTCTAAACCTACTTTGTTGAGGGCTTTTATCATGAATGGCTGTTGTGCTTTGTCAACCCCTTGTTCTGCATCTATTAAAATGATCATATGGTTTTTATCATTTCTCTTGTTGATGTGATGTACCTTGTTGATTGATTTGTGAATATTGAGCGACCTTGCAACTCGGGAATACATTCCACTTGATTGTGGTGAATGATTTTCTTAATTGTAGTGTTGGATGGGGTTGCTACTATTTTGTTGAGGATTTTTGCATCTATGTTCATCAGAGATATTGGCCTGTAGTTCTTTTTTTGTAGTATCCTTATCTGATTTTGGTAGCAGGGTAATCCTTCTGTTGTTTGGAATAGTTTGAGAGGAATATGTACTACCTCTTCTCTGAATGTTTGGTAGAATTCGCCTGTGAAGCCATCTGGTCCTGAACTTTTGTTTGATGGGAGTTTTTTGATTACTGACTCAATTTCATTGCCAGTCATTGATCTGTTCAAATCTACTTCTTTGTGATTCCATTTTAGGAGGTTATATGTTTCTGGGAATGTATCCATCAATTTAAGTTGTCCAGTTTGGGGGCATATAATGTTCCATAATATTCTCTTATACTCTTGTATTTCTGTAGCGTTGGTTGTTATTTCTCTTCTTTTATCTTTGACTTTATGGGGAGTCATTTTTATGAGTCTGGCCAAAGGTTTATCAATTTTGTTGATGTTTACAAAGAACCAGCTCTTAGTTTCATTGGTCTGGTTTTTGTTTTGTTTTTAGTTTCCATTTCATTCATTTTTGCTCTAATCTTTATTATTTCATTCCTTCTACTGCTTATGAGTTTTGTTTGTTTTTCTCTTTCTAGCTCCTTTAGGTGCAAGGTAATATTGTTTATTTGAGATTTTTCTTGCTTCTTGAGCTACGCCTATATTGCTATAAACTTCACTCTTTGAACAGCTTTTGCTGCATTTCAAACTCTTTGGACTGTTGTGTTTCATTTTCATTTGTCAGTGTGTGTTTTTTTATTTCCTTTCTGAAGTGACCCACTCACTGGTTAGTAGCATGTTATTTGTGCTCTTTCCAGAGCTTTTATTGTGGTTGAATTCTAGTTTCGTAACATTGTGGTTGGAAAAGATGCATGAATCTGTTGAGACTTGTTTTGTGGCCTAACATGTGTTCTGAAAAATGCTCCATGTGCACTTGAAAAGAATGTGTATTCTGCTGTTTTAGGATAGAATGTTCTGAAAATATCTGTTAGATCCTTCTGGTCCAATCTATCATTCAAAGCCACAATTTCCTTATTGATTTTTGTCTGGATAATATATCCATTGATGTTAGTAGGTTGTTAAGTCTCCCTACTATTATTGTATTGCTATCGATTACTTCCTTCATTGTTAGCTTCTTTAGGTATTTGGACGCTCTCACAGTGGGTGCATAAATACTTACAGTTGTTGTATCTTCTTGTTGGATTGTTCCCTTTATGATTACTTAGTGTCCTTTGTTTCTTATTACATTCATTGTGTTAAAGTCTATTTTGTTTGGGGCATCTCGGTGGCTCAGTAGGTTGAGCATCTGACTCTCTGATTTCAGCTCAGGTCATGATCATAGGGTTGTGGGATTGAGCCCCATGCTGGTTTTTCATGCTCAGCAGGACGCTTGCTTGAGCTTCTCTCTCTCTCTGCCTCTTTCCCCTGCTCATGCTCACTCTCTAAAAAATTTTTTAATCAAATCAAATAAAATCAAATTAAAAAAAAACAAAGTCTGTTTTGTCTGATATGAGTATTACTGCCCTGGCTTTCATTTCACTCCTGTCTGCCTGACAGATGCTTTCCCATCACTTCACTTTCAATGTGCACTTGTCTTTAGGTCTGAAATGAGTTTCCTTAGGCAGCATACAGATGGATCTGTTTGTTTTATCCATTCTGTCACCTTATGTCTTTTGATTGGAGCATTTATTCTACTTACATTCAAAGTAATTATTGTTAGGTGTGTATTTATGGCTATTTTGTTTTATGTTTGTTTTCGTAGTTCTCCGTTCTTTTCTTTTCTTGTTCTCCTGCCTCAAGGTTTGTTGGCTTTCTTTAGTGATATACTTGGAGTCCTTTCTCTTTATTTTTTGCATATCTATTACTGGTTTTTGATGTGGGGTCACCATTAGGTTTAAATATAACATCTTAGGCATATAGCAGTCTATATTAGGTCGATGGTCAAAGCCACTCTAAAATCCCTAAATTTGGGGGGCAACTTGGTGGCTAAATTGGTTAAAGATCTGACTTTCGATGTTGGCTTAGGTCATGATCTCATGGCTCATGAGTTCGAGCCCCATGTCAGTCTCCATGCTAACCACATGGAACCTGCTTGGGATTCTCTCTCCCTCTCTCTCTCTCTCTCTGCCCCTTCTGCACATCCTCAAATGCTCTCTCTCTCAAAATAAACTAAAAAAAATCACTAAATTTTCACTCCTCTCCCCTCCACACACTTTAGGTATATGGTGTCATACTTTACAACTTTTTATTTTGTGAATCTTTTGACTGATTTAAAAAACATTTTTTAAATGTTTATTTATTTTTGAGACAGAGAGAGACAATGCAAGTAGGGGAGGGGCAGAGAGAGGAGACACAGAATCTGAAGCAGGCTCAGAGCCTGATGTGGGGCTCAAACCCATGATCAGAGAGATCATGACCTGAGCTGAAGTTGGACACTTAATCGCCTGAGCCACCCAGGCGCCTCTTGACTGATTTTATATACATACTTAGTTTTACTGTTTTTGTGCCTCTTACTTTTCTTACTTCTACTTATGACCTTCTCTTTCTACTCAATCCCCTTTAACAACACTTGTTTTGTAAGGCTGGTTGGGTGGTGATGCACTCCTTTTACTTTTGTTTGTCTGAGGCACAACCTCTCCTTCTATTCTGAATGACAGGCTTGCTGGGTAGAGCGCTTTTGGCTGCAGGTGTTTTTCCCTTTCAGCACGTTGAATAGATCATGCCACGCACTCCCTTCTGGCCTGCAAAGTTTCTGCTGAAAAATTAGATGATAGACTTACGGGTTTTCATTTATGTAACTATTTTCTTTTCTCTTGCTGCTTTTACAACTCCCTCTTTATCACTACTTTTTGCCTTTTTAATTACTATGTATCTTGGTGTGGACCTGCTTGGGTTGATTTTATTGGAGGCTCTCTTTGCCTGCTGGATCTGGATTCCCATTTCCTTCCCCAGATTTGGGAAATTTTCAGCTATTATTTCTTCAAACACAGCTTCTGTCCCCTTGTCTCTCTCTTCTCCTTCTGGGATCCCTATGAAGCAAATGTCATTACTCTTGATGGTGTTACTGAGTTTCCTTCAACTATTTTCTTTTTTCTTTTCTTTTTAGAAAGAGAGTGCAAGCAGGGAAGAGGGGCAGAGGGAGAGAATCTCCAGAAGGCTCCATGCTGAGCATGGATGCAGGGCTCAATCCCATAACCCTGGGATCATGAGCTGAGTTGAAATCAAGAGTAGGACGCTCCGCTGACCGAGGCACCCTGGCGCCACACATTTTTTATTAGTCTGTGTTTCTCTCACCTGCTCAGCCTGATTGATTTCCATGACTCTGTCCTCCAGGTGGCTGACCCCTTCTTCTTATTCCTCTAGGATCCTGTTTATTCCTTCTCGTATATTTTTTTTAATGTTTTTTCTTTATTTTTGATACAGAGAGAGACAGAGCATGAGAGGGGGGAGGGGCAGAGAGAGAAGGAGACACAGAACCGGAAGCAGGCTCCAGGCTCTGAGCTAGCTGTCAGCACAGAGCCCGACGCGGGGCTCGAACCCACGAACGTGAGATCTGACCTGAGCCGAAGTCGGAGGCTTAACCGACTGAGCCACCCAGGCGCCCCCCTTCTCGTGTATTTTTAGTTTCAGTTATTGAATTCTTCATTTCGGTTTGGTTATTTTTTTCATGTGTTCTGTCTCTTCATTGAGAATCTCACTGAGGTCTTCCATTCTTTTCTCAAGTCCAATGAATATCTTGACGATCATTACTTTAAAATCTCAATTAGGTATGTTACTTATCTCCATCTCATTTAGCTCCCTCGCTGTGATTTTGTCCTGGTCTTTCATTCAGAACATATTCCTCTGTGTCCTCATTTTGTCTAACTCTCTGCATCTGCCTCTCTGTGTTAGGCAAGTCAGCTACAACTCCTGCTCTTGAAAGTGGGGGCCTTGTGAAGAAGAGGTCCCTGTAGTGCAGTGTCCCTGCTGACCAGGGCCTGGAGCTTCAGAGGTATAGCCTACGTGTGTTGTGTGTGCCTTGTGGCTGTGGTGTTTGCCTTCGGCGCGGTTATCCACAATGGCTGTCTCTGCCTGTCGTGGGCAGAGTCTGGTCCCTGTGCTGTTAGCGGGTGGACTACCATGCAGTCCCAGCAGGGCCCCGACCTGGGCCCTGCAGGAAGGGGCCCGCAGCTGCCTGGGAAAACTGCCCAGGCCAGGATGGAGAGCGTGGGGGCAGGGCATGCTGTGAGCAGGCTGGGCGGGGTGTTGCCACGCACTGGTTCCCACAGGTGCCCGTGTATCTAGGCTGGGGGTGGACGAGGGAAATGGCCCCCACCAGCTTCCTTTGCTCGTGCAGAAGTCTCCCCAAGGTCCCTGCCTCTCTAGGGCACACTCTGAGATCAGTAAGGAAACCTCCCTCCCATATACCCAGGGCATCCATCAAACTGCTGTTTCCATGCGGCACCTCCTTGGGCTGTCGGCTGCACTGTCTCTGAGGCCAGGCCTTGACTTCCTCCTGGTCTTCCAGCTCCTTCAGAGCCGAACCTGCTGACTTTTAAAGTTCCAGGTGTTAATCCCCACTGACTGTGAGAACCTGTGAGGTTGGTCCGCTCTGGATTTAACAGCCAGTGTTACGCATCTTCCCAGTGCAGGTCCCCCAGGCCTGGGGTTCCTGGTGAGGGGTCTGCTCCTCTTCCCTGGCTGAGCCCATGGCACCCCTCCCCCATGGCCCGTCCCACAGCTCCATTTGGCTCCCACTCTCCTGCTCTCCTCAGGGTGGCCTCCTCTCTCCGGCTAGCTGGGGAGAGTCTGTTCGGGTCACTTTCCGGGTTGTTGACACTCATGTGGACGTTATGTAGGTGTTCCAGGGGATGCGGCGAGCCTGGGGTCCTCCAACTCCATCTTCCTGAGAGCCTGTTGATGCCCCACGTTCTTAACCTTCACTCACTCAACACTCGGCCAACATTTGTTAAGCACCTACCACATTCTTGGCACCGTGGCCAGCTCTTACCGTCTGTCTGCTTCAGATGGGTGATATTAGGGAAGGTGAGCAAATCACGATTTGGGGTCAGACTGGTATAAGACAATGCGTCCACTCTCCCTGCAAGGTCCCACGGACTGAGAGAACAGTTTTCTACATGAGGGGAACCACTCGTGTGCAAGGGACTTTGAGGGATTCTCAGAATGTAGGAAGGTGATGGCATTAGATTAAAAGGAACAGGGCAAACCCCCCACTCAGAACAGTAATAGGCAAGAACTACGGAAGATCTAGTGATCATCCAAGTGCAGATGCAGGGCGTGGGGTCGGGGGCCGACTGCGGAGGCAGACGGAGGGCGGGGTGCTGCCGGCCTGGCACCCCCACCACGTGCCCAGCAAGTGCTGGCCGTGACTGCGTCGGTGCCACTGGGACTCCTGATTTTGGCTCAGGTCATGATCTCATGGTTCGTGGGTTCAAGTTCTGTGTCAGGCTCTGCACTGACCGTGTGGAACCTGCTTGGGATTCTGTCTCTCTCCCTCTCTCTCTGCCCCTCCCCCACTCTCTCTCTCTTAAAAATAAACATTAAAAAAAATAAAGTAGTGCACCTAGGTAAGACCATAAAGAGAAAAACTCTTAGTAGTTCAACAGGAAAATCCATAGAAAGGCTTCCTAGTCAAGGGGAGTTTCACGGCATTATGTCCTTTATCTTTATGATAAAAATACTTCCCAGGATTCACCTCCCGGTCTCCGGGCAGGTGAGAGGCGGCTGAGACGCCACCCTGTTGAAAGGGAAGCACTTACGCCGGCGGACTTGGGGGAAGGACAGACTCTCGGTTTTAGAGTGCGTGGCCTGCGCCCTGCGTCCTAAGACTTGTATCCCAGGGAGGGACGGTGGAAGAGACGCCGTGACTGCTCACACCGGAAGAAGGGGAAGCCGAGACTGTAATTCTTCCTATCCCCGAAGAGAGCACTGCGACTTCTCTGTGAGCGTGTTAGATCCGAGAATGGAGGGGTCCCTCATTAAGTCAGGTGACTAGTCCCGGCGCTGATCACCCAGTTTTCCCGAGGGAGCAGCTGGCCGTGCGTACAGTTCACAGATCACCCCCGCGTCGGCACAGGCCGCGTGGCCCCCGCACCCGAGGGTGCCTGCCGGCGGGTCGTGATTCGGCCAGTCCCAGGGCGGCCCCTGCGCCCAGAACCAGGTAGAGGGAAGGCAGCGGCCCAGGGGAGTCCCCTGGGCTGGTCACTCACCGGCCACCCGCTCCTTCTGCAGGTGCTCCAGGGGCAGGCGGACGGAGTCGTGCTCCACGGTGCAGGTGACAAGGTGGGGCGTGGCCCCGGCCCTCTCGGCCACGCGGGTGAGCTGGAAATGGCGCACCGCAGAGTGGATCACTAAGTTGTTGGACTGCGGGGAGACAGCAGGAAGGGCACTGGTAAGGCTGCAATCCGGGGGGAGCATTCGAAACGGAAAACACGGTCCTGAAGGACTTCGACCTCTGCGCTGCCCCGATGAACGGCCAGCGACACAGATCTGGGCTTCAAACTTCCGAAAATGTCAGAATGCACCCCCATCAGTTATGCTATCTTGTTAAGCAATGCTACGGATTTTTACATTTTATAAATCTGTCAAAAAAAGAATACCGGGCCCAGGTACGCACTGCCGAGGGGAGTGGAATCTGGCGTCCTAAGGGCCATGTGATATCTATCCACTGAGCCCCCTGACCCAGAACGTCTGCTTCTTGGACTTGATCCCATTGCTACACTTGCATAAAGCAAAATGACGTGCAAAGGTCATTCCTTAGGGGAAGCCCTAAACCAGCTCGACCTCGGCAAGCCCTTCAGTGCCCACCGAAAAGAGAGCTTGGGAGCCAGTCCCGCCAGTGTTCACCATACATCACCGGATAAACACCAGGAAACCCTTCATGTGCAGATCCCAAAAGATCTCAGATACAAATACACTCGCTACATAATAATAGTTCTAAAAATGTCACAGACGTTATATACAGCATCCTACCCAAGTTGTATCAAATGATCAAAGCGTATTTTTGCATATTTGTCACACATTTGTTTAAATATGCAAAAATATGCTTGGAAAGGTAAAAAAAGGAAGGAGAGAAGAATACATAAGTCCAGGGGCGCCTGGACTCAGAGGGGTGAACATCCGACTTCGGGTCAGATCATGATCTCATGGTTTGTGAGCTCCGGCCCCATGTCGGGCTCTCTGCTGTCAGCCTGGAGCCTGCTTTGGGTCCCCTGTCCCCCCCCTCTGCCCCTCCCCTGCTCACGGGCACTCCCTCTCTCCCTCTCTCCAAAACAAACAACTTTTCAAAAAGGATATACGAATCAACACACTTATTTGCTTTTAAAGCATAGACTCTCCTTGGAAGACACTGGGAAACAATATCGGTTTCCTGTATCCAGAGGAGATAAATGAAGGGCTCTGAGTAGAAGACTTTAAAACAACAAACTTTTCTCCCAGAAAAGTGTGTATGATATAAATAGAAGTTCAGGGCCGCCTGGAGGGCTCAGTCAGGTGATTTCAGCCTACGTCATGATCTCACCAGTTTGTGAGACGGAACCCCGCATCAGGCTCTGATTCTCTCTCTCCCTCTCTCTCTGCCTCTCCTCAGCTCATGCTCTCTAAATAAATACACTTTGGGGAAAAAAACTTTTTTTTTTTTTTTAAAAAAAAAAGGTCTTACAAATTCTGTTTTATCGATTTATTTCCTCAGTGTGTAATCTGTCCCGTGCTCTAGTAAACACCTAGGGTCACTACAGAAACGGGAGGATGGACGCAAACGAACATGGACACACCGATGCCCAGCAAGGCCTGACTTTCAACAGAGCCCATTTTCCTCCTCCTCATTCTTGAAGCCTCCTCCCCTTCACTTGTTTTTCTGAGAATCCTTTGTTCCAGGAACTCGGTACTGATGCTTAGGAATGAGGCTCGACGGCCCGGGCCAACGATGGTCACACGACCACCTTGAAGACAAGACGGAAGCGCTGGCGTCCCGGGCCAGATCCCTACCGACGCTGCCCGGGCCCTGCACGTCCCTGTAAACCCCCAGCCCCCCCGGGGCCGGTCCGTACCACTGAAGGCCCAAGCCCGCTGTGCCCCCTCTCCTGGCAAAGTGACAGAACTCTGTCCCTCTTCGTCCCCAGCCTGCCTGCGAGCCACGTTCTGGCTCTGGAGCACAGAGGCTGATTTTTCACCGCACACCTGCTTGGGGCCGGAACATAAAACACCATTGATTTTTCTATCTATAAACTGCTAAATATTCTTATTAGCGCTAATAATCTAGCTGCAGATTCTCCTGGTTTTCTTTTCTTTTTTTGAAGTTTATTTATTTTGAGAGTGAGCAGGGGAGGGGCAGAGAGAGAAAGACAGGGAAAGAGAGAATCCCAATGCTTTACCAACACTTAACCCAGAAAGGAAGTGTGACGGGAGTGTTACTTGAGGAGCCTTGATGCTGTCACACTCTCTCTGAGCCGCGCTGTCCTGAGCGACACTGTCTCTGAGCTGAACTGTCTCTGAGCCACACTGTCAGTCAGTACTCCTATCAATTTAACAGTACATGGGCACCTGGGAGGCTCAGTCGGTTGAGCGTCTGACTTTGGCTCGTGATCTCACAGCCCATGAGTTCGAGCCCCGCATCCAGCTCTGCTGACAGCTCGGAGCCTGGAGCTGCTTCAGATTCTCTCTCTCTGTCCCTCCCCTGCTGACACACTGTCTCTCTCTCTCTCTCTCTCTCTCTCTCAAATATAAGTTAGCATTAAAAAAATTAAATAAAAATAAAAGTGCATCTGAAATGGGTCAAACCTCAAAGTCTTCATAAGGCAAACAACTTAGTAGGGACTTAAAAGACTTATTCCAGTGCAAAATGAAGGGCAAACTCTTTCTGTTGAAATAATGCAAAGCAAGTTAGGGTGCACATCATATCACAGACGTCCCGTCA
Organism: Suricata suricatta; assembly: GCF_006229205.1. Lineage (NCBI taxonomy): Eukaryota > Metazoa > Chordata > Mammalia > Carnivora > Herpestidae > Suricata > Suricata suricatta. The sequence continues at coordinate 2,613,403 of NC_043702.1, forward strand.
GCCCCCTGGAAGTCACTTACAGGACAGACACGGGCTAATCCTACCAAGCTAATTTGCAAAACGGCAAGACCCGGCATTACTCTCTTTTTAAAGAAAACCAATACCAAGAGGGAATCACGCGTTGCTCCCTCATAGAAGGTACAGTGGGGAGACGGGGGGCCCGGCCGGCACTTTACCTCGGTGCCCCCGGACGTGAAGATGACGTCCTGAGGTCTCCCGCCTACCATCTTCGCAAGGTGGCCCCGAGCCGCATCGATGATGTCCTTGGCCTTCTGACCTTGAGAGACCAGAAGGGACACTCACTACCGTTTGTCACCAAGCCCGACAGACACAAGTCTCAGAGCACGACAGACGAGAAGGAACGGCTCTCAGTGGGCAGTTCGGAGCCTCGTGTCCCGTTAGCAGGACGACAACCTGGGAGCGAGCCGGCGGAGGGGCGGTGGGCCGGGGGTGGGGGGGTGACCCGAGACCCTGAGATGCCCGTGGGCGTGGCCGCCACCGGAGAGGGAGGCTGTGGGTCTGCCCCGCCCCTGTTCATCGAGTCGGGGGTCAGAGGAGGAAATGATCTGCTTGAGGTCGGACTGCAACACGCCAGGAACAAGCGAAGAGCGCGTGGCTCCTGGCCAGGAGGCCCAGTGCCGCCCGCGCCTCGCAGGTGCCCCAGGGCGCAAGACAGGTGACTGCCTCGGGCATGGGGCCGGGGGCCACGCAGCCAGCCTCACCGGCTGGGGGGAAAGAAGGAACCAAATCGTATGTGGCAGAGAAAGGGAGGGCGTGGAGGAGGGAGCCCTGACGGCGTGGGTGGCCGCTCCCCCAGCGACCGTCGGCAAGCCCCACCTGTAAAAACGGGGCGGGGCGGGGGGCACCGCGAAATCAGTCAGTTGTACATAAATAGACATGTAAAATCATGTGGTAAAAATCAACATACAAAGTAAGTCACACAATCCTTGAAAGCCTATGGTATAGATAATTTTAATGTTTTATTTATTTTTGAAAGAGAGTGAGCAGGAGAGGGCAGAGAGAGAGCAGGACAGAGAGAATCCAAGCAGGCTCTGAGCTGTCCCTGCAGAGCCCCATGTGGGGCTTGAACTCACGAACCATGAGATCATGACCTGAGCTAAAGTCGGATGCCCAACCAACTGAGCCACCCAGGCGCCCCTACAATTTGTATTTTCCAAAGGGATCTAACGCCACTTGAAACAAAAATGAGTACTGGAAGAGATTAGAATATGAAAGGTAACGGGGCGCCCTGGGCGGCTCAGTCAGCGAAGCGTCCGACTTCGACTCAGGTCATGATCTCAGGGCTTGTGGGTTCAAGCCCCCTGTTGGGCTCTGTGCTGACAGCTCGGAGCCTGGAGCTGCTTCGGATTCTGTGTCTCCCTCTCTCTGCCTCCTCCCTCACCGCTCCTACTTTGTCTCTCTCTCTCTCAAGAATAAATAAAACACTAAAAAAATTAAAAAAAAAAAGAATATGGAAGGTAACGAAACACTGTCGCTGGGTCAGTGTTAAATTCCTGGAGCCGGAGAACATCTGGTTCTTAGGAGACACCGCTCAGGTAATTTGAGGCTTCCTGTTGTGTGTAACTTACTTTCAAATGATTCAGGAAACAATGGGGCAGAGTATTAGCACTTGATAAACGCAGCAGAGGAAGTGCAGGTCCATTATACTATTGTTTCGGCTTCTCCGCAGATGTTACATTCCAAAATAAAACTCCGGCACAAGGAGTTAAAAATACAAACCAAACCTTGACCTGCGTCTGATAGCAATGGCTCTCCCCCACCCCCTCCCCACAGGAATAACTCAGTCTTCTCTTTTGAGAAAGTAAAATCCTCAGTGGAGGAGGTCGGAGTATGGCTGAAGGTCAGGCCAGGACCTAGCTGTCGCGTTCTCCGGTTTGACCACGTCCTTTCTCTCACGCGCGCGCGCGCGCACACACACACACACACGGGTCCCCACGACGGGCAGGCATCAGGCTGCCTGGAGCTCCCGGGCCCCCGGGCCCCCGGGCCGAGCTCAGGGAACGTGTTGGTGCTGCTGGGACCCCGCAGGCAGGAGGCACAGGGGTGCGCACGTCCTTGCTCTCAGATGTCTGCAGTGACTGAAGTTGTTCGTGTAGCTAAACCTAAAGAGCGGCTGGTGCTTGTAGCTGACATTATACACCCTCTGTGGTGAAGAGGGAGGAGGGGCGTGTGGCTCCCATGATCCCTGAAAGCGAGGCCCCCTCCCCGGGCCGCCCCTCCCCTTCACAGTGGCCGGTCTCCAGCCCTCCTTCCAGCCCTCTTGAACCCTCTGCTATGAGGCTCCCAAATCTGCTCTGACCGAGGTCCCGGGTGCCAAACCCAGGGCCTCCCCCCTCCCCCCTGCCTGCAGCAGCTCCCAGGTGGCTCCTCCCCTCCGTGTCCCGTGCTGGGCCTGGGCCCAGTTCCACACTCCAGACGGCCTCACGACCTGGCAGGTCCTCGGCTCCCCCACTCCTGAGCAACTCAAGAGTGACTACCAGCTCAGTGCCCGAGACGCCACTCGCTCCGCGGGGTACCCGGTGGACATCTGAAACGGCACCTGCTCGAAGCTGAGTGTGCGCCCCCCCACCCCCAGGCTTGCTCCTCTAAGCGGTTCCTGCCTCAGCAAGTACATGGCAGTGCCCCCCCCTCCAGGGGCCGGGCCCAAGGAGCTTCCGCTCCCGCCTCTCTTGTACCCCATCATCCAACCCGTCAGCAAATCCTGCAAGGCTCTGCCATCAAAAATAGCAGGATTGGACCCCAACCTCGCGCTGCCCAGCCGGCCGCTGAGTCGAGGCTCTTGCTGGAACATTTTCCCAGCAGCCTCCTGTGTGCACTGAGCCCCACCGTGGCCCTTCCTCCTGGTGGTGGCCAGAGTGACATCCTGATAACCCACTACACTTGGTGCCCTGTGCCTCCCCTTCACTGGGACGGTGCTCGGCCTGTAGCAGGCCCCCAACCAAGGCTGCCTAAACCAGCTCTTCTCCAAGTGTGGCCTGGGGGGCCCTGGTGGGCAGCACAGCACTTTCAGGGGTCCACCAGGTCAGAGGCAGTTTCAATTTAGTAGTAAGACATTGGGGCGCCTGGGGGCTCAGTCGGTGAAGCGGCCGACTTCGGCTCAGGCCATGATCTCAAGGTTCGTGGGTTCAAGCCCTGCGTCAGGCTCTGTACTGACAGCTTGGAGCCTGGAGCTGCTTCGGATTCTGTGTCTCCTTCTCTCTCTGCCCCTCCTCTGCTCACGCTCTGTCTCTCAAAAATAAAGAAACATTAAAAAAATAGTAAGACATGGTCTTTTTATACTCATTTCCTCCGAAGTGCTTAGTGAGGCTTCCCCAAGGCGACGTGATGTGGATGTTGGAACAGACTGGACGTAAAAGCAGGTGTGGGGATGTCACCGTTTTCTGTTTAGACGGACCTTAAGGAGATGGTCACATGCACAGCGATGATATTCTTCTCAGGAAATCTGTGCTGTTTGGGAAAAGATAGTTTCCTTTTCACACACCCAAGAGTTAACATGTGATGGATTTATTATTATTTTTAGTGAGTTCATAAATATTTACTTAGGTCTCTCAGCGGTGCTCTCTGGAGCAGCACAGCTCTGCCTGAGTGAGGGGTGCGCACGGACCGAGCCCCCCGGATGCCAGGACTGTGAGCCCCCCTGCGGCGGGCTGCCGGGACGAGCCACGCTCTGCTCCGCTCAGAGTCCTCTGGACGCTCTGCACACTGGCCACAGGCACTCAGAGCTGCCTCTACGGCCCCCCATGGCGCTGTCCCCGGAGCCCCCGAACCCCACCCGCCCGCAAAAACAAGACTTCCCACAATCCCCTGCTCAAAACAAGGGCGGCACAAGCATGTGGTGCATGTCCTCTGTGCTCAGGCCGCTGGCCGTCTGCTCTGCCACTCTCCCTCTGACAACACATTTCCAGTGGGCACGTGGCTCAACTACGGCCACAGTTAGAGTAAGGAGATCTCAGAGGAGTGAAGGAGGAAGATCTCATGTCCCAACTTGCGCGGCACGTGGAAGCCCAGCGCCTGGCCACGGGCCCAACCTCTGGCCGGGGGGATACGCCAGAGTGATGCAGCGACTTCCAGAAGTGTCGCTGAAGGACTCCGGCGTCGCCTTCCCCTCCTCTGGCTCTCCTTCCCCCGGGCTGGACTGCGCACGCAAGGGCCTGCGCAGGAGCAGCCGTCTTGACCCCACCGGGGGGACGAGCTGGTGGGGCGGGGGGAGAGGGGGGAAGAATGGGGTAGAAGGAGCCGGGTGGCTGGTATCGGCTGTGGGACCACCTGGGCCCTGGACGGTCACAGAAATGCCCTCCACCCATTTAAGCTGCTGTTCCTTGGGGTTTCCGTCTCTCAAGGCAAAATGGTTCATTTTCCACGCTGGCTCACACACAATTGTTTTTAGGGGGTGGGTCTGGGAAACAAGGAACCGTCCTGATCTATGACACGCCCCTTCCGCTTGAGCCATATGCGCTACCTGGCCCCTAGGCCATTGACACAGGCCGCACGTGGCTCCGCCAGGGCCCAGAACGCCACGTGAGGGCGTGACCCGGCCTTGACCGATGGGCACTGGGGGCAGCTCCAGCTTTTTACTGTCATGAGCAAGGCTGCGATAAACACCCTGGGCATCTAGACTCCCCCTGCAGGCCTTAACATCTTCCCTAAGATAAACTCTCCCAACTGTATTATTAAATCAGAATATTGTACAACTAATTGAACCATTCCATCATAAAAGGGGTTTCCTTTCCTTTCCTTTCCCCCCATTTCTACTTGAGGATCAACAAGCGAACTGCAATGTATCCTTTAGTTATGGTTCTTAACAAAGGAGCGCAGGCCAGCAGCATGAGCGCCAGCGACAGGCTTCACCAGGCCGAGAAGGGGAATTTCTCCTTCAAGGTTAGTCTTTTATTTATATTTATTTTTATTTTTCGGAGAGAGAGAGGGAGACAGAGACAGAAACAGGGCATGAGCAGGGGAGGGGCAGAGAGAGAGGGAGACACAGAATCCGGAGCAGCTCCAGGCTCTGAGCTGCCAGCACAGAACCCGACGTGGGGCTCGAACCCACAGACCATGAGATCATGACCTGAGCCGAAGTCGGGCGCTTACCTGACTGAGCCCCCAGACGCCCCATCAAGGTTATTCTTAAACTTACCATAAATGTGTTTTCTTAGCATTTCATCGTCCTCCCTATTCTCAAATTTAATTCATCAGAAAATACAAGTTTACTAGAAGAACGTTTAGCCACAAGGCAATGTCCAAAAGGTTGGTCGGCATACACACACCAAATAAACCCACGAAGAAGTTAATGAATGACTAGCAACTGGTTTTGAAAAAGCTTTTAAGTCACCGAGCCGTGAGGTTTTCAGTAAACAAACACACCCAAAAACCCGCAACAGCCTGCAAAGAAGGTTGTATGTAAGTGTCACTAAGTCCCAGGGCTTGGCAACAGTCTGCGGAGAACCTCTAGTTCGTCATAATCCAGATTTAGATGATCTCAATTATCTGATAAGCACTAAATGAAACAGACACAGTTTTAGGTCACCATGTGGGAAACATAACGTCACTGTGACGAAACACGATGGACTGGAAGCCGATTATTCTCCGCACCACCGATTAGATGGTCTACATTCAAACAAGAATAAAATGAGAAATAAGAGTCTCATAACAAATGTAAAGAATTTTTATGTCATTTTCATTTTTAAAAACAGGCCAGGATTATATGCAATCCTGAGGATCTAAAAGATCGTGCAAATTTTGAAAGACTCAGCTGGGACAGATAGACACCCGAAAGGGTGCTCACGGATACCCTCATTACAAACAGCTCTTCGTAAAACCCCTTTTTCATCTGACTAATGGGATGGGAGTGTGTGTTACAAACGAAAGACTAGGGTGTCCGTGTACAAGGCTTGGCCTTCTCTGGGGAAAAACAAAACGAAACAACAACAACAAAAAACTACCAAAAATGACACCTAAGATTTGCAGTTAGCAGAAAACCTGTTTCAAACCAAGCGGCCACAGGCGGAGTGCCGCTTCTCACGGGGCCTCCGTCCCCGGGCGTCGGGCCTCGAGCTGGGGCGGCTGCCCGATTACCTGCAGGGTAGGGGCTGCTGGGGTTCCCCCAGGCTTCCCGCATGGCCTCCGTCACGACCTGGATAACTTCCGGCTCCAGGGGGGTGGTCGCGTTATAGTCCATGTACACCTTCCTGCCGGCAAGAAAACGAAAGATGCGTCTCTTCGGGCAAAGGAGACGGTCCAGACGCACGGCGGCGGGGCTCCTCTGCGGGAACACCCGCGTCCACCAACCGCACGGGGCAGTCTGCGCATCCTCATCCAGCACGGAAACGTTCGCATCGTTTTCCAATCACCGAGGGCTTACCAGCGTCCTTCACAACCACTAGGAGACCCTCCACTTGGAGTTTCAAGACCTCTTCCCACCCCGTGCTCGGGTTAGTGGTCCCGCTGTAAAGGACAGCTCTGTCTCCTCCCCCCAGAAGGAAGGAGGGGGGCCGTGCACCCCGGACAGCCACGCGTTCCACGGGGTTCTCTAGCTGCACCAGCAGTTTTTCTTTATTTCTCTGTAATTTCTGGGGCGGCGGAGCTCGGGTGATCTGGGCGCCCACTCCTCCCCACACCCTCCCTCTGCCTCAGACACGAGGCAGACCTACTTCTCTCTCCCCGCTTCACTTTTCTGTGTTTGAATGACCACGTCCCCCACCCCACTTTCCTGTTTAGGTCTTTGCTCCATCTTGACTTTCTTGTGAAGCCCCCTGCAGCGGCCAGTCCCGTCCCCGCCTCCCAGCACCCAGAGACCCCCGCCTCCCACTGTCCCCGTGGCACTCAGCAGTGCCTGCCACTACACGGACTCCTTGTCCACTCTCTGCGGTAACAGAGTGTCCATGCCGAGGCTCATAGGCTTTGCCAGTTTTCCTCACTGCTCTGTCACCAACCCTGAGAGCAGCGGCCGCCACACGGCAGGGGCTGGACTTACAGTACGGGTCCCAGAAAAGCGCATCTCTTGAAAGAGCCCTCCTAAATAAAACTTATCTGTATGTCTTTTTACCAATATCAAAACCCCTAGATGCTTTCATAAGAGGCACAATGGGTAATCCTGCCTAATACTATTATTTTACCTGATTTTAAAATCAGTAATAGTTTTTTAAATGTTTTATTCATTTTTGAGAGAGAGAGAGGTAGTGGAGGAGGGGCAGAGAGAGAGGCGGACAGAGGATCCCAAGTGGGCTCTGTGCTGTCAGCAGTGAGCCCGATGTGGGGCTCCAACTCGGAACCAGGAGATCATGACCTATTGGCTACTAAAAATAATTATTAATATGGCTATTAAAACCGTTTATTAGGGTCACCTGGGAGGCTCCGTTGGTTAAGCTTCTGCGTTTGGCTCAGGTCATGATCTCTCAGTTTGTGGGTTCGAGCCCTGCATCCTGTGTCGGGCTCTGTGCTGACAGCTGGGAGCCTGGGGCCTGCTTTGGATTCTGTGTCTTCCTCTCTCTGCCCTTCCTCCCCTTGCATTCTGTGTGTGTCTCTCTCAAAAATAAACATTAGAAAAAAAATTTTTTTAAGTTTAAAAAAAAACCACAGAGTATTTTTTTGCAACATCTTGCTGTCCAAAGTCACCAGATTAGTTTAAGGTTCCAGGAAGTTTGACCCTTGGCCACTTCCACATTGGCAACGTGCTGCGTCTGCTGTGCCTTATTTGCAAGCACCCTCACTTTTGCCTACGCTTCAATGAAGGATCCTACATTTCCTCAGGCTACTAGTGTGCGCTCAGCGACTGTGGCTTTTCAGCATGCGCTGGGGGGAGCGAATTTATGACTTGAGTTTCAGATGAACGTCTTCTAGGTAACTCTGCTCTACTATTTCCTTCTTAAAATGCTATCACTGTTGGATGGGAAAGCTAAACTGTACTGCGGTCTCCCTGCAGGGCTTTCTCCCACACCCCCCAACTCCCCTTGCTCAGACTCCGCCAAAGGGGACTGCCTAATGAAAGAAATGGTCCGATTTAGGCCTGGACCCGAATTTTAAAGACACGCACACTCCTCATACTCCGGTGGAGGGGATCACCAAGCCAGGGGAAGCCAGCTGCACAAAGAGAAAATGCAAAGCTCCCGCGGCTGAAGCCAGCAGCTCAGGCCGGCGGCCCGGAGGCACGCCCCGCAGAGCCCCTTCCCCTGCACGGGCGCGCCGTCCAGTCCTGCCGGCTCGTCTCAGAAGCCCCACGTCGCCACCACCGCCACCGCTCCGGTCCACGCCGCCTGCCTCTCCTAGGTTTTTACAGGCGGTTCCCAACGGCGCCCGGCTTCCTCCCCTGTCCCGCCCCCGCCGCCCCCGGAGTGCACGTCCCGCGGGGGCCCCGGCTCTCTGGCCGCGCTCAGCG
>NC_043702.1:2621894-2689430 GCF_006229205.1 Suricata suricatta
CCCCGGAGAGACCACCGTCCCCTCCCGAGGGCTTCCCGGAGGAGGGCGCCGGCCGCTTGCCCCTGACGGCGCACACCTCTCCGGTGGGTTCTTCTCTCCACCACTGCCGGACTGACTCGCCGCGCGCCCTCGCGCGTCCCTGGTGGGCGCCACGGCCGCCTCCATTGGGCCCCAACGCTGCCCCAAGCAGCCGACCGCGCGGGTCCCGCCCCGGGAGCGCCTCCCGGAGACCTGGCGGGGAGGGCGGGGCCTCGAGGCCCGGGCGGCGACCGGATTGGCTGAGCTTTGCACTCCGGCCAATGCCTGAGACCTGCACAGGTGAGATGCCGATTGGTTGCGTGCTGTCAGGTGACGGGTGTGCGTCACGGGGGGCGTGGTCACGGAGGCTAAGAGGCGGGAGTTTTGGTTCCTCCGGATTGCGCGCTAGTCCGGCCCCGCGGGCCCAGCCTATCAAGAGGGCGTCATTGTCCCCATTTTATATATGGAGAAATTGAGGTACGGTATGGAAAAGCTCGTCGCTTTGCCCAAGTTTCCATGGGCAGTGAAGGACCCGGAATTTGAATTCAGGAATGCTTTGCCAAAAAAGTGAATTGTAACTGGCTTTTCGCAGACTTCCTCAGTCTGACCTCCTGTTGGGGTGCAGTCATTGCCTCTTCCAGCTCTGCAAGTCTCTGCATTTCTGGGTCCCTTATTTCCTTTCATTCTTGCTTGCAAAGTGAGCTCACTTCTTGCAACATGCCGCTTAGCAAAAGGACACATCAAAATTTAAGAAGCAAAGGGATACACAGGGACTCAAGAATTCTCAGCAGAGGGGGAAAAGGGAATTAGGAAAGCAGGTGCAGCGGAGAGGGCGTCTGGAAAGTGTCTACCCCAGGCAGGAGGCGCCACTGATGCATTTCGGAAGAGGAATTTTAGTGCAGCCTGCGGAGAGGGCCCACGGCACGAGAGGAGTTGACGGATGAATGGGACATGAAAGAACAGAGAATGTGACCAACACTCTCCCAAGGTTTGAAAAGGGAAGCAGCCATAAAAAGGGGTTACAAGACTAAGGGAAGTATCTTAGAGACTGAACGTGTTCATAAGCTGCAGGGAGGTAGCTAAGTAGAAAACTGAAGAGAAGGGAGAAGAGGCGGAGTCCTCAGGGAGATGGCAGAGCAGGTGCTTAAGAGGGAGCAAAGCGCGCTGGGAGGAGTAGAAAGGGAGGGGGCAGGCTTCACTCTGTAGATGTGGAGGGAAGGCTGTATGGAAGGGCGCTGCAAGGTCCAGGGACAGCTGACACGGTGACTCATCTCAAGCGCTTCTCAGACAATTAGGCCGCAGTTTCTTAGTGGATATAGTGAGTGTGTAGGGGGGCCAGACAAGACGGGGCCCCGGTGGCTGGTGGGAGATCCCTAGAGAGAACAGAGGACTCCCCACAGAGGACCTGTTGCGGAGGCCTCCATTTACCTCCTCGCTCTTACTAAAAGCACGCAGCCGCCGCCACTGCTCCGCGTGGGCTGCTCAAAACAGATGGAATGGGGCGCCTGGGTGGCTGGTCGGTTGGGCCTCCGACTTCGGCACAGGTCAGATCTCACGTTTGTGGGTTCGAGCCCCGCATCAGGCTCTGTGCAGACAGCTAGCTCAGAGCCTGGAGCCTGCTTCGGATTTCTGTGTCTCCTTCTCTCTTTGCCCCTCCCCATCTCATGCTCTGTCTTCCTCTGTATCAAAAATAAATAAAACATTTAAAAAAAATGGATGGAATGGGTGACGCAGCAGGATGTCTTGTTACCGAGATAAATGCCCGATAAGGACCAAACGGGTGAGGAATGGGATCTCCATGTGAAACTGAGATGGTAAATACAACCAACAGAACTCATGCCTCAGGAGAAAAGTAGAGCTGTGAGAATAAGTCTTTATGATAGAAGGAAGCTCTGTAAGGAGGTAAGTGGCTATTTAAAAAAAAGGTAGTTATGAAACAACAAAAAATTATAATCAAGTTTTATTTATTTTTTATTTTTGAGAAGGTGTGAGGGAGGGAGGAGTAGAGAGGGAGGGAGACAGCGATTTCGAAGAAGACTCTAGGCTTGGTACTGTCAGCACAGGACCCAAAGTGGGACTTGAACCCACACACCGCAAGATCATGACCTGAGCAGAAGTCGGTCACTTAACCAACTGAGCCACCCAGGCGCCCCTATAATCAGGTTTTAAAGACTCAATAGATGGGGCGCCTGGGTGGCTCAGTCGGTTGAGCGTTCAGCTTTGGCTCAGGTCATGATCTCACAGTTTGTGGGTTTGATGCTGACAGCTCAGAGCCTGGAGCCTGCTTTGGATTCTGTGTGTCTCCCTCTCTCTCTACTCCTCCCCTGCTCATGCTCTGTCTTTCTCTCTAAAAAAAACAAAACAAACAAAAAAACTCAATAGGGTTGCCAGGGATTGGGGAGAGAAAAGAGCACGGACAATTCCTAGGGCTGTGAAGCTATTTGGAATGATACGGGCATACCTCGTTTTATCATTCTTCAACTTACTGTGCTTCTCAGATACTGGGCTTTTTGCTAACTGAAGACGCCAGCCCTCCGTGCGGGAAGTCGCTGCAGACGGGTGGGAGCACAGGACAGCCAGAGTGACCAGCGGGGCCGGAGGACCAGACCGAGTGCCCGGCTGCAGGCTGGGGGGATCTGGAACGGATGAGGAGTTGCTGCTTGGGGCCGAGCCAAGGAAGTGGGTCCCGAGGGGAATCTGCCGCTGCTGACGATGCCCGAGGACGGCCGCCGTGACCGCGGAGGGTCAGGACGATGCGTGCGCTCGGCTGGTGACGCGGTCTGGCGCGAGGACGGACTCCAGGGTCGACCGAATTCCCACTGCGGGTAAAACGGCGTCCAACAGCGTCACACGCCACAGAGACGTGGTCCTCGAGAGGACGTCGGTCACTGCAGCACACGTCACTGCTGTCGCAGCTTGGGGACTTGTCACGTCACCACCTTGATCAGTCAGCGGCATGGACGTCAAGGCGGGACCCTCCTCCAGCAAAAGGTCACAACTCACTGAGAGCTAGATGATGATGAACATTTCTTAGCAATAAAGTATTTTTTAATACAATTTAATTTTTGATTAAGGTATGTACGTTGTGGTTTTGGGCATGCTGTTGCACCCCTGATACACTACAGTGTCATGGAAACAGTAATTTTTATATGTGCCGAGAAACCACAAACCATTGTCTTGCTTTACTGCTGTATTTACTCCATTGTGTTGTTCTGGAACCAAGCCGGCAAGACCTCGGAGGCGTGTCCGTGCTGTGATAACGGATACACTTCAGTGGACGTTTGTGAAAACTCACTTATTGTACACCAAGTGCGAACCTCCAGGGTAAACCGTGGACTTTGGGTAATGAGGACCCGTTAGTTCAGGTTCATCAGTTGTAACAAGTGGTACATTTGTGGGGTGTCTGCAGTGGGAGAGGCTGTGCATGTAGAACGCAGGGGCAGATGGGAACTCTACTTTCCACTCCGTTTTGCTGTGAACCTAAAATTGCTCTAAAAAATAAAACCTATTTTAAAAATGTGGGGCGCCGGGGTGGCTTAGTCAGTTAAGCATCCGACCTCGGGTCAGGTCATGATCCCACAGTTTGTGGGTTTGAGCCACGAATCGGACTCCGTGCTGACAGCTCAGAGCCTGGAGGTGCTTCAGATTCTGTCTCTCTCTCTCTCTCTCTCTCTCTCCCCCTCCCCTGCTTGTGCTTTGTCTGTCTGTCTGCCTCTCTCAAAAATAAATAAACATTTAAGGTATGCATGGGTGGCTCAGTCGGTTAAGCATCCGACTTTGACTCAGGTCATGATCTCATGGTCCATGGGTTCGAGCCCCGCGTCGGGCTCTGTGCTGACAGCTAGCTCAGAGCCTGGAGCTGCTTCAGATTCTGTGTCTCCCTCTCTCTCTGACCCTCCCCTGCTTGCGCTGTCTCTCTCTCAAAAATAAATAAAAATAAATAAACATTAAAGAAAATTTTTTAAAACACAAGGGATAAGCTTGAATAGGTGCAAAGAACAAATTCGGAAACTGAATGCCTGAGCATAAGAATTCTGATTATTGCTTAGAAGCATAAAGGGATAAAAAATTTGAAAGAAAAGAAACATCCATCCAATACAGTGAATCTCAACTGGGAGTGACTTTTCCATCCAGAGGGCATTTGACAATGCCTGGGGGTAATTTTAGTTGTCATAACTGGGGGGTAGGCCCTTCTGGGACCTAGGGATTAGATGCCACTAATTTCCTACAACACACAGGACCGTCCGCACAAAAACGAATTATCTGTCCCCAAATGGAACAGTGCCGAGGCTGAGGAATCCCCGGTGTGGCTCGACCCCTCCATCTGGGCTCATGTTCCTTCTGAGGACTTCATTCAAGATTTCTCCCAGCCTGCTGATAGGACTTCGGTTTGTGCATGCTGAGAAAACTCTTTTCTTTTTAATGTTTACTTATTTATTTCAAGGGGGGTGGGGGGGAGCATTCCAAGCAGATCTGTGCTATCAGTGCAGAGCCTCACATGGGACTCGGTCCCAAGAACCAAGAGATCATGACCTGCGCCAAAATCAAGAGTTGGACACTGAGGCCACTGAGCCCCCAGGGGCCCCTGAGAAAAGTCTTTTGCCTCCATCTTCGACATTTTCTCTAGATAAAGAATTTTAGCTTGAGTTTTTTTCCCTGGGTACAGATGTTTCTCCACTGTTCTCTTATTTGCATTGCTTCCAGTGAGAAATCTGCTGCCACCCTTCTCTTTGTTCTACGTATTCCGTGTCTGTATTTCTTGCCTGCTTTTAATATTTTTGTTTTATCATTGACTTTTTAAACATTTTTTAAAGTTTATTTATTTTGAGAGAGGAGGGGCAGAGAGAGAGAGGGAGAGAGACGACCCCAGGAAGGCTCCAAGCCCGATGTGGGGCTTGAGCTCCCAAACTGTGGGATCATGACCTGAGCTGAAACCGAGTCGGATGCGTACCCGACGGAGGCACCCAGCTGCCCCCACTCTATCATTGATTTTAAGCAGTTTAGGACTTGGTGTAATTTTATGTCCTTGTGCTGTGGAGTTGTCAACCTTCTTGGATCTGTGGGCTTGTAGAATTTATCAGTCCGGAAATGTTTCAGCTCTCATTTCAAATGTGTTTCACTTTCCTGCTCCTCTGAAGACTCCCAACTACAAGTACGTTGGGTGTGCGAGGTCCTCCCACAGCTCAGTGAAGTTCAATTTTTTTCCCCTCCTTTTTTCCCCACCTGTCTTTCCTTCTGTATTGTTTTTACTGTCGTATCTTCTTCAAGTTCATGAATATTTTATTCTGCAATAAATAACCTGTTTTTAAGCCCATCTAGTATATTTTTTCACCATAGGTATGTATTTTTCTTCTGGAAGTTGAATTTGTGTCTTTTTTGTATTTTCTATATCTTGATATGAGCAATCTTTCTCTCTGCCTTCCTGAACTGTTTTAATTCTCTAGTCTGCTACTTCTGCCCTACTTGTCATGCTTGGGTCTGCTCCTTTTGACGGATTCCCCCCCTGCCATGCTTCTTATTTTCTTCTTTCCACATCTTTTGGTTTTGTACTGGGCTGTAATTTTGTATAACAGTGGCAGGTAGGCATTGTAAATTTTAACTTGTTGGGTGCTGCATATATTAGTTTTAACTGAAAATTTTGAGATCATTGTAGATTTACATGTAGTTGTAATAAATGATATGAGGTGCTTTTTCCAGTTTTTCTACAATGGTTCATCTTCCAAAACCATAGTAATCCATTCTGCCAATCTTTGCCTATCTGTATTTACATATTTTTTTAAAAATTTTTTATGTCTTTGTTTTATTTTGAGAGAGAGAGAGAGAGACAGCACGAGCAGGGGAGGGGCAGAGAGAGAGGGAGACACAGAATCAGAAGCAGCTCCAGGCTCTGAGCTGTCAGCACAGAGCCCAACATAGGGCTCGAACCCACAAACCGTGAGATCATGACCTGAGCCAAAGTCGGATGCTTAACCGACTGAGCCACCCAGCCGCCCTAGTGTTTACATATTATTAATGTTGACTCTTAAATATACCATTTTCTTGTTTTCCATTTGCTTCATCTGGTTTTCAACTCTGTTTCTCTTTACCTGGCTTCCTGTGGGTTATTCAGATATTTTTTTAGTATCCCTTCTTGATTTCTCAATCGTGTGTAAAAGCAGTTATAATTCACATACATTAAATTCACCCCTTTAAAAGTGTACAATTTGGGGCACGTGGGTGGGTCAGTCAGTTAAGCATCTGACTTCTGCTCAGGTCATGATTTCATGGTCTGTGAGTTCGAGCCCTGCATCGGGCTCTATACTGACAGCTCAGAGCCTGGAGCTGCTTCAGATTCTGTGTCTCCCTCTCTCTCTGCCCCTCCCCCACTCACACTCTTCTTCTCTCTCAAAAGTAAACATAAAAAATATTTAAGTGGACAACTTAGTATCTTTACAAGGTTATGCAGCCATCATCACTAATTCTAGAGCATTTTCATCTCCCCCAAAAAGAAACACTGTACTCATTTATTATTCGGTCTCCAGTCCGTCCTTCCCACAGCCCCTAGCCACACTATCCCACTTTCTGTATCTTATAGACTTGTCTTTTCTGGGTATTTCATTTATATGGAATCGTAGCTTCTTCCAGATGTGTTCACGTCTGTGAGGTCCGCCAGGCCGTAGCACGTTTCCATGATTCCTGTTTATCGAGGATTATCACGCCCTTGTCCGGCCACACCACGTTGTTTTCCAGTTCGCCGGTTGATAGACTCTTGGGTTTCCGGTTTTAAACTATTAAGAATAATGGCGCTCTGAGCATTCATGTACCTACTCTTACATGGAGATACATTTTCAGTTCTCCAGGAGTGGAATTTCTGGATCATATGGCAACTTCGTGTTAACTTGTTATGTTCACTTTGTAGTAACTTGATGGAACCATGTTCTCACAACTACTGCGCTCTCACATCCCCACCGGCGATGTAGAGAACTCCGACTTCCCAGCATGCTTGGCGGCCCTTGTTGCTGTCTTCTCTTTTAGCGATCCTAGTGCGTGTGAGCGGTCTGGATTTGCATTTCCCTAATGACTAATTGTGATATTGCGAATCATGATACGAAATGTGTATCTGGTCTTTGTCCCTGTTTCCTGGCACAGAGATCCTAAAACCCTTGGAATCCTCAGTGATTCAGCCATGCAGCTGAAAGGAACATCTTTTGTTCTTTGTAGCAAGCCCTGTTCTGCCACACTCAACCTTGGTGTCTGGGGAAACAATCATTTGATCAGAGGGTTGGAACTTGGAGCCCCCATGCCCACCCCGTCTCTGAGGAGACAGGGGCCGGAGACCTAAGCATCCACGGCCAGTGACTTGATCAGTCATCTCTGCACAGTGAGGGCCCTGTAACAACCCTGGCTGACGGGTGAGAGCTTCTGGGCTGGGGAGCGTTGGGGTGCTGGGAGAGTGCGTACCGTGAGTGTGCCCTTCCCCGGACCTTGCCTCATGCGCCTCTTCCATATGACTGCTCCTGAGTCGTGTCATTTTATAATGAACCTGTAATCTAGTAAAGTTGCTTTCCTGAGGTCTGTGAGGTGTTCTAGCAAATTACTGAGCCCACGGAGGGACCCCCTGGTATGCAGCCAGTCAGCCCGTGCAGGAGGCCAGGGTTTGGGACTGGCATCTGTGGGGGGGAGGGGGCAGTATTGGAGGACGGAGCTCTGAACCTGTGGGATTTGATGCTCCCGGCAGGTACGTGTGTCAGAACTGAATTGAATTGTAAGAAACCCAGCTGGTGTCAGAGATTTGGTCTGTGTGGGGAAAATCCCACGGGTCTGGTGTCACAAGTGAGAAACGGAGGGGCGCCTGGGTGGCTCAGGTCTTGATCTCACAGGTCATGGGACTGAGCCTCTTGTCAGGCAGTGCACTGAGGGTAGAGAGCCTGCTTGGGATTCTCTCTCTCCCCCCGCCTCCCTGCTCCCCTCCCCCCTCTCAAAAAAGAAAGGCAGAAAGAACGAAAGAAAGGAAGAAAGAAAGAGAGAAAAAGGATAAAAGAATTAAGTAGGGAACAGAGGGGAAGTTTTCCTGCCACTAGTGATCTTGATCATCTGTTCATGTGCCTACGGCCATTTGCACATCCTCTTTGGAGAAATGTGTATTCAGATCCTCTGTCCGTTTTTATTTTATTTAAGCAGGCTTCATGCCCCGTGTAGAGCGCAGTGTGCGGCTTGAACTCGTGACCCTGACTGACCTGAACTGAGATCAAGACTCAGATGCTTATCCGTCTGAGCCACCCAGGCGCCTCCCGCTTAGCTAATCTTGCCAGGTCTGCTAGTAACAAATTCCTCTGGTTTTACTAACGCTGTTCATTGGAGAATATCTTAATTTCGCTCTGATCGCTGAAGCAGTGTGGCTGGGTACAGGACTGGTGGCTGACGGGAACCCCCCGACACCTGGGTAGTATCACGCTGCTTCCTTTTGACTCCACGGTTTTGAGGAGAAACTGGCTTTCAAATTGGCGTCCACCACAGGCAATGCATCGTTTCTTGCTGCTCTCAAGAGGTTGTTTTTTTAACTTTTAAAGTTTTTATGTATTCACTTTGAGAGAGAGCGAAAGCGAGCACAAGCAGGGGAGCGGCAGAGAAATAAGGAGAGAAAGAATCACAAGGAGGCCCCGCACGTCAGCACAGAGCCCCATGTGGGGCTCGAACTCACAAAGCACAAGATCATGCCCTGAGCCAAAATCAAGAGTCAGATGCTTAAACAACTGAGCCAGCCAGGTGCCCCAGGACTCTATTATGTTTTTAGTTTCCAAGTTTGATTTAGGATGTGTCTTGGCATGAATTTCTTTGCCTTCATGGTCTGGAGTTGATTCAGCTTCTCGAATCTCTCAAGATCTTGTCTTGCACCGAATCTGGATAGACGGCAGCCTTATTTCTTCCAGCCCGTCCCCTCCCTGCGGGATGAGAGGCTGTGCGTGCTGGAGGTTCTGCTGTTGCCGTGTGTGCTTCGTCACCACCTAAGGCTTCGTCCACCACCCCCTTGTCTGTGCCTTCTCCGTGGTTCCGGCTGGGTCAGTTCTGTTCTTCTGTCCTTGACTTGCTGATTCTGTCCTCTGTCATTTCCACTCTACCCATGAGGCCATCTAGGAACTGTGAAAAAAAATTTGTTTTCATGTTGATTTATTTTTGAGAGAGAGAGAGCACAAGTGAGCACGAGCAGGGGAGGGGCAGAGAGAGAGGGAGGCACAGAATCCGAAGCAGCTCCAGGCTCCGAGCTGTCAGCACAGAGCCAGACACGGGGCTCAAACCCACGAAATGCGATGCAAGATCATGACCTGAACCGAAGCCGGATGCTTAACCAGCTGAATCCATGAGAATTTTGTTTTATCCTTTACTTCTATAAATTTCAACTTGGTTTTGTTCTATATATTCTTTGGGATTTTTTTTTTTTCATTTCAGGTTTTGAAGCACTTTCTATGACGGGCGCTTAAAAGTCCCCGGGAGGTCATTCCAGCATCTGGTCGTGTCAGTTGATTGTCTTTTCTCCTTTAAGCTGCTACTTTCCGGGTTCTCAGTATGAAGAGTGGCTCCATCTGTGTCCTGGACACTCTGTCTGTCACGTTAGGGGACTGTGACATGAGCTCCACGCCAGGTTTTTAGTGCAGGCAGAAGAGCACCAGGAGCAGGAGAGCCCGTGCAGGGCTACTGGGGGGCTTGGTGTGTGTGGTGCTGCCGGGGCTCCCGCTGGTGCTGCCCCAGGCTGGGGACAGAGGGCACGTCCCCAGGCTGGGCGGAAGGCTGTCTCTCACAGGCCAGGCATTCGTGGGGGTGGGCTCCTGGTGGGCTCTGGCTGCCCGGGGGCCGCTAGACAGTGGGCAGCCTCAGGCCACGCTGGCCAAAGGCTTCTGGGGCCGGGTGCGCGTTGTGGGAGTTCTTTCCCAGGTGCCGTCTGGCTGCCCTGGTGCCTCTGGACAGAGGCTTCTGGGCGGGGCGTCGGGGTGGCTCAGTGGGTGAAGCGTCTGACTTCTGCTCAGGTCATGATCTCATGGCTTGTGGGTTTGAGCCCCTCACCACGCTCTGTGCTGACAGCTCAGCCTGGAGCTGCTTTAGATTCTGTGTCTCCCTCTCTCTCTGCCCCTCCCTCACTCACGCTGTCTCTCTCTCTCAAAAATAAATAGAAAACATTAAAACGTTTTTAATTGCTGTTTGTCTGTGTTCTGGGACCCAGTTCCTCTTTCATATCCTTTTGAGGCTTGCTTTTAAGATACTTGGCCAGGACTGAGTGCAGCCTTCAGTGTCCTTTTGCCGCCACGGAGCTGGTGCCCTCCGCAGCACAGTGACCCCAGATCCACTCCGGCTCACGAGAACGTGGACTGTTCTTGTCCGAGTTCCCGCAGTCATTTTCTCTTCTCCTTTCCGGTGGCGCCCCCTCCCCCGGTGGTTTTCCTAGGGGCCCGCGGGCTCCAGAGCACGCTCGGCGCAGCCTCTGCCCTGGGCACGCACGCTCCGGGTTCTTCCCCCATTCCTGGTTCCATCTCAAGGTCAGTGCCTGCCGGACTCCACCTGCATCTCCCCTTCCCCGGGCTGAGGCCGATCGCCTCCCCGAGCCGCCTGCTGTCCAAGGGCTGAAAACTGTAGTTTCGTCTACACCGTCAGGATTTTGCTTGTTCAAATAGGACAGAGAGCCTATCTTGGACTAGTCCGCGTGGCCGGTCCTTTCCATTATCTCTACAACGGTTCTCTGTGCTCCTCTGCACTCGGACAGCTGATCACACGGGTCTCCACACCGCGGGGCTGCCTTCCCAGCATCGACCCTGCCCTGCCGCGGACCGGTCAGCAGCCGAGGTTCCGGCCTGGTGCCCGTTCCTTTTAGCCCGTTGTCCCCGTGGGCCTTTGATTCCAAGTCAAAGGTGTGATTCGCTGCATTTTCCCGAACATGTGGCTTTTAATCCTACACCTCAAGCGTCCTGTTCACCCTGAATCTGCTCGGCATTGTTTCTTCTCCGCGGCACCTCTCCAGCCCCACTTGCTCCAGCAAAGCCTCTGCCAGGTCGGACAAGGGCGGCTGGCTCACCGGGGGTGGGGCACCGCTGCCCTCCTTGGCTGCTGCCGCACAGGTGGCACGCCCGGCTTCCAGGGAAGGGCGTCCAGAGCAGGCATTCTGCATCCACCGCGCTGGGACTCTGAGGTCCTGCTCGATGGAGTCTGCATCTAGTAACCCTACTGTGACAAGCGACGCCGATTCGCAGGAAGGCTAAGACAAGGCCTGCGCTCCACGTGCCGCCCGACTCCTGGAGTTTGTGCTTCTGGAAGCCTGGCCAGGATGAGGGCACCCCAGGGGCCGTAAGCTGCCCGTAAGGTAGGCTCCAGAGCGATGGCACCGCGGGGCCATTCGTGAACGGAGCCCCTGGAGGGAGGTGGGCCTCGTCACAAGGCACGAAGCTCCTGACCTACTCTGAGGTCTGGCAGGGCCTCAGGGCAGTGGCTGCACAGTGGACTCGTGGGGCAAGCGCAGGGGGGCTCACGCGGAGGGGCGGGGGGGGATGGGACGGGAAGAGGCTCAGGGAAAGGTGTTAGGAACCCGGCCAGCGGCAAGCTGGGGGGATGCGGAGAGGCCGGCCCCTGGGCGTCCGCCAGTCTTCCTGCACCGGCTGTGGCCCCTGTCACCCGCCTTGGGGTGGTCCGGTGAGGCGCACAGCAGGCACAGGGAGGCTGGGCTCACCGGACTCCCCCCTCCCCACTCCCGTCTAGGACCACCCAGGGAGACGGGCCCTCTCTTAGACTCACTTCAGGCTGAACCCCTCACAGAGACAACAGGCCTCTTTATCCAGGGCGCTGCACCCACCTTATGGGCGCTCGGCCTCACCCTGGTGGGAGTGGGGGTGGGAGGGCAGGACAAGGTGAACAGGGCACCACGTGAGCACGGCAGCGAAGAGTGGTCAGGGGGTCAACGAGTCCGACACCGAGGTGGTAAAAACCCAACACCAAAAACGGCAACACCGGCAAGTCGGCTGCCGGAGGCCGGAGGCGAGCAGGCCGTGCACGGGCCTCGGAGCAGGGACGGCGCCCCGGGGGGCGGGAGAGGGGGCAGGCCCAGGGGGAGCCGTTCTGCGGAGCCGGGCCGTCCCGCCGCTCCTCCGGCACCGGGAACCTTGGGCAGGCACGCTTTCTTCCAGCTGGCCCTGACCCGGGCTGACAAGTGAATTCATTGAAGAACTCTGACTCAGTGAACTTGGCAATGGAAATGAATGAGCCCTAAGATGATTTTTTTAAAGAAAAGAATATAATTCAATTCTTTATACAGCTTAACAGGAACAGACATTCTTAACAAGGCAAGGTCCCCGGATGCTTTTATCACTGGGCTTCTTGAAGAACTTTCCCCAAACTCCAGTTCTTTCACTCGGCCGGTTCTGGCAGCCCGTGGAAACCAGGGCATGAGTGGGGACCTCGGTAGGCAACACGGACCCCTCTGAATTAGGGGTCTGAATTGGCCCCTGTCTGAGGCAGGGCTTCGGGAAGAAGGAAAGGGGGGTGACAGGTGCTCTCATTTTCCAAGTTCTTTGGCAAAGTTAGAACATGTTATTTTGTTAACACTATCTATGTATTAGCATTTTACTAGACACTCTGACGAATAATGAACTTGTAGCAAACCTGACTTCCCAAGGTCAAACACTTTTTAAGTGAATGAAAGTGAACACAAAACCGGGACAGGCTGCCCGAGCGGAGAAAGGAGTCTTGTTACAGGCTGCAGGTGGCTGGGATTCTACATTAATACATATTCTGGGTGATTGTGACTGTCCACTTGGGGAAAAAGTCTGACGGAATAGGAATTTGTGATTTTCTTCAGAGCCGTTCTTTAAGGAATGGGGGCGGGGGTGGGAGTGAGGGTTACCCCAGGGAAGAGTGGGACATGTCCTCCGGGAGCCCACCGCCTAGGAGTTCAAGTCTGCGCTCCGGGATTTCTGTGCTGCGCTCCGGGATTTCTGTGCTGCGCTCCGGAGCCCAGGCCGGTCTCCCTGCTGTCCCAAGAGGAAGGCACGCTGGCTTGGCCACCAGGGGGCCCGAGGCTTTGCTGATGCTGGCCCGGCTCCAGCGGAATCAGGGAGGGTGGCGGCTGTCGCCTTCTGCACCCATGGGGGCCTCTCATGGAAGGGCAGGGGCTGGGCCAGGAACTCGGGGCAGAGGAAAATCTGCATGACATCTTTTGAAAGATTTAAACTAGCGAACACCAAGGTACCGCGTTCCTGTTAAAGACCATACGTTCAAACTGTCTTAGCTCCTGCAAGCGTCCGAGCCGCCCTTACAGAGCTTCCACGTGAGTTTCCGCCCGGCAGGTTCTCTAGCAGCGCACAAGCGGGCTTCGACTGCAGTCGGCAGAAACCATCCACGGCCCTCTAAGGCTCTCAGCGGAAAAAGCAAAGCAGGGTGACTTCACCGGAGCCCAGGACGCCGCTCCGTGGGCCAGCACAGGTTCAGTGGGTGGAGTGACACAGCCAGGAGACCAGCACGTGACACCTGTGGCACTCTGGCCCTGGCCTCTTTAGAAAGACTGCGGAGCGAGGGGACTGGCAGGTGGTGTGCTTGAGGGAAGGGGAGAGATGGGAGCCTTGCCCTTCCGACAGGTCTACCCAGAAGCGGTTTCCAAGTGCGCCTGGAAAACATGCCGCTGACATCCAAACCCTAGGCCTCAGAGGGGACCCAAGCAGACGTCAGCGAGGCCGGGAGCCTCATGTCCCCAGGGCCCGCCCCATGCCATCTGACCCCAGGGCTGCCTCAGGAAACCCTTCTGACAGATCAGAAATCACTATTTATCATCGGCTTGGTGGAGCACAAGTGGCGGAATTGAGTCAGAACTGTTACTTTGACCCGAGTGGGGAGGGGACGCCCAGAAACCAAAAGCCAGCAAGTAGGGTTCTGTGGCCACCAAAAGCCACGGGCCCCAGCGGCCACGTTCCCAGTGCAGGACTGGCTCCCCACCGCAGTGGCTGGGCTGGGTGCGCGCCTTACCGAGATGGGGGCAGGGGAGGCCTCTGAGGGATTCCCATGGGTCAGACAGGGATGACTGGCCACGTGGAAAGGTCATCTCTGAGGACTTAGATCTCTGATAAGCGAAGTATTTTTCTGCTGTGCAAACATTTCCAGCTCACATTAGCAGCTGTGCCTCCCAGCCTTGGCCAGAGGCGCTCTTTCCAACGGTGGGCGCCGCACCATTTCTTTCACCTCCACCTGCACCACCAGCCATGCAGCCCGGCAGCAGCCCGGAGCACCGGGAGAGGCGTCATGACTCAGGCCTGGGGTCGCCCAGGCACAGAACCGTGTGGCCGGGGTCACAGGGCTGGCGGGCAGACCAGCTGCTGATCTGCCCCAGGTCCTGCCGACCAGGTCCCTGTGACCCCGGGCCGAGCGCCAGTTAAAGTGCGTAAGCTTCAGTGCCTCTTCGAGGCCCCGGGAAGTAGGGCTACTGGGGTGTTCCTCCCGGGCCCCGAGCCTCCATGACGCCACCGTGCCCCCGATCCAGCCCCGCTCTTCCCGCTCTGTGCGCCAGAGGGGTGGCCGACTAGTCGGGGCCCCTCTAACGGGCCCAAATCGGGACTACGAACGGGAAGCCCGGCCTACTCTCCCTCCCTGCCGACCTCCAGGCCGCACTGATCTCAGACTCAGAGACCGCGTCATAAATCCGGAAAAGAAACGAGGCTGGCGGGTGGCAGAGGGGGATCTGGAGGGCAGAGGAGGCTGTCCGTTAGACTGGAGTGTGCCAGGCAGGCTGCAGGTGAAAACCACACACACGTTTATTTCACACTTGATCTCACTGCTCCAGAGGTCTAAAGGCTAGAGTCAACCCAGCTGCCTCCTTGGCTCTCTTCCTCCGGAGGGCACTGGCCTGGCGTGTCTGGCCGCATGCTGCTGAGCCCCAGGCCTGCGAGGCCCCAGGAGGCTCCCCACGGCTGGCCCGGAACCACAGCAAACGAGGGAGGCCACAGGCCCGGTCTCAGTGACATCGGACACTGGTGGGCCGGCTCCCTCCGGACACGAGGGTCCGGCTCTCCGGCACCGCCGGCTGGCTCACAACCACAAAACCAGTGCGGACACGTGGGTCAGGGCCCCAGGTGAGCCAGGGCTCCCCGCCTTCTGTTTCCAATCACCCTGATCTAGCTTCAAAGGGCCCCGTCTGGACCCAAAAGAGCTGATTTTTAAAAGCCAAATTCTTGTTTCATTTGTACAGAAGGAATAATGTGTCTTTCATATTTTCTTTGTATTTCTCCCCAATATCTTCCTGTCTGCTCTATACAATGAAAATACAAACTAAATGAGGATAGAAAAAAATAATTAAAGCATTAAATTGTACAAATTACGAATCTGTTCCAAAATATACTTACATTAAATAAAATACGCATTTCGGTAAGAGATCTACAGTGAGTGATGTGCATTCTGGGCAGGTTCAGACATCCAGGCAGGACCGACACGGCAGGAGGGGCTGAGCGGATCCGCATTCCCTCACAGTGTGCGGCGGGCTTCTCCCCGCCCAGCCGGGGGCTACACTGAGCACATCATCAGCATCGCTTGTGCAGGGAAGGGCTCTGGGAAGAGGGAAGAAGCAAGCGCTAGCCTCAGTTCTGAGTTCATGACAGCTTCTCAGGAGTCTCGTCAACAGCCTATACAGTACAGTTTCCGAACAGTAAACATGTTAAGGGAAGCAGACAACTCTTTAGAACCCCAGACACATTTTCCTGCTGTATTTATGTGGGACTCTCCATCTACAATGGGCAGTCGTGAAGAGGCTCCTCCTCGGGACAGCGTGGTCACAGGATGCGGACGACCCCGGGGGCAGGGAGCGCGAGGGCTGGGGAGGAGGCACCCTCCGGTTGCGGTTGGGGACAAGCCTACAACACACAGTCCACAGCCCCACCGGCTCCTCCTCCTATCATCTGGCGTAACGCTTAATGTAGTCTTCCACTTTATTCCGGAAGTCCTCCTGCGGATCGAGAGGGACCGGGGAGAGAAGGAAAAAGGGGGGGGCGAGTTAGCGACAATTCCAGAACGCATGGGGAGCCCCCCTCGCCCCGAGGAGCCACTGTGGGCTCTGGAGAGCACCGAAGGATTTGGCCCCACCGCCCCCAGCTGCCACGGCTGCAGGCCAGTCGGAGGCCCGAGGAGCTGAGTGCGGTTTCCTCGGGTGCGGGACACCGTGCAGGGGGGCTGGGGATGGGGACGCACACGCAGGACCTCTTAGTGGAGGGAGCCCAAGCCCTCTGTTTTACAGACGGGGAGAGGGCGACCCATTGTGTGGTCAAGGTAACAGCGTGGGTCAGGACAGGGATCTTGACCATAATAGGGGAGGGGTCGTAGCTGCTCTTTTCCAAAGACCCATGTCCAGATGTGTCCCTAGACTGACCCCCGCACACCTTGCTGCCGATTTAAAACATGCCCACTGCGGGGCGCCTGGGTGGCTCAGTCGGTTGAGCGTCCGACTTCAGCTCAGGTCATGATCTCACCATCTGTGAGTTTGAGCCCCGCGCCGGGCTCTGTGCTGACCACTCCGAGCCTGGAGCCTGCTTTGGATCCTGTGTCTCCCTTTCTCTCTCTCTGACCCTCCCCTGCTCGTGCTCTGTGTGTGTCTCTCTCTCTCAAAAATAAGTAAATGTTAAAAATTAAAAAAAACCATGTCCACTGTTCATAGTGCAAGTGCGGCCCGCCACTCGAGTGCCTATGATGCCTGGGAGAGGTGGGCTCGCCACACAGCCCCCTCCCTGGGCATCAAGCCGAGCCTGGCTCTTCTGGTGACAAAGGGGCGGTGTGGCCCTCGGCTCGCCGGCCTGCTCTTACTGTTAGCACCCGAGGTCCTGGGCCTTGCAGGGCTGAGCAAGGGGCCCTGGGGCTACGTGCCCACCTCAGAGCACACGTGCTCAGGCCAGGGCACTGGGGCCCGACAGAACTTGCACAAGGCAGCTGCGGCGGGCCACACTGCTGATCCCAGGTGGGCGCTGTGAGGACTGCGCCCTCCCGCGGCCTGGCCAGAGTAGCGCCTCCTCCAGGGGGGCACCGAGCAGCGAGCAGCGGGCCTGCTGTCCCCACACTCCGTTCACACAGGGACCCTTTCAAGGTCGGGCTGGTTCCTGGTTTTAAGGGTCCGAAGTGCTCTGGTGACTGAAGTCGGGAGCCGTCCCGGCGGCCCCGACCCGGCCCCTTCCACAGTACCCAGAAGCCGGCAGTTCCGTTGGCGCCTAACGAGTCACAGCCAAGGCTTGCAGGATGTGAAGACCCCACAGGCACCCCCACCCCGTCCGCCCTCAAGGCCAAAGCTGCCTCTGCTCAGTCTTACCCCTGCGCTCTCCCCTCCCTCAGGCCTCCTCCTCTCCTGCCTGAGGGCCCAGAGCAAGGCCCACGGACCTGGGTTCACATCTTGGGCTCTGCCCCTTCTTGACAAGCCTCTTACCTCCCTGGTGGCTCTACTCCGTGGGCAGCATGTCAGGGGTAACAAGAGTCCCTCTCTTGTGGAGAGACCAGGAGAACACATGCGCCCCGAGAAGTGTGTGGGACAGAGCCTGGAAAGGCCACTTCAGGTTGCTGCTGCCATCATGTCACCCCTGTCCTGCAACCCCGCTCCAGTCCCACTGACCCCTGTGTTCTTCCCTGAACACCTCCCACCCCCCCACACCGCCACACTCCTGCTGCAGGGCCTTTCACTGCTGTCAATACTCTAGAACACTCTTGCCAGATATCCATTTGGTTCACATCAGAGCTCTACTCCTCAGAAAGGCCTCTGAGCAGCCTGTACACAATGGGAAGCCGTGGCTGCCCCCGCCTATAGGCTATGCTTGCTTATCTAGGCTCTGGCCTGGGCCCACCAGCATGTCCCTCCATGGGGACAGTGACTGTTCATCAATTGATCCTGAGTCCTGAGCCTTAGCACCTCGCCTGGAGCGTGGCCACCATCAACCTGTAGAGGTACAATGGGCACGAGTTAGAGTGACTGTCACTGTGACTCAGCAGGCGGGCGTGGGCGGGGCTGGCGCACGGCCCAGGACTCCCATGGGGGCCTCACTGTTCGGGGGACTTTAGGTCCATCTCACTGGGGCTACCGGCTGACAGGTGCAAGGCTTCCTTCCCCTAATTTCATACAAAGGACGGAAAGCAAGCTTCGAGGACGAGAAACAGACGATTTGTAACGGGGCTCTCTCCACGTGGCCCTGTACGTGTTCCCATCAGCCGCGCTCTTTCTCTGGCTAGGCTTACCAGACACAGTGCCAAGCGGGGAGCCCTCGCCAGGGACAATGACAGAGGAGTGACAATGAGAACGGGGCCCAGGAGCATGCCTGTGAGAGCCGTCAGTGCAGCGGACACAAAGAGCCTCTGCCAGGCAGCACAAGCCCACCGGGGGGCGCGGGGCTGACCGCTGACGGCAGGGGAGCCGTGAGGCCTCCGCTGCCAGACACAAGTCCCCATTGGCCCCACAGTGTCGCTGCACCCCTCTCTGGCCCCTGCCGCGCCCATCACGGGGTCTCCAGAGCCTGTGTCAGGACCCGTGCTGGGGGGCGCTCCTGCCTCTCTCCAGGGCCCCACTGGGGGCAGTGGCTGGCTTTGCCCCTTTGCCTGAGGCTGCACGAGCCCCCACGTGCTCTGGCACACCCCCCTCCCCCTTGGGCCACGTGCACGTGGAAGCGGCCATTCCTTAAGGGCAGTGTTTAGCACCAGGCTGATGGCATTTAGGATGCCCTGTGTTCACGACAGGGGTAGGCAATGACGCTGGGTGGCTAACTTCTGGGGTGGGGAGGATTCACCAGGGAATCTGGTTCAGGAGATGAAACTCAGAGGCCTCTGACTCAGCCAAGCTAGCCCTGCGGTTCTGTCTGCGTGGGCCTCACCCACTACTTAGCCTGGCCCCAAGCGCAGCCCCTGCCAGCCCGTCCCAGGCACGGTGCCGCCTCCTGCTCCCACACGCCGTTCACGTACTTGTAAGGAGTGCGTACAGGGGGTAGTTACCGGATTAGTGTTATAGCTGGGGGAAACCCCATGGGACAAACCTGAGTGCCTATAATGAGATGGTTGAAAGAAGTACGGTAGAGCCATTTTATGGACCGTTAGCTCCTAAAATGAGTGACTGATGGGTTTATGCACAGATTTGGAGGAAAAAAGTTACCAAAAAATAAATAAATAAAATAAACCCCCAAAACAGGAATTGAAGATTAAGAGTAATAAACAGGACCCATTCTGTTGGTGCAAAACCAAACAGGCAGGTGAGTGTGCGAGTGTGAGTGCAACAGAAGGACGGGGGAGGGTTGGAGGGCGGCGAATGCCGGGCCCCCACACTGTTCATAAGTAACAGTAACAGGCACCGGTTTCCAACTCCACAGACTGAATCCGACTCGGAAACCACATCTAATAAAAACACTGCCCTCTGATAGTTTACGTGGAGAGCGCTCACCTCTATCCCGTTACTTACGGGCTATTTAAATCGCAGGCCTGGACCCGCGCTCGGCCTTGTGTTTACCTGCTCAGGAGACAGAGACCCTCTCCTCACCGAACCCGTCAGCCCAGAGCGGTCCCGGCTTACCTTGTCCCGCAGATGGTGCTCGGCAGCTTCAATATTCAGTGGATCATCAAAATTCAAAAGATCCTGAAAAAGAGAAAAACGCATCGTAAACAATGGAAAGAATCTGTTTTTCTGCTACCACACGTCTTCAGGGAAGGAGCCAGGAGACAGAAACCCAATCAGCTATGGGAGCCCGCAGAGTGGAGAAAGCCCTCCACGGGCCACGGCTCTTGGGTCGGAGGCAGCTGAACGCGTGGCGTCTTCCTCAGAACGCCGGCGAAGGGCCGGGAGACCGGGGCCGTCTACACACGACTGGCTGGTCTGGCAAAGGTGGCGGACGGCGGCCACTCAAGTCCTGACGCCACTTTTGATGAAGGACCCCTCTCATTAACATTTCCACTCCGTTTTCTCCAACATTCATTTCTTCCTTAGCTTTGCGGGGACCGACTCCGCCCGTGTCCGTCTGGGGCTTCCACGCTGACCTTAACCGGCTCCTCTCCGTATCCGTTAACCTCCCGCCCAGCACGGCACTCACACCCAGCGCCAGACAGCCCTAGGAGGCCTGCCCCGCAGACCTCTCCTTAGAAAATCCGGGGGGCTCCGTCAGTGGGGCGTGTGACTCTTGGTCTTGGGGCTGTGAGACTGAGCCCCAGGCTGGGTGTAGAAATTACTTAACAAAATAAAATCTTAACAAGAAAGAGAACTCTGGAAGGGCACTCCCCTCTTCTCAGATTTCAAATCAGAGGCCGAGCCTTATCTTTGTATTGCCCACTCCTCTTCTCAAAAACCAAGGTAGTGAGATTTGTTCTTAGAAGTCATGACTTCCCAGAGCCAGCGAGGGTTCTTCTCTTCAGAAGAAACGTTAAATCTGGAGACTGTACTCTGGTCTGGTCATAAATATAGGGTATACAACCCGTATGCCACAAATACCGCAAGAGAAACACGTCAGTCTCTGTGCTATGATCAGCGGGGAGGTCCCAGACGCTGGAGAAACAGCACGCACAGACACACCACTGCACAGAGACCGGCGGGCGCACCGAGTCCTCCGTCCCGACCACACTTCTGCCCTGAAGCGGATATACTGGTGGAATAACCATGGGGCACGGCCGGCCCTTTTGCTCGGCTCTTTAGAATCCGGAAGGCTTGGAGCACTGGAGATGGGGGACCACACCGGACCAAATCAAAACCACAGCAGCAGGACCAGCGGGGAGGATTTTACGTCGGCGGCAGAGTCAGCGGCCCCAGAAGTAAACCATGCGCGCAACGGGAAAGCCAAACGGGATCACAAAGGACGGAGGCTCGGTGCCCCTGAGCGCTGCCTTCCCCGGGGCTCAGGGGAGGCCTGAAGCCAGGGGCTGCTGGGATGGTGGCTTGTGCTGCAGGTGTGGCCTGGGACACCGATGACAGGGCAAAGGGGGACAGGAGTTCGAAGGCTACTTTTGGGGCCCCGCTGCTTTTCATTTTACTGATGGCACAAGCAAAGCCATCAGGATCCCTGATGTTATACTGCGCACCTGCCCGTGGGGCTGGCAGCTGCCTGAGCAGGACGGGCTCATTCCATGGACGGCTGTTGAGTTTAAAAGTACCACAGCTTTTTTCTCCCCCGTAGAGACAGATCTGTGAAGCTTATTTCTTTAAAAATATTTTTTAATGTTTATATATTTTTGAGAAAGAGAAAGACAGAGAGAGAGAGAGAGAGGCAAAGCTCAGGTAGAGAAAAGGCAGAGACAGACACAGAATCTGAAGCAGCTCCAGGTTCCCAGCTATCAAGAGAGAGCCCACAGTGGGGCTTGAACTCGTGAACCGCAAGATCATGACCTGAGCCAAAGTTAGACGCTTACCTGACTGAGCCACCCAGGCGCCCCTGAAGCTTATTGCTTTTAAAACTCAAATTTTAGGGGCGCATGCATGGCTCAGCCGGTTAAACATCCAACTTCGGTTCAGGTTATGATCTCGCAGTTCATGGGTTCGAGCCCTGCGTCAGGCTCTGTGTTGACAGCTCGGAGCCTGGAGCTGCTTCAGATTCTGTGTCTGTCTCTGCCTTTTCTCTACTTGAGCTTTGTGTCTCCCTCTCTCTATGCCCCTCCCCCATTCGGGCTCTGTTTCTGTCTCAATAATAAATAAACATAAAAAATTTAAATAAAAAAACCAAAGCTCTTTTAAGATCCAAATGTTAAAACTCAAAAGAATATTAACTAAGAAAGTTTGAATGCTTTTAGTTTTTGGCCTCCTCGGTGCCCCCTGCCCACCCTCCGCCCTGGCTGCGATGTGTGGTCTTCTGAGGACAGTGACCCTGGGCAGCTGTCACCGAGAACGACTCTACAGATCCAGACTTGTGAGAGGTCTAGAAGTCGGGTGACCACGTGGGAGGGAAGAGGGCTGCTGGTGAGGACGCACAGGGGCAGGGCGGGGCCTGGTGTCCCCAGGGGAAGGGCCGCCCACATGAAGCCGAGGGCCCCAGGGGGCAGAGGCAACTGCTCCAGCAGGGACCCCAGCGCCCCCTTCCGTGTGTGCGACCCCGACGCCCCTGTTCCCGTGTCACCGTTCCTCCGACTTGTAAGAACACGACAGAAATGAGGGGTCAGCATGTTGCACAGGGCGCTGTTTTTAATCCCCACTTAATGTGGTCCTTAATGGGAGGTTTAAAACCGGGAGGCAGAGGACTCAAGAAAAACTTGGGATTCTGGTCCATATACTTACAGTAAACAAAGAGTTTAATCCCCAAACAACATCCTGGAATGAGAAAGAAAGAAAACAAGTTTCAGGCTCTCGGGCACTCAGTCTTCCCAACCCGGGACAGACAGATCTGGATCGCACCGTGCCAGAATTCACCTTCAGCGCGCACGGTTTTCCCCAAGACAGACACTTAAAAACAACTTCTCTTCAGTGTGACAACAGGCTCTGGGAGCGTGGAGGTGAGCAGACATGGGCAGAAGTACAGAATCAAGGACGGTGTAAAGTGTCCCTGCGTGAGGCCTGGCGCAAGACAGGTGCATCTGCTCAGGAGAACCCCACCTGCAGCCCCTCCTCCCCGCCAGCCTCTTAGAGAGTCCAGACTCGGGGAGAGTCACCTTTACAATAAAATCTGTCGTTTCCGCATCTGTGGTCTCTTGGGGATCCCAGGTAAGCTAATTACCCATCGTCCCATGGGCTCCTAACAATTTAGCTCTAATTATTTAAAAAATCAAGCAAGGCTAATAACATTTCCTAACACTCAAAGATCAGAAGTTTTCATTAAAATAGAACGGAAAACCACTGTTCTCTCTGGAGTGACGGGCCATCTGTTACTCAACCACGGATTCCCTGTCAGCCTTCCTCCCCAGCGGCTCTGGCCTTGTCTTCCTTAGGCTGATTTTCAATTTTGATCGCCCCCTCTGCTTTCTCTCAGCTGCCCACCCGTGTCCTCTCGGGGGGAGCTGGGCCTGGGCTCGACCTGGGGGTGAGCATGCTCTGGGTCTGGGAGGGAGGTCGGACAGTCTGTGGCGGGACAGCCTCCACAGAAGTGTTCCCACAGAGGATGCAGCAGGCAGGAAAGGAAGGGGGGCCTGCTGGGCAGAAAGATGACAGGAGGGAGTGCTTTCCAGGCAGGGGACCCGTGTTGGAAGCTCAGTCCCCGGTGGGCAGGACATGTGCAGGATGTGGCAACACAGAGCCTGCTGCCCCTGGCCCTAGAGACCATGTATCAGGAGGACCCACGGTCAGCCCTGTGGAGGTGTGCGGTGTCCTGGGCCAGGGCTCCGAACTCCTTCCCTGTGTCCCTCCCCCAAAGTGCCTATATGGGATATCCCCCACACACCCGAGCTGCCCTCCACGTGTGGTCAGGCACAGAACTAGCCAGGGCCCCGGAGCTGGTGCAGTCAGTCACCTGTGGGCCGCCGTGGCCTACGCCCACCCCTCCGGGCCTCAGTGTCCTCTGCTGACAGCAGGGGATGGGGTGAGGACGGTCTCTAGGAGGTGAGCAAGTAAGCAGGCACGTAACAAATGAGGTCTAGCCACAGCAGCTCTTCCCAAAGGCAGGGCCTAGAGAGTTCACGTCTGAAGGACAGTGGGGAGAGAGAGCCCAGCACATGTGTGCAGGGCAGGGCCCAGGCCTGCCCGGCTCAGCTCGGGCTCAGTCTTGTGACCCAAAGGACAGCATCCAGTGTAGCATCTCGGTTAGCGGCCGTGCTTATTTTTTGTGTGTCTGGCACAGACGTCGATTTACGAGTGGTTTAGTCAGGAGAGCTGTTACAAGCCACACACGGCTGAGCCAAGTTAACACGTGTGGGGAAACACAGCTCCTGAGACAGAGGAATGGGGCGGGGGAGCGGCCAGGAAGACGGCACGGGGTAAGGTGTCGGCCAGCCTCAGAGCTTCCTGAACACGCTGATCTGACGCCCACAACCGTTTCAGGTCGAGCTGGTATGACTTGACAGCCTCAGAGCAGGACACGGTCACCAGGTGACCGCACCTTGTGCCAAGCCCCGGGCTTTAGCACATAGCACAAGGGCAAGGGATCTGGCTGCGTGGACGGATCCGTATCCCAGCAGAATCGATGGCCGCAATCAGGTCTGCTACGAAGCAAACACTAGCAGCTCTGACTGCTTCTGACGAAAAGATGAGACGATGTGACAGATGGGCAAGCGTCCTGTGGATGCCCCAGCAAAAAAGTCTCAAGGGGAAGCCACGGCCATGGCCTCGTGGGGCGCCCATGACTTGCACCCCCAGGACCGACCCAATCCCATGCAAAAGCAGTGGGGGTGCTTCATAGGTGCCAGTGGCTCCCCATTCCCCCCATCAGGGCAAACCTGGCTGCTGTCCTGCCACCCAGCATCTGTCCCTGTCGGTCCCTGTGACACGGAACAGACAGAGGGCCCATGTGCCCTTTCCCTACCCTCCCCCCACCCAGCCCGGCTGCTGTGCTCTTCTCTGAGAGTGGGGCACCACACAGGACTGGGACAGAGAGAGAACAGTAAATGACCCGAGGCACGAATGGGAAAGGGAGGAGGAGAGAGGAGAAAACACGAACTGCCCCGGAGAGAAGTGGGGGCAGAGGAACCGGCAGGGCAGGTGCTTGGCCAAGCAGCCCTGGGCGGCCAGGGGGCGAGGAGAGCATAGGAGAGCACAGGCTCCACACGGGTGGCCCGGACAGCAGGGAGCCTAGCTCCCGAAGGGAGAGGCCTCCAAGCCTGCGGTCAAGGGCATGCACTTTACCTTTAATGTCCTTGTGGGAGCCCAGCCGGTGCCATCGATCGAATGTTCTCTCAGTAAACTGAAACACAGGAAGGCGCAGTGGTCAGCGAGGGCAGCCTCCGGTGGCGTGAGCCGCGACGCTGCCACCAAGCCCTCCCTGGGCCCTGCGTCTCCCCCGAGGCCTCAAAGCCTCTTCCACCCCTGAGGCTGGACACCCATAAGTCCAACTCCCGTGCCGTCTTTACTGCCTGTCCACACAGGGCCTGATCCTGGATGCGCACGGAGGCTGTGAGCGGAGAGAAAGCACGAACCACGAGCACCCGTCAACTTAGCGTCCAGGCCCTCCCGCGCGGGCTCCAGCTCACCCTGACCTCACTCAGTGCCTCCGCGACCCACGAGGGGGGCATGGCCATCCCTCCGACTGACGAGGGCTCTTGGGATCAGGCTGTCTGGGTCTTAATTGTTGTTGTGAAGAGAATCTTTGAATCGAAGACGGTTCAAGTTCATATAAATCAACTATAATAAGGAGAAAATCTAACTACACTATAATCTTAATTGCCCCAAGATTTCGGTTAGAATAAACAAAACCTTAAATTGGCCACCGCCACTTACGTTGAGCCTTAAAGAGAAAACAAGGAAGAAGAAAGAGATGTCTCGGCCCTGCAGAGGCCTGCGCCCGGTGACCAGAGACCTCTCAAATCTGAGTAACCTTCTGGAAACCACCTTCCAGGCCCCAGCGTTTATGTGACCCAGAGACGGATTTCTTCACTGAGGCAGGGAGAAATCATCCCTGGCTGTCCCGAGCCTTCTCTCACGGACTGGATCACAATCCCAGGCACGTACTTGTTTGCCTGTTTATCACTTGTCTCCCTACCCGCCGTCAAGCCCCGTAAAGCAAAGAATCCCACATGCGCTGATGGACCGAGGAAAGGAAGGAGCCGGCGTCACTGGCAGACCAGGCAGTATCCCCCGAGGTCCCCTGTCCCAGCTCAGCCAGAGTAAGAGGGCTTTGAACTTGGAGGCCTGGTGCCTCCAGCAAGGGCACAGGCAGGGCTGGGAGCAGGGAGTGCCCCCAATCAGGCCGGCGGTGCCCATGCCTGCAGGCCACAGGTCTGGGCAGAGTGACCCTGTGGAGGGAGCACTGGTCACCGGAAGTTGTAGCCCAGCCTCAGCAGGTGCCAGTTCTGCGGGAGCTCAGGTGACAGGCCATCAGAGGGGGCACCAGGCAAGGGAGTGGAGGGTGCCTCAGGGACCACACTGGAAACATGGACCCCAGGAGAGAAAGTCTCAAGTGCAACCACCAGAATCCAGGCCCAGGGCCCTCTAATCCCACAGACATGGCACCTCCCACCTCTGACCCTGAGCCAGGAGCAGGGCAGGGCCCCTGGCGGGAGCAGGGCAAGCCTCACAGAGAGGGCAGGACCCCTGGGTACCAGACAAGGCCCCCAGAACACCAGGCACTGGTCAGTGGTGCTGAGCGAGGGATGCCGGCAGTCACTACGGACCAGGAGGGGCTGGACCAGGCTTGTCTCTTTATTCAGGAGACGCCACAGTCAGCTGTGGAATAAGCCACTGCTGGACACGGTCTCGTTTTTCACAATGATGAGGTCCAAGAGGGTTTCCGTAGTGTAGTGGTTATCACGTTCGCCTAACACAATGATGAGGTCCTTGCACTTAAATCTGGTACCTTATTTCTCACAAGTAAGTCCCTACAAGTGCAGCTGACAAGTCCAGGGGTAAATGTGAGTTAAATGGAGACCTTACAGCTGAAGGACCAACCAAAGGGATGCAGATACTCCTGCCCTCCCGTGATGTGACAGCCTCCCGCTCCCTCTCTCCCCCACGTCCCGCCGGGCACCTGCTTTTGTACAGACAGTCTGAGGAGTGGTGAGTGGTACCTCGTCGTTTCCATGGGCCTCGCTGGTTACCATGGAGACTGAACACCCCTCAGAGCCTTCCCCCACCCCGACTGTGATTCTCCCATGAGGTACTGCTAGGAGCAGGTGCCCGTTTTCTCTCGTGGCTGTACCCATCTCTCTCCGTGCCCATCTGCTGACTGCTAAGGAGGGGGCCCAGCTCTGGCCTGCGAGCAGCAGCCAGCGGCCGGTGCTCCCAGGGAAGGGCGGACGGACACAGTCACAGGAGGAAAGGAGACGAAGTGCGGACGCCTCCTCCACAGGCCACAGCTGCCGGGCACAGCCCCTGCCCGAGTCCCACAGCACTGTCGTGAGGCGGGCCGGCACTGGAGCCCCCACGTCACCGCCCAGCTGGAGAAGTGACAAGATGCACAAAGATGATGCCCAAGTGCTAAATTTACTTAAGAACAACAAACCACACACCTCCTCCAGTGCTCTACAGGAGCCTTAAGTAGGGAATCGCAGTCCCCTGATCAGGTCCCCCTGGAAGGGAGGGGGGCA
Organism: Suricata suricatta; assembly: GCF_006229205.1. NCBI lineage: Eukaryota > Metazoa > Chordata > Mammalia > Carnivora > Herpestidae > Suricata > Suricata suricatta. The sequence goes on from NC_043702.1 coordinate 2,649,000, forward strand.
CAGGCCACAGGTGACTGGAGCCCTGGGAAAGTCGTCCTGCTCATGCACACCCAGACCATTTTGGTGAAGAGAGGGCATCTTAAGTACAAATGTCCAGGTCTCCTTAAACCTGACACCCACATTCCCTGGCACCCCCTGGACTTGATGAACCAAGTTTCTCCTTTGTAGCCACACGCAGCCAGGTGGAGGGACGGCAGCCTCTTGCTACCTCACAAGGGAAAAGGGCAAGGGGCCCCCGAGGGAGCACGCCGGCCAGAGGACAGGCTGCACCAGGACCAGCAGTGGTCTTGGCCACCAGAGGGCCCAGGAGGACGTGTGGCGGAAGGCGGAGGCAGGCTGAGGATGGGGGACCCTCGGGCTAGGAGAGTGCAGCCCAAAGCCCTGAGGGCAGTTTTCCAGACCCCCCCTCACCTCAGCCCTGCCTCAAAATCTCCTCTCAGTGGAGACGGAGTGTCGGGCGGCCCAGTGCCTACACAGAGTGCTCACCAACACAGAAGACGGGAGAGAAGAGACACCCACCTTAGACAGATGTCGCCTGTCTCTGTGATGTTGGGGTGCCAGATCCTGGTCAGGCATTTCACTTTGGGAGGCTGCAACAGAGAAAAAGAGGTCATGGCTCTCCAGACCACGCCTGCCGCCGCTGACCCCACCCAGCCCCGTTCCACAGCTCCCTGGCCGCCGGTGCTCAACTCTGGACACCGGCTCACGTCACCTGCGTGGGAGCGTCCTCACGCTGCACCCACATGTGCTGGTGTCCCCGACAAAGCCGTCTACAAGTCCCGGGGCCCGCAGGTGCCCTCTGACCCATGCGGCCGGCCGGGCTGTGGAGGGGCCCGCGCTGCGCCCCAGGCCCATTCAAACCAGGGGCCTGCAGATTCCCGTGTGCGGAGCTGCAGCTGCTGTCAGGCTCCTCCCGGGGTGGCCGGGCCCCTGTGTGTCGGGCCGCCAAGTTTTCTGTCTGCCTCAGGCAAGGATTATCACTCTCCGGAGAGTGAACCAGCAAACAAGATTTGCATCTAGAGGCTGCAGACTGCCATTTCCTGGTCAAAATAACTTTGGCGTCTGTCACGCTGGGCCAGACGTGGAGTGGCCAAGGGGCACAAAAGATCAAAACCGTATTTTGGATTTTTCAGTGCTAACTCCCCCCTTCCCAGCATTGCTGAGGCAAATCTGGGCGTTTCTTCTGATATGCATTTGACTCTGTTTACCTGGTAACTGACCTTGGTCAGCTGCTTTGTTTTCTCGCCTTGAAACCTTCATAAGAGACAGTTTTCTGAATAAAGCTCTCTCTCTCTTTCGCCTGATCGGAAACCGTGAGTTGTGTCTTTACTCTCTGCGTCTCCCTCTCCTGCCCCCTTTTTCTCTCCCTCCCTCAGGAGAAGGACCCGTGACGATTCTCCGCCCTGCTGGCTGGGGCGGGACACGACACCTGTGCAGGGGTTTCCGAAGATGCTACTGCGTGGACCCTGGCCCAGCCCCAAGTCTTAGTCTGCTTTATGCTCTCAGGAGGGGGCAGGAACGAAAATGCGTGTGGGAATGAGGCACACCGCTCATGAGGAGAACGTTTGCGTAACGCTGTTATTTTAAGTTGACTATAAGAAGAGCAATCTCCTGTTTAAGAAAAAAGGCAACAAAAACAACGGGCGAGCTCTCTCGCTGTCCTTCCTCCTGCTATGTATGAGGATCCCACCCGGAGACCATCTCCCCATCTGACGTGCACCCTGAGCCTCCCTTCTAGGCAGAGGTGTGTCCCGCACACTCTTCTCCCAGAGGCTCGAGGCACGGGGGCGTGTGCTCTCTGCTCTCTCACATGCATTTCTGTCACTGTCTCAGATGGCTTGGGCTTCCTCGCCCACCAGGGGTCAGAGACTAGCCTTTCACAAGCCGGTCCCCAGGCTGCCTCCCACCCAGCCCACAGGCTGGGCTCAACCAGCGCGGGTGTCCACTCGCACGTGCGGGAAAGGCGTCCCTGGGAAGGAGCCTGGTTAGAGGAAGTGCTGGTCAGGCGCACGGGGTGGGCTCACGAGGACACGTCATCTCCCAGATCTCCCAGCGTCCGCCCTCGGGCACAAGGGCAGCAGCCTCCCAGTCTACCATCTGGTACTGATTTACAGCTACGATGCTATTCTTCCGTGAAGTCTCCGCAATTGGATTTTTATCTGCTACTAACCTACCAAACCTTTCCCCGTCCAGATGCTCTCCTGCACTCTCTCTAGTCCTTGAATAGACTAGACACACTTCCCACACCTGCCTAAGTTCTTCTACTGACACCAAAACCCCCCCACACCCAACACTCCCCACGTGCTTAATCCAGACATGCAAATGCAGGTGTCCAAGGATTACAGGATTCAGGGCAAGAGCGAGTTTCAACCAAACTTAATAGGCTCTTATTTGCTTTCCTGCAAACCCGAAGGCCTTTGACAGAAAGTTGGCTGTGGCTGTGCATTTCCACGAGGCCTGCAGCTGGGGGTGCCCTGCAATCTCCATAGCGCACACGCTGAATCCCCGACTCAGCATCTGAGGGGACCCCAGGGCTCGCTCTCCCTCCCATCTAGAGAGTCCCCAGCACTCATCACCGGCCTAGTGTCCACCAGATCTCCAAGTCTCTGACTGCACCTGCCCTCCTCCTTGTCCCTTTACACCCTCCACAGTTAGATGTCGGCACAGACTCCACCTGCCCCCGCCAGTGGTCGTTCTATGAGCCTCCGTCCCCAGAACAGAAAGCAGATCAGAACCAAGGACTCGGATTCTGACACACACTTTCCAAAAAGAAATCGCTGACTGGACCCCACTCCTAAGGCAAGACAGACAAGAAACACCCGCTCTGCCTACTTGGCATTGCCACCCGCCCTATCACAGGCTAAGAGTCTGATGTGTGACAGCCACTGCACTGCAAACCCACAGGGAAAAAGGGATTCTTCAGTCAGAATCCATCTGGCCAACCATCTGGTATTCCAGATGCATTAACACAAATGACACAGAGCTAGAGAAAAGGGCTGGAAGGGGGCGCCCGGGGGGCTCAGTTGTACGTTCAAGCCCTGTGTTGGGCTCTGTGCTGACAGCTCTGAGCCTGGAGTCTGCTTTGGTGTCTGTGTCTCCCTCTCTCTCGGCCCCGCCCCTAAACGCACTCTCACTCTCTCAAAAAATAAATGTTAAAAAACATTTTTTTTGAGTACAGAAAATGCTGATGAGTTACCTTGGTGAGTCTGATGGCCTGTTTAAAGCATTTCATAACGAGAAAAACTTGTAAAAGAAAAGATTTGAGTGCAGTGGTGAAGCACGAAAACCTCAAATTCAACAACAAAAGACAAAGGAAAAATAGAAAAATCTTTACAGTACAACTAAGAAAACTAGGAAAAAAGTTTCATATAAATTCTTGCTAAGAACTGTAAGGAAAACAAATATCCCAATGGAAAAAAGGACTAAGGACATAATTACAGTTCATGAAGAACAAAAAAAATCTGATTAACAGGAAAAAATATTTAGCATCCTGATTTTTTAAGAAACAAAAACTCGGGGCACCCGGGTGGCTCAGTCAGTTCAGTATCCAACTTTGGCTCAGGTCATGATCTTGTGGTTCATGGGTTCGAGCCCAGCGTTGGGCTCTGTGCTGAAAGCTAGTTGCCTGGAACCTGTCTTCGGATTCTGTGTCTCCCTCTGTCTCTGGCCCTCGTCTGCTCACGTTGTCTCTCAAAAATAAATAAAAACATTAAAAAAATTAAAAATAAAAAGGAAAGAAAACTAAGAAAAATAGAGAAACAAAAACTCAAATGACAATTAGATACCATTTATTTCCTCCCGAAATGGCGAAATAAAAATAATAAAAATATTCTATCATTGTGAGGAAAAGGAATTTCCAAGCGGTGCCGGTGAGGAGGCCACTGGCACGGCCTCCTGGGGTTGGGGGGGCCGGTAATGCTGACAGAGGGCTTCAAACCCAGGACCGCTACTCCACGGTCCTCCTCCTACTTCCAAGGACGGCCCCCAAGGACAAACTGTCCGGGCACGCAGGCCGCTACTGCTCAGCCAGGGGTCCGAGAACCACGGCCCGATGGACAAATGCAGGCCAGGCCTGTTTTGCATGGGCTCCAAGTACAGTTTCTACAGTTTTACAGGATTGTTAAAAAAAAAAAAAGCCACATAGTTTGTGAAGGAAAAAGATGATGGATGTGGTGACCATCTACGGTTCACAAAGCCTAAAATATTACTGTTTACAGAAAGTCTGATTCATACTATCAAAAACCGGTCACCCAGGACTGGTTTGTAATCATGACGCACACGGTGAAGCGTTCTTACTGATGAGGAGGTAGTGATACATTAAATGACGTGAAAACACATGTATCGTGTTATACTGGTAAAAACAAGTCACCAAGACACACGCAGCACCATCCCATTTGCACATACGATTACAAACTGCCCACAACTGACCTCATATCAGAGTCGACAGTGAGCATCTCCGCTGGAGAGGTGACAGGTGACTACCATCTACGTCTGCGTGGCCCCATTTTCTCGGGTTCCTTCCAAGTTTACACCACATGCAAGGAAGGGGAGTGGGCGTCAGGGTCTCTGGCTCTCCCCTTTCCCTCTCTGGGACAGGTCACGGCCACGACTCTTGGTTACCCTGTCACAAACGTGTGAGGGAACGTGCTGCGCGAACCCTCGGGAGGAAGAATGAAGAGCTGTGCTCCTTCCTCCTGTTTCAGCGCGTGGTCTCTGCCACGACAACCACAGGAACGCCGCGGGGCTCGGGGGCTGTGACAACACGCCGAAGCCCTGCTCCTCCGTGCACCCTGATCCCCCAGGAGCCCCCGCCGGCCCGTCCCGGTGTCTGTGCTGTCCCCCGGGACAGCGGGGCTCGCAGAAGGCCGGTGTCTGGGACAGAACTGCACACATTGAACAAGCTTACTTCGGGGCTCCTGGGCGGCCCAGTCGGTTAAGCATCCAACTTCAGCTCAGGTCACAATCTCTCTCCAGGTTCCTGAGTTTGAACCCCACATCAGTGCTGAGCCTGCTTGGGATTCTTTCTCTGTCCCTCCCCCTTCGTGTGTGTGTGTGTGTGTGTGTGTGTGTGTTGGTGCACATTCTCGCTCAAATTAAACAAATAAACTTAAAAAAAAAAAACACCAAAACCTTATTTCATGTTATTAAGAGAGTTCAGCCGATATCCAAGACAGAGATTCCAAGGCGGGCTTGAAGCTGTGAGGTCAAGTTCAGGGCAGGAACAAGGGGACAGAGAGCTGAAGGGAAATCTGAACTTTAGCTTCGGGAGTGCCGGGGTGCTGAGGGGGCAGGGGTACCAAATAGGCATTTTTTTCATTTTAAAAAGAACCTTTAAAAGTTCATCCTAAAACAGCGAACGACTTTACTGACGGAAGGCGTGTCGGGATCCCAGTCTCATAAGGGACAGTAACGGTGGGAGGTGTGAGCGTCAGGGGTGGGGGACAAGTCCTTAGGAAGAACGCGAAGGCGCGAGAGCAAGTGGACCGGGCACCCTCTCAGGCTGGCACTGCCCCCCGCCCCCAGACAAGTGAGCACCATGTGGCGGGCCCCGGAAATGCGGCGTGAGACGCCGCTCCAGACCCGCTCCAGACCCGCCAGTCTGGCGGAAGGGGACATGAGGTGCTGGCTGAGCCAGATTAATGCAGAAAGCGCAGCACGAGTGCCCCTGCAGCAGTGGAGTGCAGGTCCCCGGGGACAGTGACCCGCCGCCCCCACCCTGGCGGTGAGACCAGCAGCAGGAACAGGCAGAGGGGCCGCAGGGCCGTGGCGGGGAGAGGCCCTGACAGCCCTGGGGCCTGGGCTCCCCCAGAGAGGCCGGCCCCTCGGTGCCCCCTGCTTGGGGACACTGGCTTCATTCCTGATGAAATCACCACAGCCAATTATTAAGAAATTTCCCGAAGGAGAAACTAAATATAGAAACGTAAAATGATCATAAATCAATTAGCATAAGAAACACGTCCTAGAGGCCCAGTGCGTTTCTATCTTGTTCATCCCGTGTCCCATGCTCTCTGTTTCTGGAAGAAGTGAGGCAAGGACAGGACACCATGGCCGACATCTTGTCACAACAAAGGGGCCACCCGGTCCGGCGAGAAGGGCCCCCGCGCGGCGGCCGGCGGCCCCGGACGGGAGTCCGCCCCAGCACCTGAGCTAACAGGTAAGCTCCCACCGGCACCCCTCTGGCCCGGCTTCCTGACGCCCGCCAGGGCCCTCCCGGGGAGGGAGCCGCGTGAGCGGGGGCGCCTGGCACGGGAAAGCCCTCAACAGACCGTTCCTTCCTCGGCATCTTCTCATGCTCTGCCCTCTTCCGCCCGAGACCCTCCGCGGCTCCCTGGTGCCCGGCGGGTCCGCGCCCACAAGGCCACCGGCTCGTGCTCACCCCGTCCCCCAGCCGTCCCCTCGGCGGTCACAAACTTACCACCCTTTAATGTAATGTTCTTTGGACGAGGAATCCTGGGAGAGGACGTCGCAATGATTAAAAAGTCTGGAATTTTAAGTACTGTATGCCTGGCTGTTTCCAGAAAACATCAGACTCGCCCCTGGAATCTTAAATATCTGTGTGGAGACCAAACCTCTCCGGCCGCGTCTCACCCGATGCAGGGGGGGGCGCTCTGTGGAGCCAGACCCCTCAGTCTGTGATTAGGGAAATACGGGAAGCCAGTAGGTAGCTGGATGGACAAAGACCTGAAACGCCTATTTTTGTCTTTGCTGAAAAATTAATTTTTTTCCCTTGATTGCCAACTCTACCCCAACCTAAGCTACATTCAGGAAGAAATTTTAAGGTAGTCGTTCCGTAAAGACCCAAGTGCACTGATAAAGGTTTGACTTCAAACACAAAATGGGACAGCCACTCAAGTGTGCACCCACTAGTGGGGGGAGCGCCCAGGGGAGCGCGGAGTCACTGCAGGTAAAGTAACAGGACACAGGGTGTCCCCAGTACCCACAGCCTCAGGTTAACAAGAGGCTTAATTTTACTAGTGGATTTTTCTTTCCTATCTGGTAGGCCGAGAGAGGGCTGGGACACCGCAGCGGGAGGCTTGCGCACATTCATAATACGAAACTGTGGGGCTGTCCCAGCTCCCACTGGCTTCTCAGGCCCAAGTGAAAATGCCCGACGAGCCTCACTCCTCCCCACCCCCCCCAACCGTGACTCTTCTTCAAGTCCACTTGGTCAGCCCACCGCACACAGGCCACCAGCTCTCACTTCCGTACCTGGTGACACCGTTTCAGAGATTCTGATGTCACCTAAGCCACCCACCCCGGAAGCCGAATCTTATTTCTTCTTCTCAGCTCAAATGGCAGGACCGCTTTCCCAAAGTGATCCTCTCTTTTCCTTCTCTGAATTCCCATAAGTTAGTTTCCTGCTCCAGGTCTCTGCGGTCTGCTACTTCCTGCTTTATCACCGACGGGAACTTTCTATTCTGTCTCACCATGCTAACTGGAAAGTTCCTCCAAAGCAAAGACAGAATGTGGCATTACCTGGTATAAATATTACCCAACGTGAGTCTCTGAGAGATTCACGTGCAGCTCTGGGTATAAATTATAGTTTAAAACTGCAAGTCATTCCTCTTTTCTAATATTGCCAAGTACATGTTTTCTACACCTTGAGGATTTTGGTGTTACACCATAAACAAAACTACTGTTTTAAGTAAAACGCCTTCCTCTTCAGTGCTGAAATGTGACTGATAGAATTTACAGGAGCCACACAGGCAGCCCCCAGGGAAGGTTCTGGGCAGAGTTGCAGCCCCCGTGCACACCGCCCAGCACACAGTACTCACAAGCACTCATCGAGAAATGAACCTCCCTCCTGAGGTTCTAACTACTGCCGATGAGTAACATTAATCAGAAACATCGGCCGTTTTGCAGCCAGTCCCAGGACGGGGGGATCCAATGCAGCCGGCGTGCTGGGCCCCGGGACGCCCACCCGGCTGCGCGGACGGGAAACAAGGGCTCAAACGCAGGCTACTCACCACCATGTTGTACGCATCAGGAACTTCAGTTTCAAACTGAAATTTTCCACCCTGGTAGTAACCCTCATCTATCAAAAACACAAAACAAAACAAGACAAATCCTTTAAATAAATAGAAAAGTTAACAGAAAGCAAACACTACGTTAGGATACAGCAAATACAGAGATTACAAGTTACAACACAGGGCTGCAGGGCTCCTTCCGTCACTCCACCCGGTCCCGCTCCTGCCCTGATGGCGACCTCAAATCGGCCCCCCGCACCTGCCTGCTGGCCTGCTGGCCGTCTCCCCGCCGACCACGGCGCCCGGGGGAGGCACCGGCATCCCTCTGGGAGACCGGCCGCTTCCTCCGTCTCCCACAGCCCGCCCGGGTAGCCCTGCCCTCGCCGTGGCCCGCCCCCTCCCATCACAGCACCCGTGTGCCCCCTTCAAGCACATCTCACGACAGGTGACCATCCCGGGTGAGCGGCAGGGTCACTGTTTGCTGCTGGTCGCCCCACCTGAGTGTCAGGTCCGAGGGGTGCGCCAGGCCCTGGGGACAGGCAGGGAACCACACGGACAGTCCCCGCCCCAGGCAGCGTGCACAGTCAACAGCCCGAGCCGGCGGGCCGAGTGCTTGGTGCAGCATGCACGTCTCACAGAGTGGGCCCTGGAACGGGACTGGAGGGCACTGGCGGGCATGCAGGAGGGTGTCTGGAGTCGGGGCGGCACCAGGGCACAGCCCCACAGCACAGCCCCAACTGCGCCAGCCGCCTGGCCGCCTCCTCCAGCGTCAGTCCCCCGCGGGAGAGCCTGGCCTGCCGGTGAGCCGGAAGCGGCGCCGCGCTGCCGCCAGCAGAGGGCGCTCCCACACGCCTGCGCTCCAGGCTGCAAACGCACCCGGGGATTCAAGGACCCAGCTTCACAATTTCACAGAATCAACACCATCTTTAACATGAAAGTCCAACTTCCCCCCAAATATGTATCATTGTGAACAAATCAGCAAGACTACATCTTCTCACTTCCCTCAGCTGTTTATATAAAATGAACATTTAACACGAAGTTGCTGGTCTCAAATAAATCATCACTACATCAATTTTCTGATTGTGTCAACATTTATGGCTCCCGAGTTTTCATTCTTTGCCAGTGTGACAGAAGAAGACGACCGTATTTCTGTTCTACACCCACCTGAAAAGCAGTGCGGCTGAAATTTATCTCATACTATGGGTCATTTTTAAAGTCAGAACCGAATGACTGATGTGCTTTAACTGTGCTTTCATCACCGAGGTTGTCACCTTGGAACTACCGGTATAAAGGAGCTCTTTGGAAATTTAACCTTTGCCTTTTGTATCTGTTCCAGTGTATCTTAGCCGGCTGTTTGTCTCTGATTCTGTGGTTCACCTCGTTCTCACTCCGAAGCCAGTCTCCGTGCGGTCTGTCGTGGGTCCTGCGCTCACCAAGGGCCGGCCCGACCCACAGCTGATTTCTCCACTTTCTCACGGCACCTTACGGCTTCGTGTACTTCCCAGCCCACTCGGGAGACTGAGGCAGCACATATTTCCTCACTGCGGGCCTCGCCCATCACATGGCCTGGATTATTCTCCGCTTCCCCATGCGTCTGGTACGGCTGTTTCTAGCCCTCATCAGCACACCCGGGTCAGCACCAAGAGTCTTCAGAAAAGACTTTTTTTGGCCACCGGAGGCTCTGTGGCTGCGAGGCCCATGTCACACGGCACCCGCCGCAGAGGTGACCTGACGCCGGGCCCTGCACACGGCACGGCGGGCACTGTGTGCGGTGTCGCACCTGCTCTCGCCTCTCCTGGCTCCTCCGGGCTGCGCTGCAGCCACCGCATCCCGCCACACTGCGGCTCTTCTCCGGGGGGCCTTCTGTTTCACCGCTGCAGTTTCAACAGTGCTCTAACCGGGTTTTGATTTTACCATACTCCTTTGCCTAGTCAAGCTGTCATTTAATAATTGTTAGATTTACATCATCTCTGAACTCACGGAAGATAGAGAGCAAGAGGAGAGTTCTGGGTTTTCTTCACTTCATGAATCATGTTTCTTCAGCAGAGTGATCTGCTTCTGGGCCAGCACTCTGGATTTCCTCTTCTAGGGCACGCACATGGCTTTTGGACCCAAACCACTCTATTTATTATTGAATTTGCCTAGAAATACCATGTTCTGCTTAAAAAGCAGCTAGGGAGCAAGCAGACTGTCCTGAGAGGAAACCCGAGCGCCTCCCTCACTTCCTGTGATTTTCTCGGCAAAGGCCCCTGCGAAGAGTCCTTGCTGACCCGCCTCCCGGGTCTGGCTCCCAGGCTGGCGCACAGCAGGGTGGAGATGGAGAACGGCCTGCGCACCTCTGGAGCCGGCAGGCAGAGGGTTAATGTACTGTGTCCATAAGCCAGTGTGCAACATGTCCAGGCCTGGGACAGGCCCGCTACGTCACTGTGTGCGGCTGCTGCAGCTGAGAACTTCCTACCTCTCAGATAACTGGGCGTTCAAGGACAACAGTGAAATGCAGCAGGAAAGTTGCAGACATCCAGCTCTCACTGGGCCAAACCACCCCTACCCCCCAGGATTGCAAGGAGAGGAACCATCCTTCCCTCCTTTTTTTATCCTGGAGCCCACTCCCTCCTGCCTTCCAGAAGGAAGGAACCATAATGCCACTTTAAGCCGGGTTAGGGGTATTCCTGGGAAGAGACTGGCCGAGGGGTGTGTGAGCACAAACAGCCCAGGAGACTCTACTTCTAGGCAGCCAGTGTCCATGTGCATTGTCCCCTGAAAGAAAGCTGCCTGACAGCCACACAAGGTCAGACCCTATCGGCTGCACCTTCCCTCTCCCTTCGCACAGCTGTGCCCACTGGGAGCAGAAGGCTGACTTCTCAGCTCTCTGCTTAACCACGATGCCCTGGCCCAAGGCACAAACATCCCAGAGGACAAAGGTCACAGCAAGGGCAGCGCTCTCCCTATCCAATACCCAGTCCTGTTAAGGGCAAAGTAGGGGTTATAAACCTAAGTACCCCAGTTGTTACTGGAACACCTTGAGTTCAGACACCTCACGGAGTCTGATGGGAGCGGTGATTAAAATCTCACTGAGTGGCTTTGGGGCACCTGGGGGGCTCAGTCGGTTAGGAACTGACTTCGGCACAGGTCATAATCTCACGGTTTGGGAGTTCGAGTCCCGCATTGGGCTCAGCGCTGACAGCTCAGAGCCTGGAGCCTGCTTCAGATTCTGTGTCTCCCTCTCTCTGCCTCTCTCCTGCTTGTCCTCTATCTCTCTCTCTCAAAAATAAATAAAAGCCAAAAAAAAAAAAAAAAAGACTTCATTTAGTGAGTTCAATCCCTAGACGACTGTAAAAGAACACATTATCACTGTGAGAAGCAAGCCAACAGGGAGCCAATGAGCCATAGGCAACGGCACCTTCTGCCCAGGTGGCTGGGTCCAAGCCGCACTTGACTGCCAGGAATTAAACTTGGAAGTGAGGCGGCTGACAGCACGTCTTAGGAAGAAGACTTCTCCCAAGAGAGAGTCTGCCCACTGACGGGGCTGACAGGAAGCTGGGTCTGCCTACCAGCACACTGGACAGAGATTTCTTATTAACCGAAGGAGCTAAATCCGCAGCTTCAAGCTTCTGAGGAACTACAAAGCATTACGTTTTTATATTAGTGAGGGTATGACAAAGTCAATAAGATCTCAAAGTTCTCAACCCTTCCTGAGAACGTCACATAAAACGAGACGCTTGCGCGTGAAGACAGGTGTGATCACTGCTCAGCTGGCAGGGCCTGGGAAAGTGGTTTTGGGGGTGACTGTGTTCATGAAGTCTTTTCCAAGTCAGGTGGGTTCCAACTGTCTGCTTTCAACAAAATGGATGAAGGAACCCAATCTACATCAGCAGAGAGAGCAAGAACACACATGACCGCCGGCCGCTAACTCTGCTGAGCAAGGACGGAGGTCACTGCCATGATGACACTCCATCGCGGCCGTCTCTACACAGTGTCTGCACACAGAGAGAGAAAACGGAGGCAGAAACCCAGCGCCCCTCCCCGGCATCAAGGCGCGGGCACGCACAGGTCCATCACCCAGATCGGAGGAAACTGCGGACAGAGCCCCGCTGTTCTCGGAGCCGCTTCAGAAGAAACGTGTTCCATGGGCGATGACCATCAGAGCTCACAGCAGTCCGCTCAGAGTCCCTATCGCTCAGCAAGTACCTGAGGAGTGCTCCCCGTGGGCCAGGCCTTGTGCTGGGCACTGGTGACACGCCCACAAGAGACCCCCCTGCCCGCACAAGCTCACATTTTGGAGAAGAGCGAACAAATACGGAAACCATATATTAGAAAGTGAAAGAGCCAAGGGAGTAGGAGTTGAAATTTTAAATAGGGAGGTCGGAGAGAACAAAGGCCTGAAAAGGAGGCCATCGGGGTGAAGAACACTCTGGGTGGGGGGCCCGGGGGAGGCCCATGGAAAGGGCAGGTATGTTCAGAGAACTCTCCAGTGACCAGAGGCGGGGCGGGGCTCTGTACAGCACTCCACTAGAAGAGTTCTGGCTTCTATGCAGAGCCAGGCGCGGAACCTGGAGAGGGGTGGGAGCAGAGGAGGGTCAGGCGGCGGGCCCTGTGGCAGCGACCCGATGCAATAACGCTGGTGAGAGACGGTGCTGGTCAGGACCGTGGAGACAGACGAGGGTAAGGAGTGGTGGAGACAGAAGCCGAAGAAGAGCTGAGGCTTTGACCCTGCGACTCAAAGGGCAGAGTTGCCATCGGGAAGATAAAAAGGCCGCGAAGGGCACCGCGGCACCAAGTTCAACATCGGACATGTTGATCTGAGATCTCCCGTCCGCATCGGAATGGAGGCGCGGATCGGCAGCAGACCATTCTGGAGCACGGGGGACGTCCGGGCTGGAGGAGGGCACTGTGGGGGCGGTTCAGGGTACGGAAGCGCTCACATTTCATGAGCTGACTGAAGGTCCAAGGAGAGGACAACGCCTTAGCCCCCACCCCCACCCCCCACCTAGAGGGGTCCGGGAGAGACAGGAGGAGCCGCCAGGAGGAAAAGCAGGAGCCAGGAGTTGGTAACAACTGTTCAAAACAAAGTGCTTAAGACCTAAGAGTCTTCTAGTTAGAAAAACTTTTAAAATAATTTTTATACGTATATATATTTACAGACTAGTAGAACAGGGCGACAAAATCACAGAAAAATGCTGACATTAGGAAAGAATTCTAACGGACGAGGGGCATAAACATACGCGTGCGAGGAGAAAAGGCAGCACAATGAGCATTTTCCAACCACAGAACTAGAGCGTATTCGTGTTGCTACAAAACTGCATGATGGTGGGCGTAGCCATGTTATTTAGATTCTACTGGGAACATTTTAAAGAGCAATATAATACTTTTATCTTTAAATGTCAATATTTACAACACACTGGAAATTATGTAAATTTTAAACTTAAAAGTCAGGAAAAACAGCATCCTTGCCCAGAAGAGCTTGTAGACTGGGGTCAGCAAACTTCTGTGAAAACCCAGCCAGACAGTTAAGTACGCTTCAGGCTTCAGGCACCAGGTCTCTGTCGCACACCCTGTTTTGTCGGTTTTTTCATAGTCCTTCAAAAATGTAAAAGCCACTCTGAGCTAGAGGGCCACATAAAAACTGGCCCAGGGTGGCATCTGGGTCCCCTCGGGGACGGCGCCCAGTGTTCGCACGCCAGCACAGAAGGACGGGAAGACAAAGCCACGGTCTAACTGGGCGACACAGCGCCCATGAAGCCGGCTCATCTGAGGGGAGGCGGCGTGGACTGAACTGTTCAGGGAGCCCTGGGGGACGTGCTGCTAGGAACCCCCTCAAAATCAGGATGACAACCGCCATGACCCCTAGCACACCGCCACGTGGTCACCTGGGCTCATGCACATATTTATTTGGTCACCCTGTCACCACCGTGCGGCAGGACGGGCACGGCACCAACTGCTTCAGAGAAGGAACTGAGGCACGTGCGGTAATAACTGGCCTGGCCAGAGCCCCACAGCGCCGTTTCCCACCAGGCTGTCTCCCTGGGGTCTGAGGGCGGGTGGAGGTGGGGAAGACAAAGAGACAGTGTCCCTGAGGAAGGCGGACCGGGTGCAGGGTCTCAGGCAGGACTGCCACAAGCCCGCTATGGGGCCAAGCCGGGGAGGAGGGTGGGGACTTGGCAGTGACACAGGGTTTCAAGCCAACAAGGAGCCACAGACAAACGCTAGGTCAGCTGTCAGAGAAGAGTGAGCACCTTGTGACCCGATGGAGGCATAACTGACACGCAGACGTAATACACATGTAAGAGATGCCACTACAGACACTGCGGGAGTCCCAGGAAGGACTTACAGAAAAAAATGTTATCTACAGACATGGTGGCCAAATTATTTGTAAGTTTGGTAAAAAAAAAAAAAGCCACAGACCCAGCAAGCTCAATAAGCCCAGGTGAGGTCAATAATCACGTCAAAGCACCTCATAGGCAGACTGCTAAAAACGTGACAGAGAGACGTCTTAAGAGCAACCAGAGATAGAAATGCTGGCATAAAGCGGAACAAAGAAGGAGCACTAACTACTTATAAGAAAGAATACAGGTCAGGAGGCAGCAGAATGAGGTCCCTACTATGATGACCTCGTCACTGGGGGGCTACACTACAGACAAGTCCAAGGATCTTCTTCAAGCAGAAGGGAAGCAGCAGATGGAAACTCAGACCTGCAACAAGGAGGAGTGGGGAGGACGCTGGGAAACAGACACAGAAAGGAGGCTGTCTAGAGCTGGGGCACAGCGTACGTAAGGGGGACCGAAGAACGGCGGAAGGACGTCTGGGGGAAACGGAAATACCCTATGATCTAAGTCTCCCCCTTTAGAACTGGAAAAAAAATTAAACTGAAAACAAGCTGAAGGATGGTACTGAAGATAGGATCAGAAAACAAAAAATATCAGAGGAAAATCAATGAACCCAAAAGCTGTTTTTTGCAGAGACTGATAAAATCGACAATCCTCTAGCTAGCCTGATTGAGGAAAAAAGAAAACACATTTTCAGTAACAGGAATTAAAGAAAACGCCACAAAACCTTTAAGGACAAGATATTAAGAACAACATTATACCACCAAACTTGAAAATGAGGATCACCTTAAGAAAGACACAAATGACCAAAGCTCACCGAGAATGGGTAACCAAAACAGCCCTTCTCTTCTAGAGAAATTGTACTCGTACTTAAAATGTTACCACAAAACAAAACACACCTTTCCAGAGCTAGGTGGTCTCCCTGATGAACTCCACCACTGAGTATAGAACTGACACTAACTCGGGCGCCTGGGCGGCTCAGTCGGTTGGGGGTCCGGCTTCGGCTCAGGTCATGATCTCACGATTTGTAGGTTCGGGCCCCGCGTCAGGCTCTGCACTGACAGCTAGCTCAGAGCCTGGAGCTGCCTCAGGTTCTGTGTCTCCCTCTCTCTCTGACCCTCCCCTGCTTGCACTGTCTCTCTCGGTCTCTCAAAAATAAATAAAAAACATTAAAACACATTAAAAAACAAAAGAACGGATACTAACTCTTCCTCCAGGGTCCCAGGAAACGGAAGGGAGCAAGTCCCCCTTCACTCTGGGGGGGGCTGCGGGGGGGGGAACCAGATCTTCTCTTGCCCGACATAAAAATAAGTCACAAACCAAACTATGAAACGTAAAACTAAGAAAATACTTGAACAAAAAGGAGGAGATCTTTGTATTAGACCTCTGGGACACGGAAAGCACAGCTAGTTGTACTGGCTTGTACTGTTACTATTATTCATCACCACAAGCTCGGTGGCTCAACCACCACAAATGTACTACCTACTGCAGATCCCAAGTCCCCAACAGGTGGCATGGGGCAACAATCAGAGCGGGCAGGGCCGCGTTCCTTTCTGGTGGCTCTGCCCCCGTCTTCAAATTCAGTGACAGCCAGGCAGAGGATAACACACGCAACCGGAGGGGTGAATCTCGAAAGCACTGTGCTCCGTGAAAGAAGCCAAGGACAAGATGCCACACACTGTCTTGATCCCTCTACAGGGCACTCTTCTGGAAAAGGCACAATGACAGGGACAATGCCCGCCACAGGCTGAGGGACTTTTTGAGCTGATGGCAACATTCTGTATTGATTGTATTGATGGTGACACACTGTCAAAATGCAGAGAACACCCCAGAGCAGTGACCTATCAGACCTCACCAAACATGGTTTCTGAAGAAGACAAAGAAAAAGCCTAAGCCACATAAAAGGCACTTTCAGGAAGCCTAGAGTGCTGGCAATTTGACTATCAGAACAGGTTTTCAGCGCAGTAATGAGCAGCTTTAAAAACAGGAAGTCAGGTATCTAACTTCATAGTCACCCCAAGAAACCGGAGCCTCCCAGGAAAAAAACGTGCCTCGGAGTCACGTGAGAGGCAGGGGGTCGAGCCGGCCTGAGACCAGCGTGTTATCAGACAAGCGGCTTACTCAGCGCGGTGTGAGCAAGGCTGCAGCGCACCCACAGAGCTCTTGGAAGGAGCCAAGAAAAGAGCAGTGAACGTTTTCCCAGCAAAGACTAGCTGATGCTAGGGCAGAAAACTGACAGTCCTAAGGGCTCACATCGCACTTCTACGGCGTATAAGAGAAGAACTGCCACTTGTATTTCTAGGGTCATTGGAAAGAGAAGGAAAAAGTCTGTTCCTCTTCAAATTTATCCCTTCGTAATGGTTTCTCCACATTAAAATTAAAAATCAATCTAGAAAGAACCAGGGAGAGTACATGTTCTGGGTCTGGAACCTGGGACATGGTAGCTGTGACTACCACCTAAAGTGCTGGAAGACTGCAGCGTAGGTCAAGCCCAAGGCCTGCATCCGTGCTGGGCTTCATGTCCATTTTTTTTAAGTGTTTTTTATTTATTTTTGAGAGAGAGAGAGAGACAGCGCGAGCAGGGGAGGGTCAGAGAGAGAGGGAGATACAGGATCCGAAGCAGCTCCAGGCTCTGGGCAAGCTGTCAGGACAGAGCCCGACGCGGGGCTCAAACCCATGAACCGTGAGATCATGACCTGAGCCCAAGCCAGATGCTTAAATGACTGAGCCCCCCAGGCGCCCCTCCATGTCCATATTTTAAATCTCCATGATTACATGTTCCAAAATGATCACGAGTGGAAACAAAGTTTCAGGTTCACCAATCATACTTCTTTGTTCAAAACTGGGATCTTACTTTATTTCACATTTGGAAACTTTCCTTTAAGTCCAAAGCTCTGAAACAAAGCTAAGAATGCACCACTAGCCAAACATTAATACGGATAATAGATAAACCAGCTAAAATTGTATGACTCGACGTCAGCGACGCGTTTACTGTCATGTGCCGATTAGGGAGCTTTTATAGATTAAATGTTCAAATTAAGTAAACACAAATCTAACCATTAATACGCTTAGAAACAAATTTAGGTGAACATGCACATTAATACATAAGATTTACAATGCAGCTATAAAATCCCCTAGTCAGAGTTTTTATATATGTAACACTAATAAAAAAGATATTATTAACCGTTAAAACCCCCCACATATTAATAAAGAACTTCTATCCAGTTATAGAAACTTACAACTCAGTAATAACAGGACAAGCAACCCAATCTATAAATGGGAAAAATATCTGAATGTTCTTGGTTGAGTCTTCAACAATGAGCAAACAAGCACAGGAAGAGATGCTCAACGCCACGAGTCATCAGAGAAACGCAAATCAAGGTCACAATGAGATACACACCCACCAACATGGCCGAAACCGGAAAGCCTGACAAAGTCGTCGGCAAGAAGGTGAGGGAACTGGAATTCTCCTTCACTGCTAGCCGGAATGCAAAACACCGGACAGCAGTGTCTTACAGAGTAAACTTACTCATCACCTAACCCAGTGACTGCACTGCCAGCGAAACAGAAGCGTGCTGGCAGCCACAGACCTGCCCCGAAGGGCTTACAGGGCTTCGCCCACGGCTCCACCGGGTAAACAACACCAAGGTGTACCAGCTGGGGCACAGACACACAAGTGCACACTCACAGGGCAGAATACAACTCCCCAGAAACAGAGACAATACTGATTAGTCCAACAACATGGCTGAGACTCGAAAGTATTATGCTAAGAATGTAACTAACGTCTTAACCAATATTGCTTTACACATTTTTTTGCATCAGTGATCTAAGTATCCACCTTAGGAAGGCAGAAAAAGAAAAGCAAATTAAACTCACTTTATAAAAGGAAGGAAATAATAAAGATAAGAGCAGAGATCAACGAAACAAACAACTGAGAAAAACAAAAAAGTTCTTTTGCAAAGATCAACTGGATAAACCTCAAGCTTAACATGATCAAGAAGAAAAAAAAAAAGATGACCGAAATTATGGATATCAGGACTGAACATGGGGACAGCAGTACAGATCTTACATACAATAGTAGAATTAGAGAATATTCTGAACAACTTTTAGATCAATAATTCTACAATTCAGGTGAAACAAATTCCTTGGAAGGAAAAATTACCAAAGCTGACGTAAGAAACACAGTAGATAAATAACTGTGTCTATTTTTTACTTCGTAAGAAAAACTTTCCAGAAAGAAAACTCTAGGTCCAGACTACTTAAATGGTGAATACTGTCAAATATTTAAGGAATGAATAATACCAATCCTATGCAAACTCTCAGAAAACAAGAGGGAACACTTCTTCATTTATTCTACTAGGCTAGCAATGCTGATGCCAAAACCAGACCAAAAATAAATCACAAAAGAAAAATACAAACCAACATTCCTCATGAATACTGACATAAAATTCTGTATCAAAATATTTACAAATTTAATCCAGCAATGTAAAACACAAACAAACAACAGAAAACCCCACAGATTAACTTCATAGTCCACGAATAACTAGCACTTTCGCCTAGGATCTAGAACAAGGCACTACCTTTTTCAACACAGGACTGGAGGCTACAGCCAGGACAATAAGAAAAAGAATTGAATGCACACATACCATAAAAAAAGAAACAAAAATGTCTTTCTCATAGATGCAATGATCATGGATGTAAAAATCCTAAAACTATATTGAGAAGCTACTGGAATTCAACAAGTGAATTTAGCAAGATAACAAGACACAGGATCAATTTGTTTAAAAAAATCAATTGTATTTTCATATAACAAGTAAAACGAAAATTTTTAAAATTCCATTTAAAACAGCTTAAAAACATGAAATACTTGGTATTATATTTAGCAAAGTATTTACAAGGCCCATACTCTGAAAACCACCAAATACTGCTGAGAGAAAGTAAAGCAGATTTATACGAGAATGCTCATGCACTGGAAGACTCAATGCTGTCAGGATGTCATTTCTTGCAAAACTGATCTATAGAATCACCACCATCTCAATCAAAACCCCAGCACTGGGGAACTGCAAACTAAAACCACAATGAGATACTACTCACACCCAAATACTGGTAAGTATGTAAAACAACTGGAGCCTCTCAGTGATTGCTGGTCGGTATACAGCACAACTCCTTCCGAGAATTCTTAAAAACTTGAGTACGCATATAAAATTCCATTTATATGAAATTCAAGAACTGACAAAAGTCAATTATGCTAACGGAAATCAGAAAGGAATTTCATGTGGGTAGCCAGGGACGCGGAACTGACTGCAGAGGCAGAAGAAAATTTTGGAAATGCTGGAAGTATCTTTACTGGGCTTGTGGTTACACAGGTGTACACATTTTTTCAAAACTTATTAGGCTGAACAGTCCAAATTGTACATATTATTGTTTGTGATTTTGTACCTCAGTAAAATTTAAAAAGTAAAAACCGGGGCACCTAGCTGGCTCAGTCGGTTAAGCGTCTGACTCTTGGTTTTGGCACAGGTCACAATCTCACAGGTGGTGAGTTCGAGCCTCACACTGGGCTTTGTGCTGACAGTAAAGCCTGCTTGGGGTTTTCTCGCTGTCTCTGCCCCTCTGGAGCTCGCTTGCTCTCTCTCTCAAAATACATACATAAACTTAAAAATAAAAAGTAAAAACTAAAATAAAAAGCAAATTGCTATTCAAGCCCGTGCTCCCTTCTGCCTACAGCTCCCGGTCACCACGGGGCGGGCAGGCTGAGGGACGCCTGCGCGTCCGCGGGGCCAGTTTTCCAAGCCGCGCCTCCGACTTCACAGAGGGCGCCGGGAGGGTCTCAGCGAGCCTCCGGTGTTGGCTTGGTCTCGTCTCATCCCCTTACCAGTGTTTTCTCTTATTTTGTGAGGTGCTGGGGACCTTTCTGCCCCTTAAAATCAGCTTTCCTCCATCAGCAAAATACATTTCCGTCTTTCCCCTGAGGAGTACACTTACTCCCAAGGGGAGGGACATCCTAAAAGCAAAACTGAGAAAGCGTCACCTAGCATGCACGGAACCTTCCCGCCAGGAGCCAGATAAAAAGGAGCTCTGATCTCAAACGCAGGAGCAGCTCTCCTCCTGGCTCGCTGCGCTGCCACATCGGGGCGGCCAGGGAGCTGGCCTCCACACCGGTGCTCCCCACATGGGGAGCACCTTCTCGCTCCGGCAGAGCCGCGCAATGGCCTCCCGGCATGAAGCGGACGGGACTCCGAGCGGCTGTTTTTTGACCATGATACTAGACAGAAGCTTAGGGTCGACGGATCTCTGCCATGTTTCTCTTCGAGACAAAGGGCAGGGACCACGGCAGCTTCTGGGCGCCCAGACAGCATCTGAAGGGCATGCTGAGCAGACAGCTCGGTGTGACCGCCGTGTCCCGGAGGTACACTCACTACAAACGTAAGCGGCCACAGGCCCCAGAACACAAGTGACTCTTGAATCTGACGGAAGAGTGAATACCGAACTGTAACAACCGTAACTGGGCTCCACTTTCAAGAACAGTTAAGAACATCAAAGATGCTGTCATGTACATAATCACAACAATCATAACATCCGTGTGATGTCATGAAAAATGCAGTTAAAAAAAAAAAAGACAAAGAAAAAAGAGAAACTCTTATTCAGAGATCCGACCTGACACAGACCCACTCACGTCAGATGGTAACAAGCCTGACCAAGTCAACAAAGGTCTCGGAGCGGCCGGAGGGGGCACAGACCCCACGCCTTGGTGGTGCGCAGGGCACCAGCCACTGGAAACGGCCGAGAGGCAGAGGGAAGAAAATGTTTCTACGACAATCACACGGTCCGAGACCACTCAGTACCCAGAACCAGTCTTCATCCCCACAATGATTTCTGAAAATACTCTGCATCACACAACAATGATGACAGTCAATGGCATTCGGAGTGACCTGGAGTCAGCGCCCCTTGCTGAAAGCAGCACAACGTGCAGTGTGCCTGGTGAAGGCGGCCAGAGGGGCTCTACCTGTCACACAGTTCCTGAAGCCCGGAGCCCCGCTGATTCCCGAGCCAGGCGTGCGGAGCCGGGCGCGGCGCTGCCCCCTGCGCTCTCCCGGGGCGGACGGTGCCGGGCGGGGCTTCCGGGCGTGTCCAGCGGTGTTCGCAGAACCGCCAAAGGGATTAGAGGAATTGTCAAGTTTTCAAGCACATTTTGAAAATGAGATTTCTCCCGTTATTTAAAACATCTTCCACAGAAAACAAGCCATCCTACCTGCAGGGAGTTAACTGCCAGGTCTTACTTGTAGGGTCATTATCGCCTACTGAAACTCTGTATTCTCCTCCGTTTTCTAACTGGTGAGTGACTCATTATCCTCAGTTTCTCACTCCCTTCCCCTCCCCTAAATAAAACAGCGCCCTCCCACCCACCGCACAGCAGCGCCGGCCGGCCGTCCGGTGTGAACACCGGCGTGAACACCGGCGGGTCGTGCGCTGCTTAGAGCCGCATGGAGAACGCACTCGAGTCCTTCTGACTGCCCCGTCCGACCAGGGCGGAGTCCGTTGCCGTCCCCGGGGCACCGGGAGCTTAGCCTCTTATCAGCCCCAACACGGCGGCTGGCAATCTGCTCACCCCCGAGCCAGGCCCGGGGCTGCACGGCTCCACACACGATAGCTATTTAATCCTCTGGGCTGTCGCGCGAGATAGGTCCTACTCGCTGCTCACTTTCCAGCGGGCGGCTGGGGCACAGAGGGGATGCGGCACGGGCAGCACGGGCACCCGCCACGAGAAGCAGCGCCAGTCAGGGTTTCCGAGCTCACGGTCCTCAGGGCACAGCAGCAGCCTCCGCACCCCGGCCGGCAGTCCGCACTTTGCTTCCGGAGTTCCCCGAGTGCCCCGGACTCCCTTTGCCCTGCCTGACTTGACTACACGTATCTTCTCTTCATGGGGCATCAAGTCATCACTGTCTCAGCTTTCAGAAAGTTAGAGGACAAATCAGGCCAAGTGTTACGGATCTGGGCAGCCTGGAAACTTTGCTGTCTGAAAACCGCTGTAACACGGGGGGGGGGGGGGGGGAACATTACCTGGGGTCACAGTCAGCTGAAAGCAGTGCAGCTTGTTCGGGTCAGGAAAATGCACCTTACACGTACCTGCAAAAGAAACGGCACGTCAGGAAGGCCGGACAGCCAGCAGCGGCTGCCCTTGAAACACACGTGGGGTTGAAGGTTCTGGAGGGGTCCGTAGACTCCTCCCCACTCTCGGGGTGGCTCTAGCTGTGCCGCCGTGCCAACACTGCAGACCGGAGACTGCCCTGTGTCTCCCTCCTTAATTCCAAAGTGAGACGGCTGCTTTCAACCTTTTAATGATCACTAAGAACTGAGATCTTTCCATTCACTTTAAGAATAATGCTATTTTACTTTGAAAAGAGAAAACCACACCTCAAAAATAATACATGTCGGTAAGGTAACTAAATACGGCAAAACCAGAAAAACGCGGGCCAAACTTCGGGGCTTATTCAGGCCCACCACGGTGAACCGTAGCTCAAAAGGTGTCCACGAGGGGCACCTGGTGGGTCAGTTGGTTAAGCCTCTGACTTTGGCTCGGGTCATGATCTCGAGGTTTGTGAGTTCAAGCCCCGTGTCGGGCTCTGTGCTGAGAGCTCAGAGCCTGGAGCTGCTTCAGATTCTGTCTCCCTCTCTCTCTGTCCCTCTCCACTCACATACTGTCTCTCACTCTCTCTCTTTAATATTTAATAAATAAATATTAAAAAAAGAAAACAATTAACAACAACAAAAGAAAAGTACCCATGAAGTTAGCTAGCACCCAGAGTTTACCTGGTATTAAAAAGAAAACAAAACACACAGTTCTCAGAACCCAACGCGCTCTGCTCAGATGGCAGGGCCCTGTGCCCACTGCACCGTGCCAAAGGGGGCCTGGTGCACCGGGACGAGGAGTTCCCACTAGGAGAGGCAACGGCGAGTGGTCAGACAGAGGCTGGCCCCATCCTACATCTGCTTCCCTCAAACAAAGGGCAGAGAAGAACAGTAAGTACACAAGGAATAAACACCTGCATATCGGGAAGGAATATATGTAGAAACTGTCTATACTTCATAAACTCAGAAGATCCAACACTAAACTCCCCAAGTCACCTACTGACTTTATTTCTTACAAGTCCCCCTGCAAACATTTGCCTGGTTTATAATGGTATAAAATTTCATCGAAAACAGGATGATTTCAAATTTAGACTTGAAGTGACCCTTAGAGATCATCTAGTCCAATGTCCTCAAGCCTGAGATGACACAAAGGTCCAGAGAGGTTCGGCAGCCAGCCCAGAACCACACAGGTTACCAGCGAAAGCGTTGGTTCCCGAAGCAAAGACGAGCCCGCGGCTCCTCTCCGCACACCGCGCCTCACTCATGACCCCCGACGCCGGCAGGGGTGGTGCGTAACCACCACACAGAACTGTTTCTCAGTCCCTGAGGAAAGCACTGCAGAGCGAGGGTGACTCAGTCCGGAAGAGTGAGGAGGGGTCTTCGAGACTACGTGGTCACGTTCCTTACGTCACAAACAAGCTGGGAGGCAGGCAGTTCAAGACTTCTGCCCGAACCACGTGTGTGAACTGCACATGGAATAATGGGAATGTGCTTCATCCTTCCTCATCTTTCTTGTAAAATTTTTTTTCAAATGTTTATTCATTTTTGAGGGAGAGAGAGAGGGAGACTGTGTGAGCAGGGGAAGGGCAGATTGAGGGAGAGCGAGACACAGAACCTGAAGCAGACTCCAGGCCCAGAGTCGTTGGCACAGAGCCTGATGCAGGGCTCGAATCCACGGACCATGAGATCATGACCTGAGCTGAAGTCAGATGCTTCACTGACTGAGCCCCCCAGGCACCCCATTTCTTCCTAATCTTCACTTGAAATGATAAATGCTGTCTTTCCAGTGAGCTATGTGTAACAAAAACATATGACAAGGGCTTAGAAAATGTTCACCGATCAGCTGAAGTTGGCATTATTCATTTATTTTTAATACTTGGCATTCAACTTTGTTTTAGTAAAGGTATAGATGTAGAAATCCATCCTTCTAGAACAAACTGGCCCACCAACAAGTTAACAAGGTAGATTAAAAAAAACAATAAAACTACTGAAAAGAACCAAATATCTTAAAACTCAAAAAAGCCTAACCACCACCACAAAAAGTGAAAAGTCAGGTTTTTGTTTTAGTTCGGTGCAAGGGCTGTATGAAGACCGCAGACTCCGGCCTCTCCTCTGCCGGCGGCACGGCGGGCACGTCAGCCTTCCGTCTATCTGAGAGAGGGGTTTCGTGGCTTTGCAAACGCAGACCTCCGTGACTTGCCTGCCCTGAGCCCCGAACCCAGGGAGTACTTAGCGGGACTCCCAGGGACAAGTCCTTCTCTTTTCCCTCACTAACACTTCAGAGAGACTAAGGGTTTATGCTTTGACAGATCCTTGTTTCCCGTGTGGGGAGCTGTGTCCTTTTGGAAGCCACGGCTTACCTGTGTAAACTAACTTAGACTTTCCCGACTCTGACGGGCAGAGGGTAGCGAGAAAGTGAGAAAAGAGGCAGATAGCACGTGGCTTTGTTTTTTTTTTTACTCTGACACCTGGGCCATCAAGGCCAGCAAGATACCTTTTTCAAACCTAAGGTAATAAAATCCTGGCTTAAAAGCTGACTACACTTTTTAAAGCTCCACGCCCAACATGGGGTTTGAACTCAGGACCCTGAGCTCAAGAGTCATGCTCTACCTACCGACTGAGCCAGTTTGTGCTTTAACCAAAATTTTAGATAAAGCTAAAGTGATCCTCCTATATGGGCCCAACAATCTCTGTCAGAGTCTTATTTAAGGACAAAATGAACTGTGTGTGCGCAGTAACTTCTCAAGGTCTCTGATTAAACACACGCGTGTGTACATACACAAGCCCTTTCCGAGAATCCCAACACACTTCCTTCCTTCTGATGAGTAGAAAACGTTAAGGTCAAACAATTCAGGGCTTCTTAAAGACATTTTTGACTGAGACCTGTCGGGCCACCAAGTTTTCTGTCTGCCTCAGGCAAGGATTATCACTCTCCGGAGAGTGAACCAGCAAACAAGATTTGCATCTAGAGGCTGCAGACTGCCATTTCCTGGTCAAAATAACTTTGGCGTCTGTCATGCTGGGCCAGACGTGGAGTGGCCAAGGTGCACAAAAGATCAAAACCGTATTTTGGATTATTCAGTGCTAACTCCCCCCTTCCCAGCATTGCTGAGGCAAATCTGGGCGTTTCTTCTGATATGCATTTGACTCTGTTTACCTGGTAACTGACCTTGGTCAGCTGCTTTGTTTTCTCGCCTTGAAACCTTCATAAGAGACAGTTTTCTGAATAAAGCTCTCAAGAACCGTGAGTTGTGTCTTTACTCTCTGCGTCTCCCTCTCCTGCCCCCTTTTTCTCTCCCTCCCTCAGGAGAAGGACCCGCGACGATTCTCCGCTCTGCCCGTCGGGGCGGACGAAGCAGGTACCACCGAACGCCGGGGACGAGTGCGCCGGACCCGGCCTCCGGGTTATGACAGAGACCCACACTAAGAAGCCTATTTTATATCACAACCCACCACACCCATATGTAAATACCATAAATTAAAACTAATTGTTTAGGAAGCAGTGTGTACTTACCCTTACAAACTGGAACACCCACTACCATACTGCTAACTTAGACGGTGGCGGGAGCAGATTCTGGCCTCGTAAGGTGGGCCAGACACCGAGTTCTCTAGAACGTGGGGACCCACCAGGAGTCAGACCAGGAGACCAATGTGTAAAATATTTCACCTACACTGAAAAACATCCTTAACCTCTGAACTGTTTTTAACCAAGTATGATGATAACAAGTCCTAATTCAAAAAAATACTAAAATGGTCAAAGCTCTCAGGGTTTAGTGGTCTTATAAAAAAATATGGTAAGTTTGGGAAGCGATTAGTAAGAGGAAAAAACCCGCACTTTACAGACATCACACAAATGAGCTGCCTGGTGAGTGAGGCTGCTCACCGGTGAGGACCGCACCTGTGCCTGGGCCGGGGGGACAGCTGTGACATCGGGGCAGTAGGGCCATCCCAGCTCATGCACAGAGATAAGCTATAAGCAAGCACTTTGTGGACCAAAAAGGCGGTACTGTCACTCACAAGAATAGGACTGTCTGTCATTGATTTGTATCTTTTACTCAAAGAGGACATGGGACAGGGGCACCTGGGTGGCTCAGTAGCTGAACATCTAATTCTTGATTTCGGCTCAGGTCAAAATGCCATGGTTCGTGCGCTCAAGCGCTGTGCCTCTCCTCTCTCTCTACCCCGCCCCAGGTCATGCACGTGCGGTCTCTAAAATTAGAACAGGATGTGGGACAGAAGGCTGTGGGAGAGATACAAAACCTAACCAAGTTACCTGTGCCACAATAAGGAGACCAAGCACCGCTGTGCTGCCTTCAGAAAAATGGTTAAGTACCTCATTCTTCTCAGAGCCCTGAATAAATCCTATCTATCTGCACAAAATTACAACTTCCTCCTGACACACATGAAAACCAGGCTTTGGGCCATGCGAGGTCATTACAACATACGAAGCTTCTCCAGGCAGTTACCCGGCAGCACTTAGAGTCTGGGTGTGGACGCCATACTTACACGGTAAATTAGCTTCAAGCTCGGCAACCTCTGTGGAAACAAAGAGACCATCGTTAATACCCATCAACTCTCCACATAAAATCCCTACTCTAAACTGGCAACCTCTTTCTAAACTGGCAACTACTTCCAGAACGCTGCGGAACAAAACGGGCTGAGTACCTGAAATCTACACTTGGCCTACTGTTAAGACTTAAAGCCGTGGAACTGCTTTCAAATACACAAAGGGGCTTGTGGGATGCCGGCAGATATGGTCACGGGCCCTTGAAAACATACTTGGTATAAATGAAAATATTTTAAAATTCACACAAAATTCCCCATAGGTAAACGGTCACTAAACTGTTTTTGAAAGTCTCGTTCCCGCACACAGTGGGGCTACTGCCCTGGGAATAGGATTTACACACGCACCTTGTGTCTCTTCGGCTTCCCTCAGACCTGTCTTCCCATGCAGGCTTGCCCTGTGTGTGCTGGACCTTTCCAGAGAGAAAACTCTGCCTCCTGCCAGGGCCCCAGGCCGTGTCCCTCGCCTGCTATCTGTCAACATCTCACAGCCGCCCAGGGAGCATAGCTCTGAGCTGCTGGCCCGGCCCCTCCTGCCAGCCACTCACTCAGCAGTCCGGCCCAGCGTCCCTCTGCCAGGACAAAGCCGCAGACCCCCCCATTGCTACTATCAAGAGCACTCCAGGACACCCGGAAATTAGTAGGCAGGCAAGTCATCAGTGCCTCAGACATAACAGAACGTGTTCTGGGTCCTGGGAGCACACAGACCCCCACCCACTGTGGAGACTAGAGGAAGGGGGTCTATAGGCCAGGCTTTAAAGAAGACACAGAATTAAGGACAATAGGAGAGGGAAAAATAAGGTATGGCAAGGAAGATAAGTTAGTGACGTGCAAGGGCACGGGGCAGACAAGCCCAGGCATGAACAGGCATGCGGCACACCCAGAGCAATGGGTACAAGACAGAGCGATGACAAACAAGGAGGGCCCTGTGTGCACGTTCTAGAGTTCTAGACTTGAATCTGCAGCAATAGGGAGCAGAGGGTCATTTCTGCACAAAAGTTTCCAAACTTTCCTCAAGAGGACAATTTCAGAAAGAGCAAAGGGGAGGTCCAGTGAGCTATGACCGGAGGCGGCCGGGGCCCAGCAAAGGCAGGGACGGTCGGAGAGCCTGAGGGCACAGGGGACGCAAGGGTCTGCCAGCTGTGTGGGGCTGGCAGGTCCCAGATGGCACCGAGGGCTGAGAGAGGAGTTAGCTGAAACCTGGGTGCACGGCCAGGGCCAAGGAGACCCCGTGGCAACGTCACCCAGACGTCATGAGACTGATGAGAACGAAGCTCAGCAGAGAACAGAGTCACTCATGACAAACCGGCGTTAAAGTAGGAGACACATGGGGAATGTGAGTGACTCAACAGAGTCTGGCCCAGGGAAGCGAGGGCCCAGATGTGGCTCAGACCCTGCTGAGGGCCTTCGAAACAGCAGGAAGCCAGGTGGCAACATGGAAACCAGATTCCAAAGAACTAAGAAGTAAATGGGGGGTCAAAATACAGAGCAGTGGGGAGGGGATTCCTTCAAGTGAAGTGCGGACAGGGGGCAGCGGAAGGGACGCACACACCGCGAGGCTGAGCAGCTGAACACCGAGCGCGCCAGCGGGAGGAGGGCTCATCCCCACTCTGACGCGAAGCCCGGAGACTCAGAGGCCATTAATATCCGCCACCTGAGAATCTGGGTGTAGACAGGCAGACCGCTAAATGTGTCTGCTCTGGGCTCCAGGGATCTGGAACGGGCATCCAGAACAGTGGAGCGGCGCAGAGGAGGGAGGAGCTAGGGAGCGGAAGGAGCTCCGGGGTCCTCCAGTGCTCTGTCCATGGCCCTAGCCAGGAGACTGACCTCACGCCTGAGACAAGGGGCAAATGTCTTCCCTGGAGCTGGGCACAGAGACAGGAGCGACAGTTAATTACCCTCCTGCTGTCACTGGAGAAGGAACAAGTTTTGTCATGAAGTGTGGGCTGGGGAAGTCTGTTTCCTCGGCCACCTTACACTGTGGTACATTTTACATTTAAGATCTAGTCACTCGACACAACATGAGGATAATCCAATGAACGTTCACTATCGTTTTTTTCTAACGACCACAGTGAACTTCAGTTTTGTCTTTTTGACCGGCCCCTTCTCACCGTCCTGGGGACAGGGCACTCACTAAAGAAAAGGGCAAAGGTGGGCTGAGGCCGCAGTGCTACCCACTCCGAGGACATCAATACCAGGTCCTCTGAGCCCCTCCCAGGGCCACACTCCAGTCTGGCAGCTCACACAGGGCATCTGTTTTATCAAAAAAAACATACATTTTAACAAATGAGTCATTCATATTAATCACTCTAAAATAAATGTTACCTGGGGGCACCTGGGTGGCTCAGTCGATTAAGGGTGTTAAGGGTCTAACACTCGGATTTCAGTTCAGGTCATTATCTTACT
Organism: Suricata suricatta; assembly: GCF_006229205.1. NCBI lineage: Eukaryota > Metazoa > Chordata > Mammalia > Carnivora > Herpestidae > Suricata > Suricata suricatta. Next base: position 2,678,389 of record NC_043702.1, read on the forward strand.
GTTAGTGAGATCAAGCTCACATTTGTGAGTGCAGAGCCTGCTTAGGATTCTCTCTCCTCTCTTTCTCTCTCTCTCTCTCTGGCCCCTCCCACTCCCACACACCTTATTGATAAGAACTTAACAACAAACTGTCCTTGAGGGCCCTTGTTTTGAGAGACTGATGTGGCAAGCCTGCCCCGACTAGGTGTGAAACGGGCAGTCTGGTGTGCCCAGAGGATCTGAGGAGGAAGGGCCACATAACAGAAGCAAAATGTCTAAGGCGGTCATGTGGTGCCAAGGGTTGGGGAGAAGCAGGGTCAGGACATAGAAGGACAGCAAGGCACTGACCAGGGCCATGGTGGTGACAAAGTCACAGAAGCAGACCCCTGCCCCCGCTCAATGGGCCCAGAGGCCTGTGTCCAGAGGATGCCTCACTGGAGAGCAGGGACCCCCCACCCCCCACCCCCGGGGTTGCACATGGACCACCTGTAGAGTTTTCTGCTCTTTTCCCCGAGTATCAAACAACCGCTTTGCCAAGGCACAATTTACAAGAAAACAAATCCACTAAGTGTGTGATTCAATAATTTCTAGTTAAAACCTGGAGTTGTGCATCCATCGCCATAATCTAGAACCTGCTGGGCTCTTACAGCTCCGAGCCCTACTCAGACCGATCACGTGGAGAGTTCTACGTGGGGCCCAGACCTCTGAAGGTTTTCCTCTCCAGGTACAGGAAGCCACCACAGGCCATTTGGCCACAGTGGCACACAGATATTTACATAGATGGACTTGATAACTTCACGTTGTAGTCTAGAATTTCAGCTCCAAAGATGAGCACTGTGCTCGCATTTCCAGGTTCAGTGTCACCCAGTCTAGGACAGCGGACAAGGGAGAGCCCACCACAGTCAGGGCCGCTGCAGGGTTTTGGTCCACGAGCAGACAGGGAGCACAATTTCAATAAAGATGCTCAGCGTCTCAGCTCAGCCTGGTGCGGAGGATAAAATAAGACGCACTCCCTTGGTCTCTACACTTCAAATGATGGCAAATTAAGAATTTATTAACATCAGTAGTTATACCTTAGACTCTACACACACGAAGCCCACGGCCAAAGAGACCAGAGAAATGCTTTACAGGCTCGTGAGGCCTGTTAGTAAAGCAGCGGCCCCTGCACGGGACATCACTGCCTGCAGGACACACTGCTACCTGGAAAAGAGCGAGACATTCGGGTATTTTTAGCCTGCTGCAGTCTCGCCTGTTCCAGGATGCTAGCACCGCTACCCCTCACTGGCCCTGCCTCTCATCTTGCACAATTCCATGGCTGCACAACTTCCTTCTGAAAATTCAGACTCTTTGCCTTTCTAACTAAAAAGCAAACCGCAGAGCCCACTTGAAGCATGACTGGACTGAAATAAGCAGATGACAAATCCACCTGATGACCACGGCGGCCCTCACATGGCACGTACTCGCCCCTTTCTGCCACGCTGCTCACAGTACAGCACTCTTGTGCCCACGCTGCCTGTCACTCAGATCTGCACATGCCTCACAGTAGGGGCCGCACAGTGTGACCCAGCCCTGCAACCCCAGGACTCAGGCCCGGGCTTGGCACACACACAGGTCGCTCAGAAAATGTTAACAAACGAGCACCCTTGCCAGCAAACTGGCGGGTTCCCTGGTGTGTGTGTCCTGGGACGGGAGAAGCCCTTCTCTTCCTACAGTTAGGGACCAGCGCACTCCAAAGGTGCTGTGGAAGTGTGCTCCACCCAAGTTCCTATGTTGAAGCCCTAGCCCTGCCCCCACATGTGATGGAATTAGGAAGTGGGGTCTTTGGGAGGTGATCAGAATTAGATGAGTTCATGAGGGTAGGGCCTTCACGTTGGCATTAGTGCCCTTATAAGAGACACCAGGTACTTGCGAACCGGGAAGGGGGTCATGACCGGAACTGAGTCCAGTGATGCCTTGATTTTGGCCTTCCCAGCCTTTAGAACCATGAGAAATAAATGTGTGTTGTTGACACCACCCCACCTACGGTATTTGCTGACGGCGGCCGGAGCAGAGACAAAGGCCAGTCACAGACAGCGACAGTCCTTGGCAAACGCCAGCCCCAAGCCCCGCCAGGTAGGGCAGCGGGGCCTTCCACCCAGGCACAGATGCAGCTACCTCCCAAAAGACTTGATCACCTGCTTCCACCTGAACCGCTACCTCTTAGATTTCTTTGGCTAGAACTTTCTCTTAGCTTCCTGCCTGTCTTTATGCATTGAGCACCCCTTCTGTACTCTCAGCACCCACACACCGTGCCATTATCTGGGAGACACTTGGACTAAGGGCATCAGCTCCTCCAGAGACAGCACCGCTCGAGCCCAGGCCTGAGGACCTCATGGAGCCTCACCTCAGCCGTTCAGCTCAGTCTAGGGCCCTTTAGCAGCAGACAGCGGGCGCAAAGCACCCACAGTCCCCTTCCTACTCAGAGGGAGCCAGGTTGCTGCCCTGAAAACCAGCACGGCTGCTAAACAGAGATTGGTATCAGTGGGAGCGGAACCCAAGGCCTCATACCGCCCCCACTTTCAACAGGAGTGAACATGGTCGACTCAAAATCTCTCTGTATTCCACAACCCTCCCCGCCCCACTGGCCTACTGCATACACCCACGGGGGCCAAGTTTCCTGGGCAGCTCCAATGGCTTTTACCCTTTCAACAAAGCATTTTTTAAAGGTTAGCCTTGGGCCAGCTGCCTTAGCTCCATGGTAGCAGGACTCCTCCCTCTGGGCCACTGCTCCAGTTTTAAAAATACACACAGTAGTGCCTGGGGGGCTCAGCTGTTGAACATCCGACTTCCGCTTGGGTCATGATCTCCATGCTCCATGGGTTCGAGCCCCACTCGAGTTCTGTGCTGACAGCTCAGAGCCTGGAGCCTGCTTCAGATCTGTCTCCTCCTCTCTTTGCCCCTCCCTCTCCCTCCTCAAAAATAAACATTAAATAAACAGACAGATAAATAAATAACGTGCATGCTATAGCGCTAAGTGCTCTGAGTACTCTGCCAACACGGCAAGGCAAAGCCCGAGCCCGCCCCCAGGGTCCTGGGCAGGGCCTGGCACAGAGAAAGAAAACAATAAATGGTTCTCTTCCCCCCACTCTTCCAGGGACTGCACTGGACAGGCCCCTCCTATCCCATCCCATGACCAAACTGCTCAGGTGGGCACAGCAGCTCACCTGCAGCCCCACATGGCACCCCGAGGAGGCACGTGCACCCTAGTCCCTGGGGAGCACATGGAGGTCAGCAGCCAGACCTCTCTGCTCCGGGCCTGGAGTGCGGAGAGCCACCCACCACAGCCCCAGGCCACCAGAAACCACCTGGGGTGCAGGGCTGATGTGGATAAAGGTGCACACGGATTCATTCTCTCTTGTTCCCCTAATTCCAGAGCTGACCCTGACCTCAGCTCAGTGCAAGTCTTCACATTTAACAAGGACTGGTAGAGGTGAAGGATCCTGCTGGCTCCTTCCTGGAGTCTCCTGGGGTATTCACGGGTCACTACCAGTAGGCTGGAACACGGCTGGACTAAAATGTCAAGTGAAAAAATGAAAGAACGTAAAGACACGTATGATCCTACTGTACAAAAGGTGCTAAGCTTCTGCTAGATAAGACTCTGCTAGGCTTTTTTGGATGGTGGGGAGCACATCAGACTTAGAACTTGATGGGATCAGTGGCCCCATGAACGTCCACCAGGAACTTAGTCCCACCTGCCCTGTGGCTAAAAACACTGGTAAAGGCTCCCTAGTCCGGGCCTGACACAGTGTCCGAAGGTCCTAGGATTCAGGGCACACAGCAGCTCTCAGTCTCAGCCCACAGATACTCCATTGTTCGGCACCCTCCACGGGCTACAGCTGTTGCCGCTGCCGCAGGCGTCCCCCCACTTCCAGCCTGGAGGACGTCCCTGACAGTTACCCAGAGGGTGCAGATGAAAAGGTGGTGTGACCGAGGTGCCAGCACAGGAGAGGGCCCTGCTGGGCAGTTGCTCCCAAGCAGGCTTTAGTTTTCTCAGGAGATGGACCCCAGCCTTCCAGAGGCAAGAAAAGTGACAGGAGCTACAGCCATGCAGCCATGACCAGGCCGGCCGCCCTCCGCTGTCCCATCCAGCGGCTCAACCTGATAGCCATCCATCAAGTGAGATCCCAACCTCGGGGTGACAGGATACCCCCCTCCCCACACGGCTGTCGGCAGATGGCCTTCAGCTCTCAGTCCTTCCAGGAACTGCGTGGGCTGCACAGACCCCCTGGCCCCAGCCCCCTCCCTCAGGGCACCCCCCAGGGACAAGTGATCATCACAGAGCAGGAAGACCTGACCATCTCGTCTGCCGGGGGACAGCTCCAAAGCAGAGGCGGTCTGCTCCTGATTCTTACTCTGCCTGAGCCCGCAGCCTTCCTCTCCCTCCACAGGTGTCAGTCCCGGGCATACTCCTTTCTAACTCTCTGCGGACACATTCCGCATCCCAGGAATTCAGCCGGTGGCACTGAATCTCAACATGCTTTCCTGTAACTTAATGATCTCCCATGAGCCCAAGTCACAGCCCAGGGTGACAGTCCTGACTACAGCAATCTTATTGAACTCAGACACCTGACTTCTCAAAGTCCCCAAAGGGGGCTTCCCTTACAAGAGGCTTCACCCAGCCACCCCGAGCACCCCAAAATGCTGCGGACTCCTGGACTCCACACACCACTTCCACCATCAGAAAGCCCCAGAACAAAGCCCTTGGCCACATCCAGCCAAGGAGGAGTGCTCTAGGTGCGGACCTGGTAACCACGGACCACCAGGGCACCCTTTATTATGCACTGGTTTTTCACAGTCCCCAGTGTCAGGTCAGGCCCACCCTTGCTCTCTCCCCACCCTCCACCCCAAGCCCAAACTGCTCTCCCCTCAGCCGGCTCAGCTTGGTCCCATAGCAGGAGGGAGCAGGCCACATGAAGGGTGTGTCACTGAGCCCTGCTCCCCACATCCACCCCAGAAACCTGTCATCACCAGCGCCCTGGGAGGATGGAAACAGGTGGCCTCGTGAGGTGGTTCTGCACCTCTCTCTGATGAGTCTCCCAAGGTCAAGGACCTTAGCAGGGCCCTGTAAACCCAGTCAAAGACACCTGTCCTGGAAGCTGGAGCAGAGTTCAGCTTTGTGAGCCTCAATGGGCCCCCCTGGGACGTACTGGGCCCCAGAGCCATTTGAGAGCTTGCAGGTGAGTCCCTGAGCAGGGTGGACAGTGTGCAGGAGCCCTTACACCGCCCCGAATGCTCTTTCCAGTGGACTTGCACTTCTGCTCACTCAGATTTGGCTGGCCGGGCCTGCTGCCCCAGAGCCTACCCCACCCCAAAGTGCAGGTCCAGCTCTCCTGCTAAACAGGGTTGTAACCTGGGCAAGTGTCTTAGCCTCTCTGAGTCTCAGTTCTTCAGCTACAAAATGAACCACCCACCTGGCAAGACCTAGAAAAAGCCAAACGAGAACTGCCTTCTAAAGTGTCCAACGAAGGGCCTGGCCCCGAGTGCCCAGTGTACACAAGTTGCCACTAACCATGACGACGAGGGACCCGGTGAAGTGGATGGGCCAGTCCACCCGCTGCTTCCCAGCCGCTCCTCCTCAGCTAACTTCCGGACCTTCCTCACTGGAACCCCCGGGCGCTACAGCACCCTCCACCTAAGGACAGGGCCCACACCTCAAACCCCTTCCTCCGCTCTCGTGGCTCCTGGCTTCCTGTGCAGATGGGACCCTTGAGCCAGCATCTGGGAAAGAGATTCAAGGCCTACAGGGCCATCAGGTGAGGAGCCCTGGGTCCCACCCAGACTCCTGCAGAGCCATCACCAATTCTGGATTTAACCAGACGTCTGTAAACAATGATCTTTACTCCCTCGTCAGGGAACTCCCTCGTCACCCATCAGGCTGTCACCCATCAGGCCAGACAAACCTGAGCTAAGGCAAGCTGCAGGGGCAGAAAGAACAAGGAGGAGGGCGCTGCCGAAGACCCCCCCAAGCCTGGTGCCTTCTTGCTCCCACAGCCAGTCCTAACTAACTGTGTCGCCCGTCTTTTTTCCTAGCTCCTCCACGCTTAAAAAATGTAAACACAGGCCAGAAAACAGAAAGTGCTACAAATTCTGAGCTCTTTGGGGCAGAAACTATTTCTTCTTCATCTGCTGTAGTCTCATGACCCAAGGACACTGGCCCTGCACCTGACGGCTGTAAGTCTGTTCAATGACTGAATGCAAAAGTCCCATACAAACGCATGCATATTCTCTCTCTCTCTCTCTCTCTCTCTCTCTCTCTCTCTCTCTCTCTCACACACACACACACACACACACACACACACACACACACACAACTACACAAACTCTTCTCCAAACACAAGAGTTCTGGGACACTCGGTTATTAATTCGGTAAAGAGAACCAATTTTGTTTGTACAAGGCTCTCCTCAGGCTGTGACTCGAATAAAGCACGGAAGGATGCCGAGATGACTGACCTCCTCTCCTTGCCTATGCAGACCAGACATGGGTGCTGAGGTGCTGGAGAGGGAGAGGGACCCTGGAGCTTGTGACTGAGCACCAGAAAGGAAGGTCCTCCCCCGCCACACCCTGATGGCACTGGGACCAGTCCCGGGCCTGACTCCCAGCACCGGAGCCCTTCCCCTAGCATCCCAGCCGGCCCTCAGGGGCACAATCCGGGCGTGTGAGGCACACGCCAGGTTCCCTGGTCGGGAGCGTTCCTGCAGTGTGCGCGCAGCACCAAGTCCTTGTGAGGGACGAGCAATCATGTCTTTAAATGTTTTCAAGTAAGTATTTCTATTCAGCAACAGGCCATTTCTTATGCCAGAGGGGCCTCCGGTCAGACTTCATTTTGTTACAGGCTAGAAGACAGCTCGGGAGGAAGGGTGACATCACCTTTCACAAGCAGCCTGTCTCTCACAGACACCCTCCGCGTGGAGTCAGAGGCCGGGGCTGACGTCCGGGACCCCCTGAGCCCGTCGTCCCGCTTCAGCTTGCTCGCCAGCGTCAGCATTGCTGCCGCCTCTACCCTGAAAGACAGACCGCAGCAGGGTTAAGGACATGTCTCTAGACAATGACGGGAGCCACAGTAAAACAAAGTGGCTACCTGTTTCCTAGAACTTAGTTACAGAAAAACTCAGCACATAAGGTGCATTGGTAAGACTGGATTCCTTCATAATTAATTTGGGAAATCTCTGTGCTATCCTGTGCAAGTTTAATTTCTTAAAGTATGATCGAAAATTTTAACAGGAGAACCATGGGGCGCCTGAGTGGTTGAGCTGGTTGTGCGTTCAACTCTTGACTTCAGCTCAGGTCATGATCTCACGGTTTGTGAGTTTGAGCCCCAAATCAAGCTCTGTGCTGACGGCTCCGAGCCTGCTTGGGATTCTCTCTCCCAAAATATATAAACTTAAAAAAAAAAAAAAAAAAACTAAAAAAGGGAGAGTCATGCATTTAGCATCATTGGGCACCAGGCCCTGGGACGCAGTGGTGACAAAGCTCCCGACCTGGCGGCACACACGTGGGCTCACACCAGCTAAATAAGGGTGCCTTCCTGCTGCATGGGGCGCCCGCGCCCGGCCCACTGCAGACTTGAGGGAGCATCAGCCCTGAGGAGGGGGCACCGCCGGCCTCTGTCTGTCTTCTCCCTTTAACAAAGGCGTGCCGGAACCTTAAGAGCCATCTTTGCGTTTACTTATGTTGTGTCTTATTTACATTTTTCAGGCACCATCACCGTTGATAGTTATAATCAATGCCCCAAGCTGGAGTCTCTTCACTGGCTGCTTCCAACTCACCTGTGTTTCAGGTACCCCCACTGAAAGCTCACTGGGAAGGACAATAAAGACCAGACACGAAAACTGGTCACCGGCCCAATATTTCCATAATTTCCTTTGTTATTTTAATATTATTTCCCTTCAATACCACTCTGATTGTTTTCAAAAGAAAATGACCTAAAACCTCCAAATGAAATACTTGACCCAAACATAAAACTTTTAGTTTGAGGCCAAGATATCAAATGCCCATTGGAATCTGTAACCATTTAAAAAAATTTTTTTGATGTTTATTTTTGAGAGCGCACGATACACACAGAGCGCGAGCAAGTGAGGGGCAGAGAAAGAGAGAGACACATAATCTAACGCAGGCTCCAGGCTCTGAGCTGTCAGCACAGAGCCCAACGTGGGGCTCGAACTCACAAACCATGAGATCATGACGTAAGCCAAAGTTGGATGCTTAACCGACTGAGCCAACCAGGCACCCGGGTTTTTGTAACCATTTTTAACCCAGGTTCCTGACATAGCTTCTCAGACCATCTTCTGTGTACCTCTCCCTCCTCCAAAGACAGGTGGATTTTATTTTCCATTATTTGTACCATAAAAAACATACTGAATATGATCTTCTGCATTGTATGCGACCTGCACACACACACACCTAACCCCTTCAAGAACCACTGGTGTAAATGGTTCAAAAGATGGTTCTATTACGCAAGCTCCTAACATTTCAAATCTGGAAAGGATATCTCCCTCCCACCCCCAATTCCCACTCTTTCTTACTGGTGTGGAATGGGGGCCCAGGGACTGCGTTGTCTGAGGCCACTCAGCTGCTAGGCACAGTCACCACGGAAACGGCAGTGTGCCTCTTGGAGATGATGTGCACATTTCGATCCTGAGTGTGGGGACGGCTCGTGAAGACTGATCTAACTGCATGCTTCAAATACGTGCACTTTCACGTACTTCAGTTACACTCAGTAAAGCAGACACTAGTGTGAAAACACACCAACGTGAGCTCCCTCACTGCCACTTGGCCACGCCATCTCCCCACGTGAACCTACACAGTGGCCTGGGCCATAACCGCCAAACACACACCTTCTCAGCTTTCTGCAGGGCAGGGAGGTGTCTGTGCAGGAACCCCCACCAGCAGGGCCTGGACTGGGAACGGAGTCAGGCACACCCGTGGGGGCTCCCACCCGCAGCTCCAGCCAGAGCCCGGCTCTCCTGCTCAGTGCCCACCTGGAACCATCTCCTCAGGAGCCCCTCCAGCAGGTCTGGGTCCCCAGTGCTTGCCTCCCCAGCCAAGCCCAATGCGCCACAGTGGCAGCCGCCCGTGTGGGTAGGGCTGCCTGTGGACCAAGACCTGATTGGTCTCTACCTCCCGCTGACCTTGGCGAGAAGAAACACAGAAGCCCAGCTCGTGCCGAGAGAGTCCCGTAGCGCCCTAGGAAAGCTGTGACCACGAATGTGCGGAAGCAAGTGCCAGGGCACATGCCTGTCCACACCCAGCTCCCGGAGGACCTGCGCGGAAGGCGCCTTGGCTCTCTCCAACACTCTTCTGTCCCTGCTCCTGGGGACTTCGCTTCTTTTATGACCCTCCTGCCCCCCAGGAAGGCCTTCCCCGGGGGCAGAATTCACCCCCCACTCAGTCACACTGACTGCCCCACGACAGTCACACTCCTGGCTTCTTCAAGTCTGTGGCCCTTAATAAATACACTGGGCGCTGACTGCAAGGGACAAAAGACAACGACACTTGTGCTTTTCTGTCCCTTGAAGACAACACTAAACTTACTCTCCTAGCGCTCTAGGAAACCTAAGCTTCCACCGACCGCCCGTCTCTCCGTCTGTCATTACCGAGGACCGCTTTGGGGATACACTTAAGGCCCAATCCGGAAATGTTCCCTTAGCTGGAAGGATCCAAACTGTCAAGAGGTTTGCTGAACACCGGCCACTGCTTCAGAATTCTCTTCGCCTTCTGAAATGTGCTTCACCCCTGAGAGACCTGGCTGACATCCGGACTGCCCCCTTGCTACAAACTGTGCCCCATTAGGGCAGCATTTCTGGGGACAGGTGGGCCGCATCGCAGAGCACACTGTGTCAAAGTGCCACAAGCCCCAGTCGGCCCATTTAAGCCCCTCCCTCCTCTGGGGGGGAGCCGCTCAGACCAAAAAAGTCTCTGGCATGCTACTTACTAGGGTCACCATCAAATACCATTTACTCGGCACTGCTGCCTCTGGGGGCGAGGTCAGGCCCTGTCACCTGTGCAGGGACGCCAGGGGCCAGTCATTTCCAATCCTTCCTGCTGCAGAAAAGTCCCAATCTTAGAGTAAAAGGTGGAACCGCAGGTCGCTAGGGGACAACCAACTTCTCTGACCTAAGTGGCCCCTCTGGGGACACAAAGAAGGCCAGAGTGCCCTCCTCCTTCAGAACGCCAGGGCCAGGGCCTGGACACCTCCCACCGGGCAGGAGAGCCCCCCTGCTTGGCTGACAGACCTTGGGAGCCCAGCCCTTTACTCTCATCAGCACACCTGCCGCGTCCTGCACGGCCGGCTACCTGAAGGGCAAGTAAATCCGGCGTGGGGGTCCTCAAGCCACACACCACCCAGCCCAGTGACGACTTGTCTCCCAACACCTCTCCCACCCTTCTGTGCCCCACCACCCACTCTCATCCCAATCCCCATCCCCATCCAGAAATCCTCCCGCAGGCTGGCCTCAACACCACCTTGCCCATTTCTGGAAGCTTCTGTTCGATCTGATGCTATCCAGGTCTGGAGTGCCCTCCTCCCTTCGCCACCTAACCCTACTCCTTCCTCCTCGGGACAGCAGATCCCTCAGCAGATTCCGATCTCCCCTCCAAGAAACCTTCCCCCGCCACTCCGACCCACCCAGGCCCCGCTCCAGGGCGGGACGGAAAGCCCAGAGGGCAGGGCCCAGTCCCCTCATGTGACAGATGAGGAAACTGAGCCCAGGGCGCGGAGGGCCACACCCAAGATTACACACCAGGGGAACCAGGTCTGGAATCCAAGCCCCGGTGGTCCAGACGGTCTCAAGACGCCCTGCCCCTCTCCGCCCCCCTCGGTCCGGGCAAACCCCTCCGAACCAGCCGCGGCCGCCCCCAGCCGCGGGGCCGCAGCGGGCAGGCGGGCGAAGCGGGCGCCCCACTCCTCACCCCCGCGGCTCTCCTGGCCCGCCCGGCTCCCGAGGCGGGGAGGAGCCGGGCGGCCCGCGTCCGGGTCCCGCTGCCCGCGGCCACGGCGGGCTGGTGACCTTGGGCTCCGTTTCCT
>NC_043702.1:2689530-2698040 GCF_006229205.1 Suricata suricatta
GCTTTAAAAAAAAAATTCAAAGCCCCGACGAACTTTATTTGGAGCCTGACGCGAACAGCGGCGTGAGCCCTCCGGGGCTGGGCTGGGCGGCTAGCCGCCGGGGCCTCGCTCATTGGCCGACAGTGCGTCCGTGGGCGGGCGTGAACTCGCCGCCTCTTCTGATTGGAGAGTAGCGCTCGGGGGCGGGGTCGCTCAGGCTGTTCCGGGAGCTTGCGCACCCGAGTATCAGGGGCTAAGAGCTGCAGTTCCTACTTCCATTGATTTGGTCGTGAGCCGCGCCTGGACCTTGCGGATCGGGGGTGCTGGGCGCAGCCTGCGCTGGGGGAGTCGCTGGGACCCAGCTGATCGCCTCGGTGGTTGGGGCGCCCGCTGTGTACCCGGCACAGTGCCCAGGGTGCAGAGGACCCGGCCGCCCCGGAGCCTGAGGGGGCGGGGCGGGGGTGGGAAGTGGTCGGACGTGCTGCAGTCACCAACGTCAGGTGTGCTTCGGAGCAGCCTGCAGGAGGGCGTGAGCACTTTCCTGATCTTATCCGAAAGGCTTTTATTCCCCTTTTCATCTCCTCCACATTTGTAAAGTGCTTTCCTTAGCTATATTTCTAGCTTGTTGAATACAAATTCTCACGTCCGTTTGCTTCTCTGTGATTGAAACAGGCGCTGGGGTCGGGGGTGGGGGGTGGGGTGGAATCAGACAAGGGTCCAGGAGGAATGGTCGTCTGAAAGAGGAGGTTCACCACGTGGACTGGGAAGAAAGAGCCAAGGAGTTAGAATTTTATTTCCAGAAGCCCCATTGATGGTTTCAAACAGTGGAGTGACTAAGTTTTCTTTCTAAAAGAAGCTTCTGGCTCTCAGCTGGTGGGAGAGGAGCCAGGCAAGGAGGAGACTTGAGTCAGAAAGACCAGTGAGGAATACAACTCGTGGTTTCCCTTCTGTTTTGGAACCCTTCCTCCGTAGCCTTGTTTTCATAAGCTTAGACACCATTCGTTTAGAGAGGCCCCAAAGTGTGGGCGGTGCAGGTGTCCCTCTGTGATTTCACTGGAGTCCTGTGCTTCCCCCTTAGGTGCTGGAGACTTCCTGCCACCGCCTGTTTCCCTAAGTTCAGCTCTTCAGTCCCTCCTCTGCCATGTTGCCCATCCTTCTCCCTCCCCCATCCTGCCACATAACAGATGGTCAGAACCTGTCTGCTTGGATGAGCTGGTTGCAGGAGTCCTGGCAAGAGAAAATAAGACCTTGAAGCAAGGCAGCCAGTGAAGGCACCATTGGAATGAATTGAGGGTTTGCCTCAGTCACTAAGGGGTCACTCTGTAGGGTCAGGCTGCCCTGTACTGCATGTCTTAACCATCGGGGAGAAATGCTGCCATTTCTAGCTCCCATTTGATGAGGCTGCCTTATGTTTTCACCTGATGTTTATGTCAGCCTTACTAGGTAAGTAAATTTCTGCAATGTAAACTGCATGCATGTAAACTCATGCAATCCTCACAACCACCTCATGAATCAGGTGTTTTGTTTACAGTAGCCTCCCCCCCCTCCACTGTTTTGCTTTTCAGGGTTTTAGTTACCTGCCGTTAACTGCAGCCAGGAAGCAGAGATCCCCCCTCAAATGGATTGTCAGGTCAATAAATACTAGCCTAATACCACGTCATTCACTCCCCTTCATCTGATCCCGAGGACAGGAGGGTGCATACAATACAACCTACAACACAATAAGATATTTTGAGAGTGAGGGACTATGTTCACATTAACTTTTATTACAATATCTTGCTCTAACTGTTCAGTTTTGTTATTAGTTGTTAATCCCTTACTGTGTCTAATTTATAAATTAAACTTCATCATAGTAGGTGTGTATATATAGGAAAAAACAGCCTATGTAAGGTTTGGTACTAACTGGTATCAGGAGGTCTTGGAACGTATCCCCTGCAGATAAGAGGGGGAGGGCTACTGTTTCCCCATTTCATAAATGCAGAACCTGAGGCACAAAAGCTAAGTGGTATCCCTGACATGGCGGGGATGGGATTCGCCCTCACCCAGTGCACCATGCCCCTTGGCAGCTGGTGGGCCCAGCAGCCAGGGAAGGGGTAGAGTTAGCCCTCCTGCTTCCTGGGGCATCCAGTGTCGCCATCCAGGGCTTCTTCAGAAATGGAATTGGTGCCATCTTAAGTGTTATACCCAAGTTCCCAATATCGCCCCCCAAAACCAGAGACTACCAGGGAGACCGAGTCACGCATGTAAAAGCAAAGGGCGGTTTTATTACGGGCTTAGGCCGGCGGAGCCTAAGCTCGGGCTCACAGACTTTACTGGCGCAGCGGATCCCTGCTGAGAGCCCAGAACAAAGGCGGGGTAGGGCCTTTTTTGGGAAGGGGGAGTTATAGGAAATTGTGACACAGATACAGGGGTTCAATCATTATAGCATGCCATCATCGATAATAACTTTAACCAATTACAGAGTGCAGCCAGGACCCTCACTTAGGATGTAGCTTCTATCTTTAGGCTGACACCTAGACCTCCAAGGTCAGAGGGGAAGCTTGATTCAGACCTGTGTCCTTACATAAGCACAAAAGATTGAGGAGGCTGGAGTGCTCCCAGAAGCCAGGGAGGTCAGCTCTGGGGACCAGGGGTGGGGGGGGGCAGTGGGGGGCGGCCAGCATGCGGAGCTGTCGCCGGCAGTCCTCTTGTTCTCAGTGCCTCCGGCTGGCTCTTGGCCTCTGGAGCATGGCCATGTCCTCCCAGAGGCTTCTTGGAGCTGGAGCCTGGCCTCCGATACATCTTTACAATCCTGGCCATCAAGGGAGCTACCCTCCTCCCCCTCCTCCCCCCCCTCCTCCTCTTCCCCCTCCCCCTCCTCCTCCTCCCCCCCACGTTCTCTGGGAGGACTGGCTGGGCTTGGATCACAACATCCACTGTGCGCACATATGGGAGGGAAGGGTGAGCCTCCCAGAGGGGCTCAGGTGCTAGAGGAAAAGCAAGTCCAGTCAGTTCAACAGGTGTCCTTCCCACCTCCTCCACCCTTGCCCCAAGTTCCACCAGGACTTCCAGCATGGAGCGGGAGGTCCTCTTTTTGCAGCTAGGCCTGCCTCTGGACGCACAGGCTGCACAGCTGTCCCAGAGGCTATCTTGGCTTGGCCCAGGGCTCACTGACCTGAGTGACATGGTATTGGGCAAGCCTGGGATCTGGGCACTCTCCAGCCTAGCGCAGCCTACTGGCTGATGGACGGCGTCTGTTGCAAGAGCCTGGGTGCCTGCTGTTAGGGTGAGGCCCCCTAGGCAGGAAAAGTGACCTCTATCTGGTAAAGCCCTGGGGAAACACAGCTTCCTTAGCCACCCACTCCATGCTTCCCTCTTGCTCTCACTGTGGATGGAACAAAGCTTTCCCACATGAGGGTAGTGAGTTTCAGTGAGAGGCAAAACCTGCAGCCTGGGTGAAGTGGCGTCAGAGTCAGGCCCATGGGGTCCAGTGCTCATGTTCTGCCCCCACACTGTCCTGTGGACCCCAAGCTTTCCCAGGGCAAGACCTTAGCAATGTTCCAAACCCAGTCCCTTGCGTGGATTGGGAAATAGCCCTGGAGACACTAGATGTTGACTAGATGTGGGTGGATGGGTTCAGCCTGGCCCTCAGCTGGTACCTGCTCCAACCTATTCTGTGTTGTTCCAGGTTATTCCAGGGTATGCGTCCTGCCCTCCAGCCAGGACCAGTATATCGGGTGCAAGGCCCGGGATACTAGAGAGAACACGCCTCAACACACAGATCCTGTATCTCTGTGTGCCTTCTGAAATCTATTCCAAGTCAAGAACTATATGATGAGTATCTGCCAAGGGCTGAGAGCCAGAAAAGGACAGACCCCAGCTCCAAAAGCATGAGCTCCCCAGGGAACTGGTAGTAAATAGTTTACCACTGTGATTTAGCCCAGAGGGGAGGGGGAGGTTTATAACTGTGGTTCCTGAGGTTTGCTCCGCCTAGGGGAGACCCAGCTGGCGCCCTGGAGATTAGAGTCTATGGGGGATGAAAGGTAGAGAACAGCGATACTGACCATAGCCCTTGTGTTAGAATCCAACTGGAGAGGCTGAAAGCATTTGTGCAAAACTCAGGGTCTTGCTGCTGCTTCTGGTGCCTCAAGTGAAGACAGGCTACTTGTTTCTAGGGAAAGCTTTATGGGGCCTTGCAGGGTGGAAGTGCTCTGGGTCTAATCTGGAGGGGAGGGGAGGATGAGGCACAGACGAGAGCAGACAGAGTGGCTAGTAGTGGTTATGGGGACCTGGGGGAGTTGTCTTAACTAAGACCCATTGGTAGTCCTGGTGACCCAGTTCCGGTATCCACTGTGGCCAGAGGGAGGGGGCAGGCTCTGTGCAGCTGGGTGAGATGGGAGCTCATGGTGATGACGATGAAGAAGAAGAAGAAGAGGAAGAAGAAGAAGGAGGAGGAGGAGAAGGAGAAGAAGAAGTGAGGGGCTATCCAGGCAGCAATGAGATTCCAAGTACAATGACTTTAATTACACATCTGGTGTAATTAACTCTCGACCGCTCCTATAACTAGCTCCCATGGAAAACATCAGTTTCCTTTTATTTGAAAGATAATAAAACAGCCTGTGGCAACTATCCTGGAAGAGACTGGAACCGAGTGGGGTTTTCACTGTTCCAGGACTGAGATTTCCTTCCCTCACTCTACAGCAGCACTGCGCACACTTTAACAAGGCGTGTGCATTGTAACTGGAGTGGAGACTTGTAACCGACGCCCTGTTCCCACTGGCCCTTCCTGCAGGCTGCACTTAAGGAGATTCTTCCCCCTTCCAGGATGCCCATTGGATCGGCCCCAAGCTGTCTTCCTCCAGAGCCTTAGGCTTTCACTTTCTTGTGGAAATGTATTGAAATGGCCGCAGGCCTTTGTCATGCTCTCTCCTGTTTTGCATTTCACATTCTTTTGTATTAATCGCTAACCAAGGTTGATTCATCTTATCTGGTCTTTCCTGGCTGCGGATGAAAACTGCTACCTTTTAAAGTGTAGTTCTGGTAGAGGATGTAAATAATAGGAAGGTGCATGTGTGCACCTGTGTGTGGGGTGTCTGTACGGTGGGCTAAATAATAGCTCCCTAAAGATCTCCTTATCCTAGTTTCTGGAACCTGTGAATTTGTTACTTTACATGGTGAAATGGACTTTGCAGATATGATCAAGGTGGGTACATTGGCTCAGGGCTCATGATAGCCCATTCACAGGAATCAGAATACTGACTCCGCTCTTGCAGTGAAGTCTTGCTGCCGAGGTTATATGTATAATGTAATGTAATGTAATGTAATACAATACAATACAGGTTAGGTTGTATATACATTTTAAAATTTACTTTGAGAGAGAAAGAGAGCGAGCGAGCAAGTGAGTGGGGGTAGAGAGAGAGAGAGAGGGAGAGAGAGAATCCCAAGCAGGCTCTGCATTGTCAGCGCAGAGCCCGATGTGGGGCTCGAACTCATGAACCACGAGATCATGACGTGAACCGAAGTCAGACGCTTAACCCACCGAGCCCCCAGGCGCCCTGAGCTTCTGTATTTTGTGTAGCACCTAAAGTTCTTGTCACTGTAGGTAGCTGACTAAGGTACTCAGCTCAGTGAGCACTACCGACGAAATGCCGCAAAGCAGTTTTCCTGTAAACGTGGTTGAAAGTGTTTACCCATCGGCGTTTGCAGACGCGCTCCGGTGCACGAGGCAGGCACATGGCCAGGAGCAACCTTATCTGTTCTGAGCATCTGTGACAGTCCAGGATGGTGTCCGTGATCTGCCTAGCGAGCTGTAAGCCCTAGGACCACACTGGGGTCACCCAAGCCAGTCCACCTGTGTGTGGAGCCCTCCCCACTGCGGTCCAGCGGTCTCTGGCTGGAGGCTGGAGGGAAGAACCATCACAACTAAAACCCTACTCTGGACCTCTGGTGGCAGCACTGCGGTGGCACCTATTTGTCAAGAGAAGGAGCCGCCATGCAGGGTGGACTTGGGCCACCCCCGCTCTGCTGGCATCAGGGGACCCAGCACAACCCCTCAGGAGGGACATAAAAGTCCTACAAGCCTTATCTCCTCTTTCTTTTCTTTTTTTAAGGTTTATTTTTGAGAGAGTGAGAAAGAGAGAGAGAGAGTGCACGTGCGCGGGGGAGGGGCAGAGAGAGCCAGGGACAGAGAATCCCAAGCAGGCTCTGCACTGTCAGCACAGAGCCCCATGTGGGTCTCAACGTCACAGACTATGTGATCATGACCTGAGCTGAAGTTGGATGCTCAGCCGGCAGAGCCACCCAGGCGCCCCAAGCCTTACCTTCTTTTGATGCTGGAATTCCACTCTAGGGATTGGCCTGAGGAAGTAATCCAAATGCAGGGAAAGCCCTGGCAGAAAAATATTCACTGTGTATGTAAATAAAACCTGGAAGCCACCTCATGCTCAGTGTTAGGGAAATGGTTAACTAAAGTGCCATTCAGTTACTTACTGGAACAGCGATGACGGTCGATCACTAGGCAGATTATATAGAACCACGAACATGTTTATTAAATTAAACGAAGCAAGCAGTGCACAACTGCTTGTTGTGGAAACTGCAATTCTGGAAAAGATAAATAGACAGAGATAAGAAGTAAATGAACAAGAAAAATGAACATAATTTTTGTGTCAGGGTAGTAGGACTTTGAATTTTCTTTTAAAGCTTTCATTTATTTTGTGTATATATTGTCTTCATAGCTACAAAGATCTCCTCTAAACATGATCGATCCTTCACTTGGAGTACAGGTCTTGTCAAATAAGTGACGTTAAGGCTGCTACTTGCTACAGAAATAAATACAGACAAACAGGAGTTCTTCCCTGGACAGGGATCTCTCCGGGGTGCCTTGATCTGGGGCGCCTGGTGGCTCAGTTGGTTGAGTGTCTGACTCTTGATTTCAGCTCAGGTCATGATCTCATGGTTCATTAGATCGAGCCCTGCATCAGGCTGCACCCACAGTGCAGTCTGCCTGGGATTCTCTCTCTCTCTCTTTCTTAAAGTAAATAAAAGATTAAAACAAAAAAAAACCAACCCCCCAGGCAATCTGTATCATGCTTCCAATGCCTTTCTGAATTCCCAGAAGACAAAGTCACTCGGAACTAAACGGGACTGATGGTGAGAAGAGACTAGCTTCAGGCCAAATCCAGTGCGGCACCTGCCGCAGGTGCTGATAGAACTGTGCCCCCAGGTGCTATCTGGATTCTGAACTTGGGTTTTCTACAGGAAAACACGTGCTGAGAGAAAGCAGACACTAACCTCCATCCCAGAGGCTGGGAGCACGGCCCTCTGGAGCACTGTCACAGATTACCACGAGGACGTGATGGAGGGGACACAGAGTAGGATGAAGAAAGATTCAAAGACACGCACCCTCGCCGGTTTACCTACGATTATTCTGGAAGTTCTGCCTAACTCAACAAGGCAGGCCCCAGAAATAGAATGTGATTCTTGGAAGGCGGAGGTACCATGACCATTACATAGTGAGACAATGCGATCAGATCCTGGGACCATCTACGCGGCCACTGAAAACCAAATGGCAGTAATAAGGGAGATGAACACAGGACCCCGATAAATTAGGAATGCTTCCATCCCAATAGCAACCGGGTTAGACATTCTCAAGCAACCCTTTTATTTTTTATTTTTATTTTAGTAGTAATTTATTTTTAATGTTTATTTCTTTTTTTATGTTTATTTTTTTGAGTGAGAGATAGAGTGCAAGTGGGGGAGGGGCAGAGAAAGGGGGAGACACAGAATCCGAAGCAGCTCCAGGCTCTGAGCTGTCAGCACAGAGCCCGACGTGGGGCTTGAACTCACAGACCTTGAGATCATACTCTGAGCCAAAGTTGGACACTCAACCGACTGAGCCACCCAGGGGCCCCAACAACCCTTTTTTCAATAGGGGGGGTTAGAAAGACCTGCGAACTATTTAAATAATGGCGAATGGGCACGATCCGGAAGAAGAAAATCACAAACCTTAGGTTTCCCAGACCGAACACGGCAGAGCTAAAAGCACAGAGGGCAGGTGTTCTCATACCTGATGGAACCGGCCACGAATCAATCCTCCAGCGAGGAGGACGGAGACCCGAGCCCCAGGAGGCCCAGCCGGCCTGTGCAGGATGGCCTCCACACCGATGGCCGGTGGGAGATGGAATACCACCCCCACCACTGTGTAGTTCCCAGAGCAACAGCCAGGAAGTCACCTCAGTCTCCACCCAGCGAGTCCAGGGGGGAAAGAAAGGCAGCGGCTCAGGGAGTGACTGAGCGGCTGCCTACAAGAATGAGCAGATGCACAGCGTGCATCGTAAAAGGGAAAAGTTAGTGGCATGGTGGCATGAATAAGGTAATGGCGTTTCTGTAAAAACCGAGTTGAGATAGAGGGAAGTTTCCAAACTACTAGATTATGAGCATATTGTCTTAGTTCGCTAGGGCTGCCGAGAGAAGTGGCGTGGCTAAAACAAAGATGTATTGCTTCTCAGCTCTGGAGACTGGAAGCCCTAGATGAGGGTGTCGGCGGAGTTGGT
>NC_043702.1:2698140-2704459 GCF_006229205.1 Suricata suricatta
ACTTTGCTAAAATTGCCACATTGTTCTTCTAGGTGGTTCCACTCCTAAGAGGCCCACAAGCAGTATCTGACACTTTGCATCTCCCCATCCTCCTGGCATTGGCAGACTTGGTGAATTTTGCCATGCAGTGGGTACGAGATGGTCTCTCTCGGTTTTCATTTGCATGTCTCTGGACGGTTAGTCTGCGTTTCACCTCTTGCGTCCATTGGCCGTCCAGAGTTTTCCCTCCGCGAATGCGTCTTCATATCCTTTGCCCACTTTGTATTGAGTTGTCTTTATCTTGTTGACCTGTAGACGCTCTTCTACATTCTGGAATGAACCCTACGTCGAGTGCAGCAGATCTCCTACGCACCGCGCAGTCTTCTCCGGGTCGGTGGCTCGCTCCTGCTTTGCTGCGGTTTCTTTGCCACACAGGAGTTTTACGTGGGGATGCTGCCAGATGCATCGGTCTTTTCCTTTATGAGCTTTTTCAGTAAGAACTCCTCTTCCCTGAGATTATAAACAAAATGCTGTTTTTCTTCTAATAGTTTTACAGTTCCTAACATTTGAGTGTTGAGTCCTTCAATTCAGTTGACTTTGGGGAATGGCCACAGCAGGAATCCAACTGCATTTTTTTTCTATATAGACAGCCAGTTGCTTCGGTGACATCAGATGGTGCTGTCACCTCTTTCCCGCTCAAGTGTCATGTCATGGCACCCATACCTCAAGTTCCCCTACGTGTTTGGGCCTGTTTCTGGACTCTGTTCTGTTCCATTGAGCTGTTTCCTCTCCTTCTACCAATGCACACTCTTCTTCTTCTTCTTCTTCTTCTTCTTCTTTTTTTAATGTTTATTTATTTTTGAGAGAGAGAGAGAAATCATGAGCAGGGGAGGGTCAGAGAGAAAGGGAGACACAGAATCCGAAGCAGCTCCAGGCTCTGAGCTGTCAGCACAGAGCCTGACACAGGGCTCAAACTCATGAACAATGAGATCAGGACCCGGGCCGACGTCGGACACTCAACTGACTGAGCCACCCAGGAGCCCGTTATTTTTTTAAGTGACTTAATTTACTTTAAGAGAGAGAACACAAGCAGGGGAGGAACAGAGAGAAAAGGAGAGAGAGAATCCCAAGCGGGCTCCGCACCGTCAGCACAGAGCCTGATGCAGGGCTTGAACTCATAAACCGTGAGGTCATGGCCTGAGCCGAAATTAAGAGTGGACGCTCCATGGACTGAGCCCCCCAGGCGCCCCAGCACACACTGTTCCCATCTTTGTCCTTCACTAATAGATCTTGAACTTGAATGGTACAACTTCTCTTCCCCAGAAACACCTTAGTGTTTCTAGGAGCTTTGCTTTTCCGAAGGAATTTACACTCAGTTTCTCTAGCTCTTTTTAGATTTTTTTGGATTTCCTTTGAATGGCATAGGTGATCTTGCCTTAATTAAGAAGACAATTAAATTCTCTTCAGAAAAAGTGGTTTCCCGGACGGATCCAGGCTTCTGGGTCTAAGTGTGGACGTGTAAGACGGGGGCTCTGTTTGAGAAAGTCTACAGTCAGTTGTACCAAGTTAGTATACAAGGTAGACTCAAAGAATAGAGTGTTAGAGATGAAAGTGGGTGTTTAGACCGGGAAAAGAAATAAGTACTACAAATATGACAAAACCCAGAAAAATATGCTCACATAGTAATATTTACATATAATACATAACATAAAATAAAACTATAAATATGTATATGATTTATATCGTTGTTCTTTTTTAAATTATAATTTTTTTTACATTTCTTTATTTTGAGGCAGAGAGAGAGGGGAGAGAGAGAGAGAATCCCAAGCAGGCTCCGCACTGTTAGCACAGAGCCCGACGCGGGGCTTGAACTCACGAACCATGAGATCATGACCTGGGCCAAAACCAAGAGTCAGATGCTTAACCGACTGAGCCATTCAGCTGCCTTTTCCTGGTTTTTTTTAATATCATATTTGTGGCATTTGCAGTTTACTTCTGCATTCTAAATAATACTTCCTTCCATCCCTACCTTTGTGGTCATGGTTGAGTACGCTTTTTATATTTTATTTTATTTTTTTAAATGCTTATTCTTCTAAGAGCATGAGGAAGAAGGGCACACAGAGAGGAGGACAGAGGGTCCCAAGCAGGGTCGGAGCTGTCAACACAGCCCAATGCGGGGTTCCAGCTCACAAAGCACAAGATCAGGACCTAAGCCGAATCAGATGCTCAAAGGACTGAAGCACCCAGGTGCCCCTTGGATATACTCCTTAAAGGGGTCCCCCCAGCCACGTGACAAATCTCTCCGACAGTTTCGATAGACGCTGTGGAATACCTACCTCTCCGGCCCCCCCAAGATGTCCATGTCCTAATCCTCGGAAACTGTGAACATGTTACCTCGCGTGGCAAGAGGGATTTTGCAGAGGGGATTAAGTGAGGGATTCTGAAATGGGGAGATGATCCTGGATTATCCAAGGGGCCCTGATTGTAAGTATAAGAGGAAGGCAGGAGGGTTGAAGTCAGTAGTGAGCTATTAGGGCAGAAGCAGAGATCGGAGACACGGAGAGATTTGGAGATGCTTCGCCGCCAGCTCCGAGGGTGGCGGAAGGGGCCACGAGCCAAGAGACACAGGCCCCCTCCAGAAGCTGAAAAAGCAAGGAAGCGGATTTTTCCCTGAAGCCTCCAGAGAGAGCACAGCGCTGCGGACCCCTTGATGTTGGACGCCTCACCTCCAGAGCCGGAAGAGAATCGATGTTCTCGCCACAGCAGCCATAGCATGAGGACAGCCCTGGGTCCATATCTGCATCAGAACTTTTCTCATACAAGTGGGATCACACTCTACGCCGGCCCAGTAGCTTCCTCCTTCCCTTTTCCCAGGTAGCAACAGATCCTGAGGGTCTTTTCTACACACACACACACACACACACGTGCACGCATGCACTGCCCTCAAGGGCGGAGGTGGCGATGCTAACATCCCTCCAGCCCCCTCAAGCCCCACCCCTGCAGGAAGATGGGGTCATACGTCTAGTGTGGCCAATGGGCTGTGGGCACAACGGACGCATTTAGTACTGAGTTAGAAGGAGAGGGACGGAGCAGCCTGGTTCGTCTACCGGACCAAGACCCGCTCTCGGGGCACTCACTCTTCCCCAGAGGGCATCTGGGGGCGGAGGTCGCAGAGATGGGCCGAGCGGAGCCCGACCAAGTCGGGCTAGTCGCTACCCCAGCATCCTCCTCTTCTTTCTCAGTAACGAAGCCCTGACTCCTGGCTTTGCACATTGCTTAATCTCCCTTGGCCCTAACAGTGGTCTTGTGTCTGAGTTGGACCGGAAGGCTCCTCACGAGGGGATGACTCAGGTGGGAGAGAGGTCCCTTTGTCTTCCTGCGCAACCTGGGTTCCTGGAAGTGATTCAGAGAAGCAGGAGTCAGAGAGTCCAGACGATTCTTTTTATCCATCGCTTGGCTTACTCAAGCTGGTGGTGGGGTCTGTCTCTTGTCAGCATTCCATGTGCTTCCCTTGTACCAGAATCCTCCACCCCGGCCCCCACTAGGTCCCGCCCGGATGTCCGGTGGCCCTGCGGTCTGGTTCTGCACACATTCAGTTACTCCACAGCATTAGCGGTGGGGGCAGGGAGGGTGGGTTTCTGGGGGCTCGGGGGTCTGGACGTGTGAATCCAAGGGCACACAATAACATGCAGACACCCTCACGGCTCCTCTCTGGACTGTGCCAAGAATTCACACACCTTTCCTGCTGCCCTGTCTTTGCTTCAGTCCATGTCACTCTAGTCACAATTCTTTGGTAGCGACACACGGAAACCTCTCCAACTTGCTCCAAATCTGGCATCTCTTAACTGGGGGGCAGGTCAGGCAGCAAGTGTCAGGATTCTAGAAGGCATTCACGAATGGGCGTTTCTGGGTGCCTGCGTGGTCTCCCATACCCCTGCCTCTCTCCATCACTCCTTTTCCCTCTGCTTGTGTGAAGCATAGCGACCCCTCCCGGCTCCCACGAGCACGCACCGGCCCGCCGCACTGGGTCCTGAGAAGGAATGGGTCAGCCAGGAGGGCGCGCACCTGTCCACCCTACTGATTAAGATCACACCGTGTGCCAGGCACGGTGGTAGGCTCGGCAGGCAGCTTGCTGATACAAAGAGGAGGCTGGCTCTGCTCTTGGTGAAGGCGTTGGGGGCGGGCAGTTGACCGCTTGATGAGATCTGGGCCGCCCTAGATGGGAATCACGGGGACTAGAAAAATCTGCATAAAAATCGTTGGCTCAGAGGGAACTCATTACCCAAGATTACGCGGTTAGCTGGGAAAGAAGTCAGCTGACAGGAAAATAACTTCTGTCTCCTCCTGAAATGCGCATCCTTAGTACCATTTAAAAGCAAACATGGCGGGGCGCGTGGGTGGCTCAGTCGGCTAAGTATCTGGCTCAGGTCATGATCTCACGGTCTGTGAGTTCGAGCCCCGTGTCGGGCTCTGTGCTGACAGTGCAGAGCCTGAAGCCTGCTTCAGACTCTGCATCTCCCCTCTCTCTGCCCCTCCCATGCTCGTAATCTGTCTTTCTCTGTCTCTTAATAATAAATAAAAATATTTAAAAAATTAAAAAAGAAACGTGGCAAGTGGCATGAATGAAGCTTTAGTAAAGAGCTCTGAAATTCAACAAATAACTGGCAAAAACTGTCAGAGTCAACCTGGAACTCTAGAAATTAATCAGATTTGTAAGAACTCAGGAAGCGCTTTTATACATATATAAAGCAGTGTATCGTAGTAAGAACAGCACCCCGTGCAATGCCTTAACTTACTCTGGTCCCTTCTCCCAGCCCAGCCGTGGCCTGCGAATGAGAGACTGAAGCCCAGACAGTGGCCAGACCACAGATGGAAATGGAACGCTGGCCCACAACGGCAGCAGCCTGCCCAGGCCAGGGCACTGTCGCCCTGCCGGCCATTCTCCACCCAGGAGGCCAGCTCGCCGTGAGTCGGACACGCAGGGACTCGGACGGCTCCCACTGGTCACAATCCAGGATGTGAACAATTACTTCCTTCACGGTCTGCCTCCGATGGCCACGACTGGACACTGGCCCCTTCCCTAAGTCTTATCTCCACTTCTAGTTTAGGACCCACCAGAGAGAGCTGAACACCGTACCCGATCACATGGGACACGCTGCTTCTAGTGGGCTGTCCCCAGGGCCCCCGGCCCACAGGCTCCTGTCAGGGTGCGCCCAGAACCTTCCATTCCTCCCCCTCCTCTGCCTCCTTGTGAGTTTCTGCCAGAACATAACCGATGGTGGCCGACTCCCTTTTCAGAGCAAAAACTCTGAGAAAACAGCCTTTGCTTTTGTCATTTGGTGTAGATTTCTACAGAAATAACAGCCCACCTTCCCGGCAGGGAGAAGAGCAGAGTCCTTCCCAAAGAGTTGTCACTATTGGGCTTGTCTGGTGAGTCCTTGGAAGACCAGCTCCAAAGATCTGTCCTCCTTTGCCTGGCTTGGAGCTCATCCAGTGCAGGGGCCCTGTCGAAATTACGTACAAATGTGTTGGTAGAGGCAAGAGGTGACAGTGGGGGTGACAACTGTGTAAACGAAAAGCTTCATTTTTTTTTTTTTTAATTGGAGGAGGTCTTAGCGACCAGGGTCTTCTGTTACAAATGGCATCAGCTGACCGCAAGAGAAATCCACGCGTTTATACCAGCCCGCGTCACATCTCACCCGTGACACACATCTATGGCTGTCCCCACCCGCAGCCCATCTGTATCAACACGAAAGGAAGCACGGGTTCGTAGTGCCGCTTACTCTGTCACCACGGGGACAGTTCCAGCTTCTCTTCTTGCTTCTGTGTAAACTCCCAACCGTGAGAACTGGGCATCCCTGACCTGCTTGCCGGTTTCCGAACCCATGTGCCCGTGGGCAGTCCCTTCGCCTCTAGCCTCATGCCCACAGTTGTTCTGGTCAGCACCCCACCCCCGCCTTCTTGGGGCGGCTGTTTCATGCCTTTGTGGGCAGCCTGCTTTCCCTTTTGGGGCCCCCGTGGTAACATCTGCAGGGGAGCAGGGGCTTGTGGATATTAACAGGCTTCCTGCAATCTTGTTATATACACTTATTCCAGGCGTTTTTTAGTCAATTCTTTGGGATTTTTACAAAAACAGTCACATATTAAAAATACATATCTCAAGGATGTAAAAGACTTATATGATGAAAACTATAGAAAACTTATGAAAGAGACTGAAGAAGACACCAAGAAACGGAAAAATATTCCCTGTTCATGGATCGGAAGAATAAACATTGTGAAAATGTCATTACTACCCAAAGCAATCTACACATTCAATGCAATCCCCATCAAAATTGCACCA
>NC_043702.1:2704559-2725349 GCF_006229205.1 Suricata suricatta
GAGGGTGTCATGCTAAGCGAAATAAGTCAGGCGGAGAAGGACAGATACCATATGTTTGCACTCATAGGTCTAACAGGAGAACAGGAGAAACCTAATGGCGGACCAGGGGGAGGGGAAGAGGGAAAGAGAGTTGGGGAGAGAGAGGGACGCAAAACCTGAGAGACTATTAAATGCTGAAAATGAACCGAGGGTTGAAGGGGAAGGGGGAAGGGGGAAAAGAGGTGGTGGTGATGGAGGAGGGCACCTGTGGGGAAGAGCACTGGGTGTTGTATGGAAACCAATTTGACAATAAACTATTTAAAAAAAAGATATATATCTTTTGGAGAGCCTGAGGGTCTCAACTGGTTAAGTGCCTGGCTCTTGGTTTCAGCTCAGGTCATGATCTCATGGTTCATGAGTTCGAGCCCCACATCGGGCTCTGCTTGGGATTCTTTCCCTGCTTCTCTCCCAGCCCCTCCCCTGCTCTCTCTCTCTTTCAAAATAAGTAACAACAACCAAAAAAGAGGGCGTTTGGGTGGCTCAGTCGGTAAAGCGTCCGACTTCAGCTCAGGTCATGATCTCATGGTTCGTGAGTTCAAGCCCCACATTAGGCTCTGTGCTGTCAGCACAGAGACTGTTTCAGAAACTCTATCTCCCTCTCTCTCTGCCCCTCCCCTGCTCAAGTGCATATGCTCTCTGTATTTCTCTCAAAAGTAAACATTAAAAAATAATAAAAATAAAAAATATATCTTTATGTTATAATATATTATGTAACTATAGTAAATATATGGTATATGGTTATATAATACATAATGATATAAGTATATGGTTTTGTATAAGACATTATATTAATATAGTATCACATTGTATATATTTTTTAAGATTTATTTTATGTTTATTTTTGAGAGAGAGAGAGAGAGAGAGAGACAGAGTGCAGCAGGGGAGGGTCAGACAGAGAGGGAGACACAGTATCCGAAGCAGGCTCCAGGATCTAAGCTGTGGGCACAGAGCCCGACGCGGGGCTCGAACCCACGAACCGTGAGATCATAACCTGAGCCGAAGTAGATGCTTAAGCGAATGAGCCCCCCCAGGCGCCCCTTAAGCAAAGTTAAAATGGAAATTTCGCTTGGGAAACTGAGGCCCAGGTTTGGTTTGCTTTTTTACTGGGCCCGTTCTAAGTATGCCAAGGAGAAGCAAGAGGTGGCCGAGTGTCATGGTGGAGGGCAAGGCAGAGCTGGCGCTGTGGATCCACGGAGGGTAAAAGCCTTCCCCACCTGGTTCCTGCTCATCCAGAAGCGCATGCGCAGCAACAGCTCCTGTGGCTGACTCACTGCGTCGGAGAGACACGGGCTGAGCCGTGACACAGACGCCACGGAAAGCAGTGGCATCCGAGGGCGCCGCCGACACCAGGTCCCGCTGGGGACTCTCGCTCACACCCGCAGTGTCCGTGTCCCGCGGGCGAGAGCCAGGCTTCCGTGGCAGCCAGGCCTTGCCAGCCCAGCTTGACCTTCCGTTGACGGGGGTCTAAGCTTCTCCCAGCCACAGTGTTTCCGCCATTCCTCTGTCGCCGGGCGCCATGATTTAATGGTTGGAGGCGTGTCCATAACATGTAACTGACCTTGCAACTGGGATCCCCACCACGTGACAGCTGAGACGGCCCCCACTCTGGAGGGACCGGGGTCTCATCTGAGGCCCCAGCTGACTCGCATGCTCTGTTTCTAGAGCCTCAGCCAGCAGGGTGGGACGAGCAGCTCGCAGAAGCTGGGAATCTTGAACCGCCTAGGGTGAAAAGAATAAAAAGCTCCAGGGAAAATATTTCAAGCATTCTAGATTTGAGGAATAGAAGAATCGAGGAATCGCCAGGAAGAAGGGTGTAAAGTCAGCTCAGCTGCACGGATATATTGTTCATTGGTGGAACTAGCGTCACACCAGCTATTAATCCTCAGGGCCATAATGGTCAGAAGAAGACTCTCATCCGTGGGTGTGATTCAGGGCTGCTGTGGACAGTTGTGCAGGTGTGCACTGCCCAACTCAGGACCACCATTAATGTCGTACATAATCCTACATGGGCAAAGCTTTGGCTAGGGGGCAGCCTTTTGGCTTTACTATGTCAGATGCCTTTGTCTCTCTGGGCCAGTCACTGGGAATCTGAGAGCCTGCCAGACACAAACCCTGTAAGGCCCTCCCCGATCCGATCCTGGCAGTGTGGCCCCTACAACTCTTCCCCAGGGCCCTGCCAGGGGCAGCTCCGAAATCTCCTCATAGGGGGGTGTGTGGCAGACAGACCCAAGGGTGTAGGAACAGACCCTTGAGATATGACTCCAAGTTCATAACCTTGTAATACATAATCCCCTCCCCTGAGTGGGGGTGGGAACTGTGACTTTCTTATAATCAATAGAATCTGGCAAAGGTAATGGGATGTCACTCCCATGACTACATTACATTATGAGAGAGAGAGAGAAGGAGAGAGAGAGAAAAAGCGCCATCTTACTAGCACACACCATTAACACATTAGAGTCTCCTTGCTGGCTTCGTAAAGTAAGGAGCCTAGCAAGGACCCGAGGGTGACTTCCGGGCAACAGTCAGCAAAACGCACGGCCCTCAGTCACTCAGCTGAAAGAAGATGAATTCTGACAGCAGCCTGAATGAGCTTGGCATCAGGTCCTTCCCCAGCTGGGCCTCCAGATGAGACCGCAGCCCAGACAACTTCTGGATTACAGCCTTTCTCCCAAGGACCCAGCAAGGGTACTCTGGATTCCTGGGCAGCGGAGACGTGTGTGTTGTTCTAAACTGCTGGGTAATTTGTTACACAGCAGTAGATCGCTAGGACAGGGGGTCTTGGAAGCACGGTTCAAACGGAGGCAAAATTGTCTTCAGGTGGTGAACATGCTATTTTGTGTTCACCTATGTGTTTATTTGGGGTGGCTTGGGGGTGCAGACAGAATTATGGTGGGTCAAGTCCCTACAGGCCACTTTGGGACCCAGCGACTGGCCCGGGTGCCTGCAGGGGGAGGATGGAGGGCTGGACCCTGGGTTGTGGAGGAGATTTGTTTGGAAGGCTCTGGAACAGTTCACTGGTATGGAAAGGGTTGTTGCGGCCATTTTAACTTTTTGACCCAGTTTGGTTAGGTTAGATATTAGAAATCATGACATAATACATGAAATGTTAGGCAATACACAAGACCATAATATACAAGCCCAGTAAAAACCCAAACTGTTTAGGGCGCCTGGATAGCTCCGTCGGTTAAGCGTCTGACTTCGACTCGGTCATGATCTCACAGTTCGTGGGTTCGAGCCCCGTGTCAGGCTCTGTGCTGACAGCTCGGAGCCTGACGCTTGTTTCGAACTCTGTGTCTCCCTCTCTGCTCCTCCTCCAGTCATGCTCTGTCTCTCTCTGTCTCTCAAACATAAATAAAAAAGTTTAAAAAAAATCCCAACAGTTTAAGAGGGGACATGTTCCTTCCTGACCCCGTCCTTGGCAGCCCTCCCCCAAGACAACCCCTCTGAAGTTTCTGGTCTGACCTTCTAGTAATGAACAGTGGACACGTGGGATCCTATTGTCATGTTCTTTTCACGTAGCGGAATGTTGTGGAGATCACTCCCTACTGGTATTTATGCTTCTGCCTGTTCTCAGTGGCTCACACGGTTGTCCTCTGTATGTCCCTGCCTTGCCCTGCCTGGGAATAACAGTCAAATAATCCCCCAGAACAAACTGCAGGACAAGGTCAGCACAGCCAGGCCATCTGCCCCCGCCTGGGAAAGGAGACGAACCTCAGGCGCGGCTCCGGCTCAGCCAAACCCAAGCTTACGCCGCGCCGGAACTGCACTGCCCTGCTGGCGACGCTCATGTCCCTGTTTGTCCCAGGAAGAATGTCAGCAGTGGCTTGGAGGCTTTGTAACCACAGGTGGTGCTAGTGGACTTCCCAAAGCACAGAAACAGGCTGCTGCAGGGCGAATTCTCTCCATCTGAGACAGAGAGACGCAAGGAAGGGGCGGTTAAGGAGGGCGAGGGAGAGAGGAGAGAGAGGGAGAGAGAGCTCATTCTACTTGCATAGGACCGAGTCTCCGTTCCTGCCCTCTCCCTCCTTCCTCCCCAAAACACACAGGCAGATGTCCAGTCCCTCCACTGTCGCAGGCCTGGGGTCACTTGGAACCACGGGGCTCCCTCACTCTCCAGAGAGCCAGCGGAGGTCTTTACAAGCATTCACAGTGGAGCCTCTGTTCTTCCAAGTCGTGAGCCTGGAGATGTGGGGGTTTGGGGCCCTGCTGTCCCTCCTACGGAGAGCCGGGGGTGGCGTCCAGTGACCCAGGCTGCCAGGCTGCCCAGGCAGTCATTTTCCTGGGGTTGGCGCCACCTGCTGGTCTTGGAACCAGGACTCCATCAAGCACCCCCTGCGGTTGCAGCAGCCCCAAGAAAGACCAGTTTTGCAAAACCACTTGATCCGTTTTCTACAGCGTCTTTCTCAAACCTTTGCTATTTAAATCGCTCTCCTTTGAACCGCCTCCACGATCATTTCTGCCAGTGGCTTTGAATCTCTGAGTCAGGTATTTTCCTTTGAGGGTCTCCGAGGACCCTGAGTCACGGAGTCTGGTGGGAGACAGACAGCCGCTGTTTTCTTCTTGTTAAAAGAAGCGTTTTTATTTTAGACGAGTTTGAGATTTGTAGTCCAGCTGCAAAGAGGTGCACAGAGGTGCCGCCCAGCCCGCACTGTCAAGCTTGCTCTTGGCGGCCGGCGGCCGTGCGGGGCGGGCTTACCACGTGCAGTGTGACTGCGCATCAGTAGTAACTGGCTTCCACTCTGCTCAGATTGGCTCAGTTCGCCTCTGACGCCCTGTTTACATTCAGAATCCCACCCAGGACACCCATGAGCCAGTTGTCACAACTCATGAAGCTCTCCTTGGCGTGACCGTTTTTCAGGCAGTCCTAATTTCTGATGCCCTAGACAGTTTGGAGGGGGACCGGTCACATATTTGCAGGCTGTTCCTCCGCGTGAATTTGCTTGATGTTTTTCTCACCATGAGACAGGGGCTGTAGTGTTTTGGGAGGACCAGAGAGGTGCAGTGTCATTCTCCCCAATCCCAGTGACAGTACATTATCCACAGGACTTTCCGCGGATGACGCTGACCGTGACCGCCTGGGGGCGCTGGTGTTTGCCAGACTTCTCTACTGCAAAGTGACTTGTATTTGGCCGCTGTCTTTTTTTGTTTTTGTTTTTGCGATTTTGAAAATAGAGATATGATCCACTTAACATAAAGCTCACCATTTTATTTTTAGATTTATGTTTATTTATGATTGAGACAGAGAGAAATAGGCCATGAGTGGGGGCGGGGGCAGAGAGAGAGGGAGACACAGAATCCGAAGCAGCTCCAGCCTCTGAGCTGTGAGCACAGAGCCCGATGCCGGGCTTGAACTCACAAACTGTGAGACCATGACCTGAGCCGGAGTCGGATGCTTAACTGACTGAGCCACCCAGGCGCCCCAAAAGCCCACCATTTTAAAGTGCCCAATTCAGTTTCTTTTAGAATATTCCCAATTTTGTGCAGCCACTGCCATGATCTAATTCTAGAACGTTCCTATTGTCACCCCAAAAAGAAACCCACACCTGCCAGCAGCCATGCCCCACCCTCCTCTCCCCGCCCCCGGCAACAGTGATCTGCTTTCTGTCTCTGGACTGGCCTGGTCTGGGCAGTGGCTATAAATGAAATCACTTAACATGTGGCCTTTCCTGTCCGACTTCTTTCTCTTACATGTCTCTTAGATTCATCTATGTCATGGGGCGCGTCAGTCCTTCATCCCTTTTTATGGATGAGCAGCATCCGTGGTAGGGCATCCACTCATCACTCGACGAACATTCTGTTGTTTCTGCTTCTAGGCTATTATGAATGATGCCGTTATGCACATTCCTGCACAGACGTTTAATAGACGTGTGTTTTCAGTTCTCTGGAGTCTATATCTTAGAGAGGAATTGCAGAGTTATATGGTAAATTGAAAAATTTAATAGGTTCTTTCCAAAGCCTATAATTATCCATATCTCCATTGATATCATCATACTAGATTTATTAACTCTTAAAATGTTGCCAACATACTGTATCCAAAAATGTTATCTCATTATCACTTTAATTTGCATTTTTCTGATCACCTTGAAAAAGGAAGTCTTTTGTCTACTTCTATTTGTCATACATCTCCCAGATCTTTATTCATCTCTCACCATTTTCCTCCCCTGCACTTCTCATGCTCTGTAAGCCACTCCAGGGCATAGAAGAAGATGAGAGTTTTCTACCTTATTTTATTTTATTTATTTATTTATTTATTTTAATGTTTTCTTTATTTTTGATACAGAGAGAGACAGAGTATGAGAGGGGGAGGGTCAGAGAGAGACGGAGACACAGAACCGGAAGCAGGCTCCAGGCTCTGAGCTAGCTGTCAGCACAGAGCCTGACGCGGGGCTCGAACCCACGAACGTGAGATCTGACCTGAGCTGAAGCCGGAGGCTCAACCGACTGAGGCACCCAGGCGCCCCTTATTTAATTTTTTTAACATTTATTTATTTTGAGAAAGAGAGACAGAGCATGGGCAGGGGAGGGGCAGAGAGAGAGGGAGACACAGAATTCAAAGTGGGCTCCAGGTTCTGAGCTGTCAGCACAGAGCCCGACGCAGGGCTTGAACCCGTGAGCAAGATCATGACCTGAGCTGAATTTGGCTGCTCGACCGACTGAGCCACCCAGGCGCCCCTCTACTTCATTTTAAAGAGGTAACACAAACTTGATAGCCCTCAAGTCCTGTTTAGAGTTTTTTCCAGAGAAAAACCACACACTCGTTTATGATTATCTCTGCAAAAAACACTAAAGAAAACAGAGGCATTTTGTGCAGAAAATACGTTCCTGAAAATGTGTATAGATTCAAATTGTGCAAGCCAAGTGTGGTTATAGAGTGTAATAATTTGTAAATGGGCAAAGGGGCTGCAGGGAAATCTCCTTAAAGAAGGCTCCACTAGCCAGAATCCGGAGGGGAAAAGGTTGGCTTCTCTATAACTGGAGGTACGCTACGCAAACGGCAGTGTGAAAAAGCAGGAGGTGGTGCGTGCTGGTGCGCAGCCACGAGGCAAACGTTCATAATGGATCTGGAAATATTCATGGAACATTTATGGATCCTTTTGCCCCAAAATTCCATTTCTAAGCATTTGTTTTAAGGCAGAAAACAAGGCCTTGCACATCAGTGTGTTAATTATAAAAAGCAATAAGCGAAGCAGACAAAACCATTGCCTTCAGGAGCTGGTGAAGACCGTGTGGTCGTTTGTTAGTGTTTTTTTTTTTTTAATGTTTTATTTATTTCTGATACAGAGAGAGACAGAGCATGAAAGGGGGAGGGGCAGAGAGAGAAGGAGACAGAACCGGAAGCAGGCTCCAGGCTCTGAGCCAGCTGTCAGCACAGAGCCCGACGCGGGGCTCGAACCCATGAATGTGAGATCTGACCTGAGCCGAAGTCGGAGGTTTAACCGACTGAGCCACCCAGGCGCCCCTGTTAGTCAGTGTTTTAAGTGACTTTTTTTTAAATTAAAAAGGAAGTGTTGTGTTTTTTTTTTTAAATATTTATTCCTGAGAGAGAGGGAGAGAGACAGAGCATGAGTAGGGGAGGGGCAGAGAGAGAGAGAGGGAGACACAGAATCTGACCCAGGCTCGAAGCCCTGAACTGTCAGCACAGAGACCGATGTGGGGCTTGAACTCACAAATCGTGAGATCATGACCTGAGCGGAAGTCGGACACTTAATTGACTGAGCCACCTAGGCATCCCTAGAAATCTTTTGTCTAACTGAAAATCAGGGGGTTGGGAAGAAGGAAGGGTCTGGAAAGGCTGGTTCCCTGCTGGCACACATGGTTCGGATGGCAGCCGGTCCTCCCCCTGCCCTCATCCTCCTCGAACCCCCAGTTCTTGACTTTCCTACTCCCCTGGGCCAAGGAGGCAGCCCCGGGGAGTGGGAGACTGGGGGGCTGGGGGCCACCCTGGCTCCAGCACCCACACTTGGGGACACCTGGGCGTGAGCCATCACCTCTCTGTGCCTCAGTCTCCTTATCTGCGAAATGGACATAAGCCAGTGCTGATACAGGCTAGCAGAGCAGAGGAAAATCACGCGCGCATCCCAGGGCGGCAGCCCGGTACCCTGTTCCTTCGCTGCCGTCTTCCCGCCTGGCCCGCCGCCCGCCCCCACTCTCCCCTGCTCCCAGCAGGCTGGTTCTGGCGGCCTATCCCTTTAACATCCTCTCTCGTCCTTCCTCACGCAAGGGAGGATCTGCTTCTCTTCTTCTTCTTTCCTTACCCTTCATTTCTTTGTTCTATTTTTGGACCAAAACAAGAAGAAAAGAAAAATCGCCATGTGGGCAACACAGGCACCAGGGGAGAGGAGAGCCGTCCATTTTTCTGAAAACAGAACAGGATGGACAGTCTGTGTTGCCAGCCGCCAGTGGCCCTGAATGCACAGGCTCTGGGCACCCAGGCACTGGCCACACCGAGAGCTCCCTCGGGGCCTGTGGCCTGGCTCTCCCCCAGTGGGGGTGGGTCCTGTGCGCCCCATGTGGGTCCTGGGCGCGCATGCCTTCCGGCAGCGAGTCCCCGGGCTCTCGTCTCCCTGCAGTCGGGGGGCAGCTGGAAAAGGCGCCTGTCTCCTGGGGGCAGTTCGGTGGATGGAGAAGTGGCTCTCCCGAGGGCCACGCTGTTCCCTGCCCCCTCCCGTTCAAGGTGGCAGTTCTAACTAACCCTCCGTTGTGGAGAACGTGACTCAGTTTGGAGACAGGCTCTTTGAAGAGGTAATACAGGTGAAACGGGGGTGGGCCCCAGTGTCCCATGAGAAGAGATGAGGACAGAGACATGCAGAGGGGCGGCCACGTGAGGACACAGGGAGAAGACAGCATCAACAAGCCAAGCAGAGAGGCCTCTGAAGAAACCAGCCCTGATGGGGCCTTGACCTGGGACTTCCGGCCTCCAGGGCTGGTCGGGAATAGGGGTCTGCTGTTAAGATGCCCCGTCTGGGCAGGGGGTCGGTCCCGCACTGCGCCCACTGGGATGGGCCCCGGGGATAGGAGAGAACGCCCACGTGGCACCGGTGACTCCTCCCCATCACTATCCTCGTGACTGTGTCTCTTGGACGCCCCTCCTGTCTTCTGTGCCCCGGAGGTGGGGACCACACTGCGAGACAGGAACGGGTCCCCAGGCTCGCAGCCATGGGGCTCCGGATCCCTCAGGAACACGCACCGTCGTGGCCAAAGTCGTGTTTGTCACGTGTCGGGCGCAGGGCAAAGCGCTTTCTTCACGACTCCCGGAGAACACACAGTCGTCTCTTTATGGGGGAAGAGGCTGAGGCCCGGAGGGCTGAGCCCCTCGCCTTGCCGCGTGAAATGGGCGGGGCTAGGATCTGCTCTGCTCCCAGGCCGTTTGGTCCAGAGCATGGTCCCATGAAGACGAAACCAGAGCCAGGTCCAAGTTCACCGCCAAAAACAGCCTTGAAGAGTTCTGTGGGTCTGTCCTGAGTTTGTGTGGTTATATTCTCAAAAGAGGGAAAAGCTTCCTAAAACCTCCCTCACTCTCTCAGGGCCCCCCCGACCACGGCCGGGCTCCCCGCACGTGGCCAGTCGCCTGCTCTTTGGAAGTTCAACACCATCCTGGACCCGGAGAAGATGGTCGCCCGAGGCCAGCTTTCCCGAGTACGGAAAGTTATCAGACATGAAGAAGCTGCTTACGGTCACACTTACCCCACACCCACACTCGCTCACACTCATCCACAGAATCACACACTCACACTCATCACCTGCACACACCCCCACATACTGTACACTCACACACACTCATCCATGATCACCCAACACTCACTCACACTCACCCTGCACTCACAATCACACACGCACTCACATGCTCATCCACCCCTGTGCACTTACACACTCCCCATACCCCACACTCACACGCTCACACCCACACTCGATCCCACGTGACCCATGCTCACAGATTCATTCACTCACACCTCAAACACGCTCAGCCCACATCACACACATACACTTACACACACTCACGCACGCTCACCCCGCACCCCCACACACTCACATGCACCCACCACACCCCTGCATGCTCGCATGCAAACCGAGACAGCCGTGCTTTCCTGCTTGGTAGTCTGCCTTTTCCAACTAACTCTGCTGTCAGAAGAGCTTCCCAAGGGTTCAGTCTCGGGGAGCCTCCCCCCACCACCCGCGCCCCGGCTGACTGCGCAGGCGCCGCCGGCCCGTGCGTCTCTGATGACGTCGGGCAGGGAGCTCGCTGGAACAGGGCTTGGAGACTTGCCTGGGCCCCCCCCCCCCGCGATGTTTCTCCCGGGACAAAGCTGAGAGACTGTCATCTCCAGGGACCTGCTCGCCTCCGGCGCTGCCCCGCGCCCAGACCCGGGCCACCCAGCCGCCCAGCGCCCCCAGCACTGTCCCCTGTCCCCTCTGTGGGCGCTGGCCCGCGGGGACACTGTCCTGCTTCAAGCTGCCGCCCGGCTGGGGCGCTCTTACCCTGACGGGCTAGCACCTCAGGGGACAATCTGTACTTGGCTGAGTCCGTTTCCAAGTCCTTTTCCTTGTGTTTTGTTTTTTGTGGGTTTTGGTTTTTTTTGAGTTCTCTTTTTTTCCCAAAGATTTCCATGACAAAGCTCCGGAGAAGGGCCACAAATAAAACTGGTCAATCTTACTTCTCAGAGGACAGCGGTCACCTTGCCACCTGGCTTCGTGGGACTGGGGTGGGGGGGAGTGAGTGGGAAGAGGTGGGTGAGTCTGGGTGGTGTGTGGGTGGGTGTGTGGGTGTGTATGAGTGGGTGTGTAAGTGTGCATGCGAGTGTGGGTGAGAAGTGAGTGTGGGGGTGAGTGTGTGAATGTTCGTGTGTGAGTGTGCATGTGGGTGAGAGGAGAGTGTGGGTGAGTGTGTGGATGTGTATAAGTGTGAGTGTGTGAATGTGTATAAGTGTGAGTGTGGGGGTGAGAGGTGAGAGCAGGTGAGTGTGTGTAAGCGTGCCCCAGGCCCTTGTCACCCGGGAAAGCCACATAACACGACTCACAGAAACAGCCCCAACACTGCGGTCGGGACTCGGCTGCCGCGTCACAGTTGCTGGGACGGCACAAAGGCCCCTGGATGCCATCGAGAGCAGGTGCAGCCTGGCTGGGGTGTGACTGGACCCTCTCTGGCCGCGTGGCCATGCGCAGGCTCTGTTGGCGGGCTGCCCCGCGCCGGACTGTTAGGGAAGGACAAGGAAGGGTGGCCTTCTGGTCCCCGGGGCCTCCTGCTGCCCTGGGCCCACAGCTCCTCCCCCTCCCCCACCTCCACCCCATGGATCTCTGCAGCCGGGGGGGAGGGGGAGGGATGCGGTGGGGGGGTCCACGGCTCCTCAGGTGACAGGCCCCTGCTGTGTGGGGCAGCCCC
Source organism: Suricata suricatta (assembly GCF_006229205.1). NCBI lineage: Eukaryota > Metazoa > Chordata > Mammalia > Carnivora > Herpestidae > Suricata > Suricata suricatta. Next base: position 2,715,976 of record NC_043702.1, read on the forward strand.
GGAGCGTCTGGCGTCACTGGACGTGATCTTGGCAGGCGCTCCTCTTGCTCAGACCCCAGGGGATGCTCTTGCTGCCCCCCGGCCCCACCCCTCTTTGGAGGGTGGGCTGTTCAGAACAGGGATTCCCTAGAACGGTTCCCAGGGCATCTCAGAAACTCCTTGTCCTTTAAATGTCAAGTCCCTAGTCAGTAACCCTCGGAGGGGCCCTCACAGCCCGGATGTGGGACGGGACAGGCTGAGAGCCGCTGCCGCCCAGGGGAGGCCTCGGGGGACCAGGCGGGTGTGGGGGGGCAGCACAGGGCTGCCGGGGCCCCGCTGTGGGAACGGTGGCCTGTGCCCTGGCTTGGGGAACAAAGCATCTTCTCAGGCGCTTCTGGGACACCGGCCTCGTCCTCTCCCCTGGAGGGCTGGGCTCTGGAAACAGCTCTGACGGCAGGTTACGAGCAGTTCCCCACGTTGTCCCCTGCGGTGGCCTGTGCAAAGGGGAGAAGCGGGCGTCACCAGCTCCTGAGTCTGCTGCGTGTGCTGGACTGACCGGTGTGCCCCTGAATTCCTGGTCTTTGCAGATACAATTAGTTGAATTAAAACGAGGTCATGCTGGATTAAGGTGGGCACAATCTAACGTGACCGCTGTCCTTGTGAGAAAAAACAGCCACACAGAGAGAAGGCAGGTGCCGGCGCCCAGCCACACGCTAAGTAATGCCGGAGGGCCCAGGAAGAACAGAGCTGGAAGGGGCAGGAGGGAGCCCCCTAGGTCCCTCAGAGAGAGACTGTGGCCCTGCCCCCCACCCCCATCTCAGAGCACCGAGAGCACCTGGTGAGTGGTAATTCGTTAAAGAGTCTTAAGAAACTAGTAGGAAAGTCTTTTGTTTTATTTAGTTATAGTAAGTTTCAGTCATACTAACAATAGAAAAATTCTGCCTTTGGTCATTCAAATTTAGCACCTATTTTCGGGCATTTGGTCTTTTGGCCTCCGCCCTGTGTGTGCAAACACTTGGCCATGAACGCAGACTGGGCAGAAAGGGCCCTGGCCCCTGGGGAACGCTTTGCCTCCGCCCCCTGAGACTGGACTCACCTGCTGACCGTGGACCCGACCGCGAAGCTGGGAACCTGCCTGAGCAGGCAGGGGTGCGCTGGTGGGCACCGGAAATGGCCGGAAGAGCCCTCGGGGCAGAGTGCAGGTGGGTCCCTGGGCCCGAGGGGGCATCTCTGAGGAGGGGCGAGCCGCAGTCCTCAGGGCCGGGGTGGGGGCCGGGCATCTCAGTGCACACGCCCCTCGGCACCGTCATCCCCACAAAGGTCCCCGAGACCGAGGCAGCCTCAGAAGGGGCTAGTGCTCCTTGGCCTTCCACTCTCGGTGATCCAGACCCAGAAGTAATGACGCTTCCTGAATTTGAGGACATCCTTTTTTTTTTTCCATTTTTTAATGTTTATTTATTTTTGAGAGACAGAGACAGAGCAGGAATGGGGGAGGGGCAGAGAGAGGAGACACAGAACCCGAAGCAGGTTCCAGGCTCTGAGCTGTCAGCACAGAGCCCGACGCGGGACTTGAACCCACCAACACAGAGGAAGTCAGACGCTTAACCGACAGAGCCACCCATGTGCCCCCTTGAGAGCGTCCTTTTAATCACAAGTTACGTATCCACAGTCTGGCCGAGGTTGGAACATTAGGAGACAGAGCTCGGAACCCTCCCTGGAAATAACGACAAATACGCTGGGCTCCCTCCTAGCATCTAGACTTCCCCTATCCCCCACCCCGGGTCACTTTGACCTCCATACAGGGCGGCTTCAGGTTAGCGCCTGCACCATGACCACTCTGAAATCCTGTTAGCTCTTCTTGGGGGACACAGAAAGGGATTTGGGGCCTGCTCTGCCGTTGGGGCCCCCCGCCCCTCCCCCCCAGGCCGCAGGCCTACACGATGCCCTCCGGGCGCTTGCTCCTCCAGACCACCAGCGCCGTCACCAGCAGGGTGGCCAGGATGGGCAGGACGATGAAGGGGCAGAGGACGCTCCGGGGCGGGTCCCGCACAGCCCTGCCTGCGACGGGGCAGGTTCTGAAGTAGCGCCGGTGGACGGCCACGAAGAACTTGTCCACGGCCGCGTTTGGCCAGAAGCAGTCCAGCTGGCCCGCCAGGTGCCCGGTGCAGTCCGTGAGGGCGCGGTAGCTCCTGCAGGGGGGAAAGCGGCCCATCAGCCCCTGCGAGGGCAGAGGGCGAGGCAGGACCCCGCCGGGTCTTCGCCCATGCCCCCCTCCCCCACGCCCCCCTCCCCCATGCCCTGGAAGTCCACGCCCGGGGCAGTGGCCCGGCTCTAGGGGAGGAAGGCCCTGGACGGTCTTGTGGGGGCTCCCGGATGTCCCGTACGTGCCCACGCCCTGGTCGGTGAGCTGGGGCTCGGGGACACCCCTCCCTGCTTCTGGAACTCCAGGGGCTGGGACACGCCCGTGAGGATGCCCACGAGGCGGCCGGTCGGGCAGGTCTGACAGCAGCCTGGCTCCAGGAGCCGCCGGCACACAAACCCACAGCCGGTCTAGTGCTTGCGGTCCCCTCACCGGTGCCTGCCACCCAGCAGGGCCCCCACGGGGCCTCGCCTCCCAGCCCCCACCCCCCACCTCCCCCTGGAGCACTTGTCACCCTTCATGGGCCACAGTGACACCTTAATTGTATTTACTGGGTGTCAGTGAGGAGGACAGGGGTCTGCTCTGCTCGGTCCACCTCTCTAGTCCGTCTAGAAAGTGCTGGGCGCGTGGCACCTTTTTTAATTGTGCTAAAATATAAATCACGGAATTTTTTTCTTTTACCATTTTAACCATTTAAAAATTTGTTTTTGTTATTTTTAAAAACATTTTTAATGCTTTATTATTTATGTTTGGAAGAGAGATCACGAGTAGGAGAAGGGCAGAGAGAGAGGGAGACACAGAACCAGAAGGAGGATCCAGGCTCTGAGCTGGCAGCACAAAGCCCGACGTGGGGCTCGAACTCACAGACCACGAGATCATGACCTGAGCTGAAGTCGGACGCTCAACCGACTGAGCCACCCAGGGGCCCTAATTTGTGTTTTTTTTTTTTTTTGACAGAGAGAGAGAGAGAGAGAGAGAGAGAGAGAGAGAACAAGAGAGAATCACAAGCAGGTTCTGTGCCATCAGAGCAGAGCCTGATGGGGTGCTTGAACTCATGAACCGTGAGATCATGACCTGAGCCGAAACCAAGTCCCAGACGCTCACCAGACGGAGCCCCCGCGCCCCATGTCAACCGTGTCTAAGTGTGCGCTCAGTGGCATTAAATACAGTCATGCTGTCCTGCAGTTGTCAGCACTGTCCGTCTCCAGAACTTTCTCATCTTCCCAAGCAGAAGCTCCGCCCCCGTTAAACACTAGCCCCCGTCCCCCTGCCCCACACACCCTGTGCTCTCTGTCCCTGAGTGTGACCGCTCCAGGGACCTCAGGTAAAGTGGAGTCACACGGCATCTGTCCTTTTGTGACTGGCTTGTCTCATCGGCAGGATGTCCTCCGGGTTCACCGGTCTCGCAGCAGGTGCCAGATTCCCTCTCAAGGCTGAAGGACGTTCTTGCACGTCCTTCCTTGTGCTTGCCCGCCATCCTGGGTCGGTCCAGCTGCTGCTGCGGACACGGGCGGACGGACGTCTCCTGAAGACCCTGCTTCGGTTCCTTAGGGCGAACGCCCGTCAGTGTCGCTGTCGGGTACGGCGGCGCTGTGTTTAATACTTTATTCCTTTTTTAAAGTTTATTTATTTATCCATTTATTATTTTTTTGTTTTTTCAATTTTTTATTACAGTTTGTCAACTTGGTTTCCATCATTTATTATTTTTTAATGTTTATTTATTTTTGAGAGAGAATGAAAACAGGGGAGGAGCAGAGCGAGAGGGAGCGGGGCAGAGGACCGGAAGTGGGCTCTGAGCTGACAGCAGCAAGCCCGACACGGGGCTCAAACCGCAAACCGAGAGATCATGACCTGAGCTGAAGTCGCTCAACTGACTGAGCCGCCCAGGTGCCCCTTTTTTATGTATTTCTGGAGAGAGAGACAGAGAGAGCATCCCAAACGGGCTCATGGGGCTCACTCCCACGGGCTGTGAGAGCATGACCTGAGCCGAAACCAAGAGTCGGACGCTTCACCGGCTGAGCCACCCAGCCGCCCCTAAGTTAACTTCTTTTTAATAAATGAAAATTGAAATTGGGGGAATCAAAATGTAGTTGCAAGAAGATGAGTCCCCTCTGTTTCTGCTTATAAGGTAGAAACCTGTAAACAAACAAGCCAAAAAAAGCCAAAGAAACCACAAAACCCTACGTTTTCTGGAGTCCGTCAGAGAGCAGAGACCTCAGTGAGGCCCCTTGTTTGGAGGACCGTCCCCCTGGGCCGGAGCACGGGCAGGCAGACTGGGAAGGAGCCCGCGGAGAACAGGCCGCCTACGGCCGCCTGAGGGCGGAAGGCCGGGCTGCGGATCCTGGGCCGCAGACGCGCTGGTGGTTTCGTGACTCACTGTTTCCCACGAGGCCCCGTGGGAGCTCGTGAGAAAGGCGGGCGGCAGGCGGGGCACACACACGACACGACCCTCCAAGACTTCTCACGGAAGAAGCGACAGCCTCAGACCCCTTCAGGAAGAGTGGCCGATGGTGAGGAACAGACCCACAGCCCTTCCGGCTTTTCCAGACCCTTCTCTCCTGACAAGCAACAGCCTTAAGCTGCCGAGGGAGGGAGGGCGCCGCCGGTCAGCGCCAGGGCACAGGAAGGATGCACTTGGTGGACAGAGGAAGGGGAAAGACTCTTCCCTTGGGAGAGCGGGCCCAGGGTCCTGCGTGAGCCCAGCCAGAGGGGCAGGACTCTGCCAGCCAAGATCCCACGGACACAGGGCCGAGTGCGGCCACCACAGGGGGCGGCCTGAGCCGAGGCTCGGCCCCGGGTGCGGACCTGGCCGGGAACAGCCAGCAGCAGCTGCCCAGACAGGGGGAGGGAGACGGCTGGGTGGCGCAGACGTGCAGGCTGCGAGGCCGCCCCCAGGGACGCTCACCCCGCCCCCCCCCCCCGCCAGGGTGGCCCGTTGCTACAGGAACGCAGGCCTGTGGTGCTCTGAAAGTAACCATGGCAACCCCAAACCCCAGGCCCGGCCTGCTCCGGACACGATGGACGCAAACCCCACGCCACCAGCCTGGCGAGAGAGTCTCCCGTCTCCAGAGAGAAACACGGGTCACCTCAGTCTCTGATGTCCTAGACATGATGTTCCGCATTTGCATAAAAATTAAGAACGTTTCACTCAAAAACCACGAAACCCACGGAACCTGTTGCCAAGAGATAAAATGATCCACAGAATCAGACTCAGGCAGGGACCCCGAGGACATGACTGTGGCAGGGGCTAGTTGAGGAGGCAGACGATCCACGCCCCCAGAGCGCGGTAGCAGAGACCCAGGCTGTCAGAAAGCCAGAGAGATGCTCCAGAGAAAACAAATGCAGGGGCCAGAGAATCCTGGAGGGCTCACCCTCCAGCAGGAGGGAGGCCGTGCCCTGCGGGGAGGTCAGTAGAAATGCCCCGGGCAGAAACGCAAAGAGAAAAAACAGAGCATTCCTGCGGTGAATAAAAAAAATTTTTTTAAATGTTTTTTATTTATTTTTGAGAGACAGAGAGAGACAGCGTGAGCAGGGGAGGGTCAGAGAGAGAGGGAGACACAGCATCCGAAGCAGCTCCAGGCTCTGAGCTGTCAGCACAGAGCCCGATGCAGGGCTCGAACCCACAAACCGTGAGATCATGACCTGAGCCGAAGCCGGACGCTTGACCGACCAAGCCCCCAGGTGTCCCCCTGCAGTGAATTAAAAACACTATAGATGGCATCAAGTCCAACTTGTAATTTGAGTCTCCAGAAGCAGGATAAGGAATGGGGCGGAAAGAGTATTTGAAGAGACAATGGCTGAAAAGTTTCCAGAAACAGTGAGATATGTGTCGCAAATCCAAGAAGGTCAGGGAACCTCAAACAGGGTAAAAATCAAAGGAATGGCCACAGCAAACAGAACCACACAGACCCATCCGTCAAACAAGCAGTTGAAAATCAAAGATAAAGAAAAGTAATTCCAAGGAAGAAATCCTGGAGGCCGTCAGAGAAAAAAGACACGCACAGAGGGGCCATGGCAGGATCTGAGTGGGCTTCCTGCAGGAGGCGGTGCAGGCCCGGGGACAGTGGGTGACAGCGGTGACAGCACTGGTACTGATGGCGGGGAACACCCCCTCGGTCCACAGTCCACACCCGGCAAAAATGGCTTTCACACACAAAGTTGCCAATAAAGCCTTTCTCAGAAAAAAAGCAGCTGAGAGAATTCATTGCCAGCAGATCTGTGCTATAAGAAATGTGAGTTTTTCTTTCTTTCTTAAAAAAATGTTTTTAAATGTTTATTTTTGAGCAAGTGAGTGAGAGAGAGAGAGAGACAGCATGAGCAGGGGAGGGTCAGAGAGAGAGGGAGACACAGAATCTGAAGCAGCTCCAGGCTCTGAGCTGTCAGCACAGAGCCCGACGTGGGGCTCGAACTCACCAGCTGTGAGATCCTGACCTCAGCTGAAGTTGGACGCTTAACCAACCAAGCCGCCCAGGCGCCCCAGAAATGTTGGTTTTTCATTCAGAGGAGTTTAACAAAGGAAGTAACAGATACAGTAGGAATGAAGATGTTTAAAGATACTTTTCTGAACTTTCTGACTTTCAATCCAGGTGAGGGACGGGAATGGGGGCTACAAATCGACCCAGGAGAGGCTGGGGGGGGTCCCGGGAGGAACGGGAGTGGGGGGGCGGGGGGGTGAAGCCCCTGGAGGGACGGGAGGGGGGCGCGGGAGGGTCAGGCCCCAGGAGGGATGGGGGTGCGGGGGCGGGGGGGGGTGAGGCCCCAGGCGGGATGGGGGGCTGAGGCGGCAGCAGCCAGCGCAGGTGGGACCCACGCCCGACGGGGAGTGCAGTTTTCCCAAGCAAACGGGACTCATGTTTCAAGTCAAAACAGACGTGGCAAGAGCCGCAGGAAGTCGCGACGGGTCGGGTCGGGGCTCACGGTGACGGAAGGGACTCAGCGCATGTCAGGTGCCCGGCGCAAGGGAGCTCGGACGGTGGCGGCTGCTGTTAAAGCCCCAAGTCCAGCCATTGGAGTGGGTCGTTGACCGGCTACGGGGACAAGCGTGTGAGCCTTGCCCTCCCCCAGCCTCGGAGCCACCAAACCCGCCGGCGGCTGCTGGGGGTCAGCAGGACCAGTGACAGACACGTCCCCCTCCTCTGTGCCTGGGGACCGGCGGCGCGGGGCCGTCCCTGGGGAGAGGCACTGCCATCTCTGGGCCGGTCGTCCAGGAGAGGGAGGAGGCCCTGCTCCGGCACCCCAGCCTCCACGGACCCTTCGCGAGGCCCCGCTGCTCTGGGCCCGGCCACTTTCTCCTTGAAATGCCATCCCTCTGGCCTGGGAAGCCACCCGGGTCTAAAAATACCCCCAGCCTCCCGTCGGCGTCCACATCCTGTTTATTTATACAGGAGTGACAGCTGAAACTCTCAATAAATACTCTGAGCCGTGTCAGCAAGGGTGTGATAAGCGGATTCCTCCCCAGAGAGTCCACATTCTTCCCTTCAGAGCTCGCGGTACTGAGCGCAGGGCCCAAAATAATCGTGAAAGACAGTCTCGCCCTAACCCTCTATTTCAGTCCTCACTAAGCGAACAATCATCTTGTGTGTGTGGCAAGGACTTTCTATTCCGGGCCCTTACGCGACCTTTGCTTGGAGCGTTCCTGAGCCGATGGTGGGAGCTTCCATGTCTGGTCCCAAGTCAAGGCTCCAGGACTGTGACTCACGGCTGTTCTCTCGGTGAAAAGAAGGCGGATGCCCCAGGCAAGCTGCCTGCTCTGGGGACACCCGTGGTCCCTGATGTCCCCAGGGAGCCGTGACCGGTCCCCAGGTGCGGTGTCGGAGCCCGGGCCCTGGCACCCACAGATCTGGATCCCCATCCCAGCTCTGGTGCCTATCCTGAGCCATCCTGAGATCACGTGTCCCTACCCGGTGATCCCTGGCCTCCTTCTATTCTTTTAATTTTATTTTTACATTTATTTATTTTGATAGACAGAGAGAGACAGAGCGTGAACAGGGGAGAGGCAGAGAGAGAGGGAGACACAGAATCTGAAGCAGCTCCAGGCTCTGAGCTGTCAGCGCAGAGCCCGACGTGGGGCTTGAACTCACAAACCACGAGATCATGACCTGAGCTGGAGTCAGATGCTTCACCGACTGAGCCCCCAGGCGCCCCAGCTGGCCTCCTTATATCCAGATGAAGATACCCCTTGGCAGGCACTTCATCTTGGGCAGATCAAGTTAAATGAGGTCAAAGCAGGTGCTCAGCAGGTGCTCTGTAAGTAGAAGTTACCTCACCTCTTCCTCCCGGACGGCTGGTGTGCGGCTCAGAGAGTAGACTGTTCCTGTTCTATAAACTTGAGCCAGGCGGACCGGGCCACGTGCGTCCAAGCTCTCCCAAATCTGAGGACGAGCCGCTTGTGGACTTAGGTGCACTTCAGCCGCATCGGCATCTGCCCCTCCCACCGGGGCCACGCGTCACCCGGTGGGTCCCCGCAGCCCCGCGCCCCTGCCGTGGGGAGTAGCCGCTGAGGGTGACTGTCTCGGGCTGGCCCCAGGGGCCCGTCAAAGTGCCCGATGACACGGCGGGAGGCTCTCAGGAGCCGGCGAGGTGTGGGAGCCGCACCAGGATGCTTTTGGCTAGACCGCTCTTCTGGAAATTCAAACGACTAGTACGCAGCCGAGAAAGAGTCTCACCTCGCTCTTGAGGAAAAAAAAGAAGCGAATGTCCACATTTAGAAACAAGAACGCTCGGCGCCGGGGAAGCTACAGTGAGACGAGGCAGGCCCGAGTGTCATCCCTAACGGTGTCGGAAACCGGGACACCTTTTCCCGAAAAGCAATTGGGCGATATGTGTCAGTAACCTCGCAAGTGCGGATACTTTTGGCCCAGTGATTCTTTCTTGGGAATTTTCCTAAATTAATGATATAAAATGTAGACAAATGTAAGATGTTCATTGCAAATCTCTAATTACCGGCTTCTAAAAGCCCCCCCTCTCTTTGCACCTCCCCCCAGGTTCCCAGCCCCAAGTGCCTAACCCCTCCCCTCCAGCTGCCTCCTGCTCTGCAGTTCCAGCCGCCCCCCTGCAGGAGGGGTGAGGCCACTAGATGGCTCCTGGGGACCTCCTCTCCATGGTCCTCTACTCTGAGGATGCTCCCCCGCTTCCAACTCCCCCCATGCAGCCAGATCCCCCCAGGACCTCCCTCTGGGCTCCTGAACCTTCCCCTCCATTGCCTGGAGCGACCTCACCCAAAGAGCCCCCCCCCCCCCCCCCCCCCCCCCCCCCC
>NC_043702.1:2725449-2745945 GCF_006229205.1 Suricata suricatta
TGTCTGCATCCCTTCTCCTTTCCCCCATGCAGTTTAGGCGGGGGCAGCCATCAATCCCTCCCTGTTTTCTTCTCCTCTGCACCCTGCGCTTGGTCCGTGATTGGCTGGCTCGCCCCTTCCCTCCTCCTGACCCCCAGCCCACGCCCCACATCCTTACACTCTGCTTCCTGCCTTCCTTGGACTCAATTCCAAAGCCCTCGTGTGGCCCCTCGGCCATATGCTCTCCACACTGGCCACATGCTAGCTGCACCGGCTGGCATTTCTGCCTCAGGATCTTTGCACACGCTGCTCCTTCTCCTCGGAAGCCTCTTGGCCCCATCCTGCTCATCCTTCAAATGTCACTTCCTGAAAAAGACCTTTTTCTGGATGCTTCAACCTCATCTGGCTTCCTGGGAAAGCGGGCTTTCCGGCAGAGGGGTCTCACTTTGTCCTTGTACTCTAATTCACACGACGATCCCCTGGCTGTCGGTCTGAACACCACGAGGGTGGGGACAGAGGAAGACGAAGACAAAATCCCACTCACCCTGTTGACAGAGTCCCCTCGGGGCCACGGGAGCCGGCGCTGCAGGAAGAGAGGCGGCCAAGCGGGAGGCCAGCGGAGGGGCGCAGCGCGCAGCCCAGGGTGGACATTCACGCCACGGCAGCGGTTTCACAGCTCAGGGGGCGCAAGCCGGATCCCCCCCCCCCCCGCCCCCAGCCTTTGTGGTGGGGACTTCAGCGCCCCCATCGGGCTGAACACGGTAAAGCCAGCGCCGGTGAGGAACCCGGGCCCAGTGACCGCGGGGAAGTTTCTCGTGTGCGCAGAATCAACAACCTTTCAAAGTCCACGGATTCTATTTCGCAGCAAAGAAAAAGAACAAATCCCCAAGGTGGAAACTCTAATCAGGACTCTTTGACCACAATATTAAAAACTAGAAATCGGTAAGAAAAGGATAAATTTAAAAAACCCCAAGTCTCTGGAAATGAAAGAGCACTCATAATTTTGAGGTCAAATGAGAACTTAACAGTTGGATCACACACTATTAAGAAAACAACGGCAAAGCCACATGGAAGACTTAAGGGGGGCAGATAGAGCAAAAGCTGAATTATGAGAGAAGTACACTGTTGTAAATGATCTTCTTACTACACAGAATGATATGAAAATACATGAAGCCTCCAAATCAAGACATTTTAAATTTTATTTTATTATTGTTATTATTTTTTAATGTTTGTTTATTTTTGAGAGAGAGAAAGCATCAATAGGGGAGGAGCAGAGAGAGAGGGAGACACAGAATCTGAAGCAGCTCCAGGCTCCGAGCTGTCAGCACAGAGCCCGATGCGGGGCCTGAACCCATAAACTGTGAGATCATGTCCTGAGCTGAAGTTGGACGCCTAACCAACAGAGCCACCCAGGCGCCCGAAGACATTTTTTAAAAAAGAACAACCAAATAAAACTTTCCAAAGAGCAGAACATGCAAAAAAATGTATGTTAACGTCTGGAAAATCCTTGAGTTGGCAGGCTTTTTGGGAAACTACAAATTACCAAACATAAACTTAAAAAGCAGAAAATCTGAGAAGAATGGAAATGTTATTAGAGAATTGCTTTCACAAAAGGTGCTGGACTCCGGCAGTTCTTACAAATTCTCGAGATCACAGAAGCAGGCGAGGAGCCCTGATCCCGGTCTTCCGAAGATGGCTTGCCCCCGGCCCAGGTGCCAGGCTCACTCGTCAATGACACAAAAGTGCCCTGTGGGATGCTCACTTACTGTGAAATCACCCTTCGCCGTGTCAGAGGATGACACACGACCCTTCAACGTAAGCTGAGAAGGCATTTGATAAAACCCAACATCTGTTTCTGATGAGAAAGCAGCAGCCTTGTGAGCCACAAGCGGGTTCCTTCCTTGTGGATGGAAACCTCTCACACAGGGGCGCGCACCATGTTGTCGGAACCTGAGGGGCATTTTCGTCACAGGCCGGGACCCTTTCCTTCATGTGCAAGTGGCCAGGCCTGTCCTCTCCCTTGTGGTTTCTGCCTTCCGCACTGGGGACCCCACCCAGGGCTTCGAGGTCACGTGGAGCCTCTCCCCAGCAGGGAGGGGCCAGGCCCACTTCCTCTGGTGACCGAAAGCCACGCAGTGACCTGGCCTGGCCCGGGCTGCGCCAGGCGTGGGGCGAGGGTGCCAGGCCAGCTCAGCTACAAAGGGCCTCCGACCACAGACGGGCGGGGCCAGGGGCCTTGGCTCATGAAGGGGAGTCTTTTGTCTTTCTTGATGCTGTGAGGGCGCAGAAGGCTGTGCTGGGCGCTGATTTAGAACGTTTCACTGGCATCGGCCTGGGCACGTGTGCTGAGCTTGGGGCAGAGGTGGTGGGGGGCGTGCTGGGTCAGCCGAGGGCCTGCATCTCTCTCCACACCCCCTGGGGTGTGCAGCCGGAGCGGGGAGGGTGGATGCTCGCCCAGCAAGCCCTCCCTCAACCAGGCAGCTCAGATCCAACCAAACCAGGTGCTTCCAGCGAGGCCAATGACTCTGAGTCGTGCCTCCCTGCTGGCCCGGGGCTGACCCGCAAGGGTGCTCAGACACAGAGGCTTTTTAAAAAAAATTTATTTTAGGGGCGCCTGAGTGGCTCAGTCGGTTAAGCATCCGAATTAAACTCAGGTCACGATCTCACGGTTCGTGGGTTCAAGGCCCACATCAGGCTCTGTGCTGACAGCTCGGAGCCTGGAGCTGCTTCAGATTCCATGACTCCTTCTCTCTCTGACCTTCTCCTGCTCACGCTGTCTCTCTCTCTCTCAAAAAATAAATAAAGACATTTAAAAATTTTTTATTTTATTAAAATGAATTTTTTTAATGTTTATACATTTTTGAGAGAGAGACAGACAGACATACAGACAGAACATGAGCAGGAGAAGAGAGAGTGAGACAGAATCTGAAACAGGCTCCAGGCTCTGAGCTGTCAGCACAGAGCCCGATGCGGGGCTCGAACTCACAAACCGTGAGATCATGACCTGAGCCCAAGTAGGACGCCTAACCGACTGAGCCCCCCAGGCGTCCTGACACTGAAGGCTTTGACATTAGTGGCTACCGTTGCACACAAATGCGTACCTTCAGGTGAATTCTCCCAAGGTCCGGACGACAGCGCATCACCTAAGAACAGGGACCCTGCCCATGTTGGCGAACGTGTTTCCCTTGGGAGCACAGGGCGCTCGGAGCCTGTCGCTGCCCAGCGCCCGCGGCTCGCTGCCGGGAGGTTCGCGCCAACACTCTGGTCTGCCCGGGACGCAAACGCCTCTACAGGCAGCACGGGAACGGCCCCAGCCTGACGGTACCCTCCCCACCACTGGGCACTGGCTGAGCGAGGTGGGCAGAGGCCATTTTCTCAGAAAAGGAAGAATGGGGGGGAGCAGAGAACAAAGAGCCTTGGGGGGCGGGGCTCCAGGGGAGCAGAGGAAGGCATGTGGGAACAAGCCGGGTCTCCACTGCCGGCTACCAGGCAGCAGTCCCCCCAGAAACCCGCGCGGCCCATCCAGGGTGTGGGGCAGCAGAAGGGGCTCAGGGAAGGCCTGGAAGGACCGCGCCGCTCTCGCTCTCGGGCTGTGGCCTCCTCTGGGCCCCCTCCCCTGCCCACCCCGCTGGGCTCTTGGCTTCTCTTGTCCTGGCCTGAAGCCTGGCTCTCCCGTCCCCTGAGACACCGGCTGAGGGCGAAGTGGAAAACAGGGTTCTGGGGGCATTTCACGCCAGTTCTCAGGCTCTGGCCTGGGAAGCTGCTGCGCAGACAAGGCCCCGGGGGTGTTTCTTCTAGAACTGTGCCCCCGCCCCCCAGCGTCTTGTCCCCTCTCACACCTCCTTGTCTCTGTCTGCTTCTCAGGACCCACGCAGGAATGGGGAGGAGAGGACCTCATGGCTCCCCTTCCAGAGGGCGGCTGGCAGGAGGGGCCCACGGCCACCCTCTGGAAACCCCTGCCATCTGGGGCTCCCCAGCCCCCGCCTGTGGGCACGTATTTCCTCAAACCCCCAGGACTCAGGGCCGGCACTGGGGGCGCCTGCCCTGGCTGAGTCCTCTGGGCCCCGTGGCCCTGGGGCCCCCAGCCCGTATCTCCTGCCCATCTTCTTTAGCCCCTTGCAGATGCCCACTTGCTGTCTGTCTCCCCGCCGGCCTGGGACTCAGGGAGGCAGGGCGGCTCCCCTCAGTTCCCTGTGGAACCCGGGCCCCTGTGTGGGTGTCAGTGGGGCTCGGTGCCCAAGGCTGATGTGCTTGCAACCCTGGGGCCCCATGAGGGCCCCACCCGGAGCCCTGGTTCCTCAAACCTGGGCCGGGAGGGAGAGGAGGAGGGGCCATCCCTTCCCGCCTGGGCCATGCTGGGGCTCCGAAGGGACAGAGGAACCCTGTGGACCTCTGGGGATCCCTGCCTGGACACGGGGTCTGCAGCCGGGCCCAAGGTCCCCAAACACAACACCTCACAAGCACACATACGTTCAGAGCTGTGTGTCCCCGGGCCCGCCCCACAGCCCGTTCTCGGACCTGGAACCCAAAGGTGCACTTGGGGGGAGCAGCGGGAGGCTCCCCAAGAAGATTCCTTGGCTCTGGACCCAGGCCGGTTGAGGCCGCCTGAAATCACCGTGTGTGGGCCCTGTGGGGGCCTGGGGCGCACGGGGCCACGTGTGACCGGGCGGGAGCGCCCGTCCTCCAGGCAGGGGTGGGGCTCGGCTCGGCTCAGCCTCCACCTCGGCCGGGTGCCCCGTGAAGGATGCCACCCGCCAGGCTGGGCCGCGTCCTCGGGCAAGAGACTCCGTGTCTCTGAGCGGGGGCTTCTCCAACTGGGAAGACACCCCCAGGCTGAGCTGGGGACCAGGGAGGCAGTGCACACGAGGGCCCCCGCGCCCCGAGACCCGCGGTGGGGGACTCGCCAGTCAAGGTGACTGCTGTCGGTTGAGGGGACACCCGTGTTGACAAGCAGAGCTCAGCCCCCACACCAGGCAGCTCTCGGCCCAGCGCTGGTTGCCGGAGCCTGGCGCCGGTCAGGCCACGACTCACCTGCATCTGCACACGGCCCCAGCCACTTGCCGGCCCGCCGAGAAACACCGGGGGGCAGGCGGGCCGGGGGGCTACAGGTGCCCTGTTGGGAGATGAGGCTCTGGGGACCCAAGGCTGCAGGGACACACAGGGAGGTGGTGCTGCGGCCAGGCTGGTCGGTGGTGCCCAGGGGGTGTGGGCTCCTGCCGTGAGCATGTGCCACTGGGCCCTGGGGACAGGCCAGCCCCAGTCCCGTCTCCCTGGGGGGATGGACACCCTGTAACTCAGGAGGCCACTGGGGGTGACCCAGGGAGCTGTGGGTACGCAGGACAGGGACCCTCTTAGGTTTGGGTGGACGCCCACATGCCCCCCACAGCCGCGGGCCACAGTCCCCGGCAGGGCTGCGGGTGGCCGGGCCCTCTGCTCTGCACAGGACAGGAGGCGCCAGGACACACGTCCCAGGCCAGTGTTCCTATCCTCTCCTTACAGACAAGGGAGCCGCGGGGTGGCCCGTGTGGGTGACCCCGGGTGGCAGCAAGGGAGGGGGCCCAGGGTCTGACCCACGTCTGGTGGCTCCTCCACGCAGGTAGTGGCCTCCCCTGCTCACCCCCAGAAGCCCCTGCTGGGGAGAAGCATCTGGGCCACGCCGTCCCCACTGGGGCCCCCTGAGCCCTCCTCCCTCTGGTTCTGTGGCTCTGTGCCCGGCAGCTTCCGGTGCCTCTGCTCAAGCCAGGAGCCAGCAGAGGTTTCTAAATCCAGCCCTGGCTCTGCGTGCAGACGGCTCTGGCACCAGATGCCGTGCCCTGGGGGCTCCCAGGGCTGGCGCCCCACGGAGAGGGCCCCCTGGGCGGGCGAGGCAGACCCTGAGAACAGGCCTGGCAGGAACCAGCTCCTAGGGTCTGCAGCTCCGGGAGACTTTAACCTGCAGCTGTAAGACTCCCCGGGGGTCTGAGAGCCAGGGAGCCGTGCGGGGCACTGAGCTGTGGCCCCTGGTGAGATCAGGGACCTCCATGCAGACACCAGGTCCAGGAAGGCGAGGTGGGTGTGCCCGTGACCGAGTCCCGGGATCAGGCGGACGGCCGGGGTGCTATCTTTGACACTAACCCTGGGGACATCATCCCCGTGAAGCCAGCCAGCCGCTGGAGGGGAGGGCTCTCCTCTGCCTCCGATCCCGCTGCTCTCCGCCTGCCCTGCCCAAGAGACTCTGTCTCCCCAATGCGCCCGGATTCCACAGGGACCCCACTCTGCCCTCCCTACAGGGGTCCCTGCGGTGGGCTCGCCCCACCCCCACGCTCTAACCCCCGGCCGCCTCGTCCAGGCCCCGCCATCTGCACCCTGCTGCCCCCATCCTACCGAGGTCCGAGCTCAGGGCGACACCGACTGTAGGGGGCAGGGCAGGGCCACGGAACATTCCACACCACGGAACGCTGCCTGGCGCAGAGCCTCTGAGCCCTGAGCCCTTTCATCTTTAACATGGGGACAGTGGTCCCGGCTCACAGCAAGGCTGAGAGGCCCCCTCTCCGTCTCCCTCCTGACTCGCTGGGGCCGCCGACACCTGCCCGTGGCCCAGACCCTCACATGCGGACCCTCGCCCGCGTCCGGCACCGAACCAAAGGCCCGGCATGCGCTGTGACGTGGGCAGGAGCACAGGGCATGGCCTACCCCGGGCCCGCTTCGAGGAACAAGACCCAGCCCAGGCGCCGGGGCGCAGCACCAAGCACTGGAGGTGGAGTTGGGGCTGGCGGCGACAGCGGGGAAACTGAGGCACAAGCCCTGCTGGTGCCCACAGGACCCCCCCTGCGCCCTCCTGGGAAAGGCAGGAGCGACCCCAGGTTCAGGCCCGGATGCCGGTTCCAGGGGGCTTGGCGCTGGCTTTCCGTCAGATGGCCTGGCCTGGCGGGGAGCGGGCTCTGGAGCGGCCGGTGGGCTTCCCGGCCGTGAAGACAAGTCCCAGGCAGCACAGGCTGCAGCGCCCCCCAGGGCCCCGTGAAGGTGACCTCCGGGCAGCACGACACTGGATGAGGTCGGCTTACTGAGTCACCAGGAGAGGGACCCGTGGCTTCGGCTTCTGTGCCCTGGTGGCTCCTCATCTGGCCTTGCTCTGGGCAGCAGCCTGTGCCAGCCGACAGGGCTGTGCTTGCCAGGTTCCGGGGGGGCGAACCTGACACGGGGTGAGGGCTGGAGCCGGGGGGCCATGTGGCCAGGTCCCAATGCCCAAACCCTACAAGGCCATGGCTCCAGGAGGGGGTCAAGGTCCTGCCCCCCAGGTCCCCACCAGCCACAACACTGACCCGCCCCTGTTAACCCTCAGTAAACAGCTGGAATTTAAGTTCTGGTTCTGAACCCCTTCGTCGTACCAAGGTGCCCTCACCTAACTTTCTGCAGGAGAAGCACAAGCCCCCTGGGCCCAGCAGCGCCCCATCTTAGCTCCCTGCGGCCAAGTGCTCGTCCAGGGCAGGGAGCCGCTGCGACCGCAGCAAGAGAGAAGCTTCCAGCCGTCCACACAGGTGCTTCTCTGTGGTCTGGAATCACCCTGGGAGACGCGCTTGGACCGTGGAGCAGCCTCAGCGCCCCAGGAGGGTAACAGAGAAATGAATGTCACAGGACCTGCGCCGCCCCGCCCCCGTCCCCGGCTCTCTGGGAGGGGGATCCTGGCTCCTTGAAATTCCCCTGACCTGCAGCGGGCCACACGGAGAAGGGGCCGAGGCACTGTCAGCCCACGCCCCTGGGGGTCTCGGCTGCCCAGAGCCTCCCCGAGGGCTGTGGGCCCAATCCTGCCCGCCCCATGCCCGCCCTCCCTGTCCCCTCCCGGTCCCTGGGTCAGGCTACCTGCAAGCAGGCACTCGGGTCAGGCTACCTGCAAGCAGGCACTCTAACCAATCAGTAAAAATCCCTCTGCCGTCTCTGACCACACAGCAGGAACCCAGAGACAAGGGAACAAAAGCTGCACGGCCTTCAGAAAACAAGGCTTTCCGTCAGAGACCTACGCCCCCACCAAGCACTCCCGTGGAAAGAAGCACCTTAGAAATGTCTCACTTCCGAGAATGGATCACTCACAAGGCTTATTTCTAGGACTTACTTCAAATAGTCGCCTGAATTTAAAAGACACACGTGAGGGGGTCTGGGTGGCTCCGTCAGTTAAGCGTCTGACTTCGGCTCAGGTCATGATCTCGAGGTTCATGAGTTCAAGCCCCGTGTCAGGCTCTGCGCTGACAGCTAGCTCAGAGCCTGGAGCCTGTTTTGGATTCTGTGTGTCTCTCTCTCTCTCTGACCCTCCCCTGCTCATGTTCTGTCTTTCTCTGTCTCTCAAAAATAAATAAAGAAAAAACATTAAAAAATTTAAAAGACACAGGTGAAAGGGAACGAGGGGTTAAAAACAGGCAGACACGCTGGAATTAGCAGGCTGTTTCTGGAGATGAGTAGCCAAGACCCATCAGACCAGAGTTATTACTGACAAACGTCAGAAGGACACAGTGTGAAAAATAACAATAGAAGATAGGAAAGAAAAAGTGGGTTTTATTTTATTTATTTTTAAATGTTTATTTTTGAGAGAGGGAGCATGCACACGTGCGAGTGTGAGCAGGGGAGGGAAGAACGTGAGGGGAGACGGAGGATCTGAAGCGGGCTCCGCACTGACAGCCAACGCAGCCTGGTGTGGGGCTCGAACTCACGAACCTCCAGATCATGACCTGAGCCCAAGTCGGGCGCCTAACCAACTGAGCCCCCCAGACACCCCAAAAAGGCAGGTTTTAGAACATTAGCTCAAATCAATGAGGAAAGAGAGAGAGAGCGAGACAGACACAAAGCAGAATTCGAGGAGGCCAAAACCCCAGGGACTCGGTTCTTTCACCAAGAGACGGCCAAAAGCATGTGGTCTGACACCATAAAAACTCCGACATTAAATCGTAATCTCTGTGTTTCATTTCCTGGCTGGTTGAGTAAAAAGAGTTTCTAGTTGTCAACCTCATTTGAAAGAGAGCAGACAAGACATCACGTTCTAACCATAGGAAGAAAAAAGAAATCCGCATGGAAATGCCAAAATCAGGCCAAAAGCTGGTGTGCCAAAGACGGAGCTGATCCGGAAGACACGATGTCACTGTCTCTGGTACCAGGCTCATCCCCCTCCATGCGAAAACATAAAATCCAGCAACACGCTGTTGGCAAGAGGCTCAGTGACACAGAACAACACGGGGGAGGAGGGGGAGGAACGAGCCAAGTCCCAGGGGCCGGCAAACCAGCACTCCGGGGCTGACACGAGGCAACGCATGATGCGGAGCAAGAGCGGCCCGGGCGCGAGGGTGTCTCACGGTCAACGGCAGCTGCCGGGTGACGTGGGTCTGAATGCTATAAAAATAGAGCAAAAAACATGTACAAAAATCTTCTGGAAAAGCGAAATAGAAGCGCTCCCGATGTGCTCAGGGTTACAGAATCCTCTAGTTCATTATCACGGACACAAAGCATTCAGGGGCACCTGGTGGGCGGGGCTCAGTCGGCTACGTGTCTGACTCTCGGTTTTCAGCTCAAGTCATGATCTCACGGTCTGTGAGTTCGAGCCCCACATCCGGCTCTGCACTGAGTGTGGAGCCCGCTTGGGATTCTCTCTCCCTCTCTCTCTGCCCCTCCCCACTATTCTCTCTGTCTCTCAAAATAAGTAAATAAACATTAAAGAAGAAGTGGGCCTTCTTATGTCCCTTTGCTGACTGAGGCTACACTTAAACAAAGAAAACAGAGGAGAAGAATGTGAAAAATACAGATGCAGTAAACACGGCTGAAACACGAACCTTAAACAAGAAACAGAAAGCCAAAATCAATCAAGAGTGAACACTGAAAAAGAAATCCTGCCCCAGACATCTATCTGATGGTTTCAGTGACGAACTCATTCAAACGAGAAAGGAATAAATAATTATCCCATCACATAAGTTATTTCCGACCCTTGACTCCTACTGTCCGCTAGGCGTGTACATAGCATTAGGCAACAGCAACGCTAGTCCTAACCCTTCAGGGAAACTTATAGAGGGGAAACCAGGAGATGTGGGAGAAAGATACTTCTGCACTCATTTTACTGGGGTGGGGGCAGAGGCCCAGGGAGACTGAGCAGTGATAGGAGTCCAGTTCACATGAGGGAGTCCACCTCCGACTCTGGGCCTGGGCCCCTGAGATATTTGGTACTAAGTGCCAAGACAGCACTGGAAGGTAACGACCAGTCAGTCCAACCTGGCCTGCTGCCGTCCAGGACCCGGGGCCCCGAGATGCCCCCCACGGGGAGGGTTCCTGCAGACGGCGCCTCCCTAGGCGGCTGGTTGGTGCCTGGCCCTCTCACTTCGAATCTCACTGTGACTTCTTATGGAATCAGGTAAAATGGTTCTTCAGTTTTCTGGGAAAAACAGGGAGAGGGCACATCGAAGAAAAGCAGAAGGTGATGTCACATATGATGACAACAAACCCACAAAGAGAGAATGAGATCTTCTAAATCGTAGAAAACATCGCAGAGCCACGGTGACTGAAGGGGGGGGTGGCCCCAAGGCAGACATGCAAATTAACTGCGGGGCGCCTGAGTGGCTCAGCTGGTTCAGCGTCTGACTGGGTCAGGTCATGACCTCACTGTTTGTGAGTTTGAGCCCCGTGTCCGGCTCTGTGCTGACAGCTCTGAGCCTGGAGCTGCTCTGGATTCTGCTCTGCCCCTCCCCCATTTGTTCATTCTCTCTCTCTCTCTAAAATAAATAAACATTAAAAAAATTAGCTGAAATTATTCTAATGCACACAAGAACATATTAAGTACTAAGTAAAGCATAACCAACCAATGGAGGCAGGCAATCTTATTTAACAAATTATGTTAGCCTAATTGAAGTAGGGAGGAAATAAATTTTAATTCACGTCTTAATGTAACTATTCACTGTGTTTAAGAAGATAAATGTTATTTCAAAACACATAACAACTAAACAGAAACAGAATACTGTGGCGACGTGACTCCCTCGGAATTTCGACAATCGAGTTTCTGGAACACAGGACTGCGCCCGAAAGCCAGACCTCTGAGGGGCGGGTGAGGGCACACGCGTTAACTGCATAACTAATCAACCACACATGGGAGACAAGAGGGCTTGTCCACATAAACACGAGCGAAGCTTGAAAAGGAAACGTTTGGGACAAATGACACACAGCGAACCCCTCCCATGTTCAAGAGTGTGCAAAATCAGACTAAAAAGTCTCCCAAATGACTCACAAGATAAGTAGGAAAGATTCTGGTCGGATAATCGGCACGCGAGAAAAAACAAATCGGAAAACTACTAGAGCAGAACCACGTCGCCTTCCCAGTGGCCCGAGGGGCAAGCGGGCCAGGGGGAAACCTCAGGGTGCGCTCGCGAGCACACGAGAAAATGCTTCCTCGCAGCTGGGAAGAGAAGTGGGCACAACTCTTTAAACGGGCACGCGGGAGAACCTACGGAAAACCGCGGCACGCCCGCGGCACGGACGTCCGTTTGCAAGAATCCTTAACGCAGCTCAGAACGGAGGTAAGGCCGTGCCTCCAAAGTCCTCACAGCCGCCCCAGTGAAGACCGAAGACACTTGGGAAAGGCCCAGCTCCGGACTGGGAACATCAGGACTTGTCCACTTGGCCTCTCGCCACCGACAAGGCTGCGTCCACCCGGCACAGGCAGTGGGAGTAAACTCATCCTCTCTTGCTACCCAAAAGGAATGTAGTTCTTTTCTATTAAAAAAGACTTTTTAAAATGTTTATTTGTGAAAGACAGAGCATGACCAGGGAGAGGCAGAGAGAGAGAGGGAGACACAGAATCCGATGCAGGCCCCAGGCTCTGAGCTGTCAGCACAGAGCCCGACGCGGGGCTCACACCCACAAACTGCGAGATCATGACCTGAGCCGAAGTCGGATGCTTGAGTGACTGAGCCCCCTGGGCGCCCCAAAAGGAGTGTATTTTTAAGAAAGTGAGTCCTCCGTTTTTTAGCTGAGCAAAGAAGGAACTCAGACCTCAGAGGCACCTTTCCCAGAGTGGGTGTCACGGCATAAGCATCCAGGGCTGAAGTCCTGGGAGCCCCTGGGGGGAAGCTGTCCTCAGAATCTGTGCTGGGAAGGAAGGCGCCACAGCTCCCTGTGACCCACAGTGGGCTGGACGTCACCGCCCCGAATGTGCTCCAGAGATGTCCACAACACGACCACTGGTGAGTGGCTGGGTCCTGGGAGGGCCTGGGGGCGGGGTCAGGGCTGGGCTGAGGGTCAGCGGTAGGAGGGGCATCTGCTGTGACCCCACCCTGCCGCACCCCTACCTCTCATCACTCTCACCACGTGCTCCCTGCCCCTCAGTGTAGATGGGAGGGGGGGGGGGTGCGGGTTTCCTGGGAGCGGGCTCCGGGGACCCTGGATGAGCAAGCCCGGCCACCCCCCGCCGAGAGGGCAGACTCCCGACTGCACAGCCTGGCCGTGCCGTGTCTGGGGTTTTCCTGGCTCCGGGGAAGCGGGGACTCTCAGCGGCGGATCCGAGGCGGAGGCGGGGGTGGAGGACGCGTCACCAGGACACGTCCCACCTGCCTGCTCTTGGCTCACAGCCCGGATCTGCTCAGTGTCAGTCGGCTGCTGACCTCTTACACTGTGACACGGGCCTGACTCTGGCCCCAGCCCGAGGAGCAGCGCCATCAATCACTTACTGCCGTGTCTGGGGCTGCGTCTGTGCCCTCTCCCGGGGCCAGAAGGACGGGAAGGGAAGCCGAGGTCGGTGTCGTGGCCCCTGAGCGCAGGGAGCACGAGCCGGCGGCAGCCTCTGGCGTCCCCCCACCACAGGGGATTGCCTGGTTTGTGGCCTCTGCAGACACATTTTCCTGGGAGCTTTCTCAAGCAGAAGTGGGTTCTTCCTTCCCACTCCCCATGGTGGTGCATGCAACATTCTTCCCCTGCCCCCAGCAGCTCTGCAAAGATCCCCCCTAGGTGGGGGCTTTAGGAGCTGGCTTTGAGCAGCGTGGATGACAAGGGACCCCCCCCCCCCCGCTTTCTCTGCCCACCCAGCAAACCCAAGACCCGTCATGCCTCCCCGTCACAGGCTTGGCCTAGTGAGTTCCAGGGGTGGCTGCTGGGAGCTCCGGGCCCAGCTCGGGCAGGGGTCCTTCCTCTGCTGTCACCAGCAACTGGAGAAGGTCCCATCCCCCACAACTAGAGGGGAAGGCGCTGGGACGCCACTCAGAGGTGCGGAGCGCTGTGTAGGACCACGGCAGACACCCTCACCCCAGTGCACCCTGAAGAGCTGTGTCTACACCTCCTCCCCACAGAGCTGGAGCGCCCCGGCTGAGGCCTGGGCCTGGCAGCAGGGGGACGGCCGTGGCAGAACCAGCCTCTGCAGGGCCGGCCGGACCCCCAAGGCCTCCCAAAGCCAGGATTCCCGTGCGCCCGGCTGGGGGCGCGTGCTCCAGAGACACCGGAAGGACACCCCTACCCAGGCGGCAGAGGGGTGTGGGCTGGGCATCTGTGTCGCGGCCTCCGGGGGCCAGGGCAGGTGCGGAGCCCAGCGGACCCCCCAGGGAACTGGATGGAGCCCCGGAGCTCCGGGTGGGTGGGAAGCAGGCTCTGAAGGACGGCCAGCAGGGTGCCCTGGGCACCGCCCGTCCCGAGGCCTCGCAAAGGGGCCGAGCGCGGCCAGAATCCCTCGGAGGACGACGGCCACGGCCCCGGAGACCTCTGTGACTTCAGAAAGATGCTCCTTTCAGTTCCTGTTGGGATTCAAAACTAAAGCAGCTGTGTAACGCTGCCGCCCGCTGCGTCCTGAAGAATTTCCTGACTCGACGGTCTTACGGAGAAGGCATTTTGTTCCGGCTGCCACCCGGGGAGAGACCTCGAGGCGGGTCCAGTGCCCTGTCCAGGAACCGGAGTCCTAGGCGGGGTGCCTACGACGGAAGCCAGAGCACCGCCGGGGGGGGCCCCGAGCATCTGCTCTGTGTCCTGCACTGGACACACCGGGCTGCTCCCCACTTCTCAGGGCCGAGAGCCCTCCTGGGAACCGGCCGGCGGGCCCTTCATACCCAGCGCAGGGTCAGCACGGCGGGGAGGGGCCCCTGGGGAGGCGGGCTGGGGGGTCGGTGTGTGCCGAGGAGACCCGGTCAGCGTTCACACATCTACACACTTCAGGGCAGGGACAGGAGGGGGGCCCTGACGGGTAAGAGGGTGAGGTTGGGCTCCCGATGTCTGGTCATGGAAGGTGCCGGACCCGGTGCTCTGACATCTTTCCTGTGTCCAAGGTGACACCTCAGAGCCCGAGGCTGGGGGAGGGGAGCAGCGGGGGGCCTCCTGGCCCCCGCAAAGCCGCCTGGCAGCTTCTGCCTTGGGGAGAAAATCCCACAGGCGGCGACTTTAAAACCAACCGTTTTCTACTTGACTTCCTCATGTTGGAGATTCTTCTTCTCTGTTCTGCTGTCTCTCTCCCTCCCCAAAAACCACAGGGATGGCTCTGGAAATGGGAGTTTCTGATGACACATTTTCCCATGTTCTCTGTAGCCCCCAAATCAGATTATATTCCCAGTTAATGCACCAAATTACATTTCCACCGGCAGACCAGGCCTGCAGTTTAATGAGCTGCCCCCCCCGGGAATCACAGGCTCGGCCTGCACCGCCGAGCTGTCTGCCCCGAGTGGGCCTGGTGCAGGGACAGGTCACACACCAGGGGAGCCTGGAAAATCCCAAGCGTCTCCAAACAAGGCAGGACTCAGGAGCGGCCCCCAAGTCCGCAGGCCAAGCTCCCCACGGAGGAGGTGGGGGTGTGTGGAGCCATTTAAATGCAGAACCACACCGGGCAGCCCCAGGATCCGCTCCGGCTCCGGCTCCGTTACAAAGCCTGGAATGTGAAACAAAGCAGACCCACATTTCCACAGCGGGGCATCGGCCTCAGTGGATCATGGTCTGAGTGCTCGTGTGAACCCTTTGCTTTCTCTCGAGAAGCTTCTATCTCTGAGCCATGAGGCACAGGGCTGCGGGAAGGACTTTGGAAATAAGCCAGTGTTCTGAGCGAGGCAGAGCTGAGGGAGCCGGGGGCCTGTGGCCCCACGGTGGACCTTCTCCACGTCTCTCTGGGCCGTGCATGCTGGAGAGGCCGGCCTGTCTCGCATCTGTCACCTGGTGGGACATGCAGCTGTTCAAATCCTCTGGCTTCATGCTGATGCACAGGGCACACGTACCCCAATGTTCACAGCGGCAATGTCAACAACAGTCAAATCATGGAAAGAGCCTCAATGTCCATCAGCTGATGAGTGGATCAAGAAGATGTGGTTTATCTATACAATGGAGTACGACATGGCCATGAGAAGAATGAAATCTGGTCATTCGTAGCAACGTGGATGGACCTGGAGGGTGTCATGCTAAGCGAAATAAGTCAGGTGGAGAAGGACAGATACCTTATGTTTGCACTCATAAATGTAACAGGAGAGACGTATCAAAGGACCATGGGGGAGGGGAAGGGGGAAATAGGGAGAGGGAGGGAGGCAAACCACGAGAGACTCTTGAATACTGAGAGCAAACTGAGGGCTGGTGGGGGAGGGGGCAAAGGGGTGATGGGCGTGGAGGAGGGCACTTGTGGGGAAGAGCACTGGGTGTTACATGGAAACCAACTTGACAATAAACTATAAAAAAAAATAAATCTTCTGACTTCAGAGTAGAATCCAGAACCTTCTCCGCCACAGCCCTCTGCAGGCCCCGCCCCGTTGCTAGGACAGCCATGACCTCAGGCAGCAGGCACGGGGGACCTCCTGCCTCCTGCCTGCGGAGTCGTCCACCCTCAGCTGTGGGCCGGGCCTGGATCCCAGACCCAGTGACCGCTGGGGTTCTGCCGCCTTCACCCCACGCACAAGCCTCGGCAGCGCTTGGCTGGGGGAGGGGTCTCTGCCAGCCTGTGCACCCTTGTCACAGACCCGTCTGGCTTGCGGCCCTCCAGCCCGGGCTGGAAGAACTCCCCAGGACCACCTGCCGCCTGACTCTCCACTGTGGGCCCTCCACCTTGGGGCCCCTGCTCCTCTGCCGGCCACTGTGTTCCGTCATGGGGGTGGTGCTCCCGCCTGGGGGGTGATGCTCCCGCCTCGGGGGTGATGCTCCCGCCTCGGGGGTGGTGCTCCCGCCTCGGGGGTGGTGTTCCCGCCGCGGGGGTGGCGCTCCCACCGCAGGGATGATGCTCCCACCGCGGGGGTGGTGTTCCCGCCTCGGGGGTGGTGCTCCCGCCTCGGGGGTCGTGCTCCCGCCTCGGGGGTGGTGCTCCCGCCTGGGGGTGGCGCTCCCACCGCGGGGATGATGCTCCCGCCATACACGTAGCTCTTCCATCCCCAGCCCTGCGTGGTCTTCTCTCAGGGTCCTTCCTCTCTTCTCCACCCACTCATTTGGACAAGCCTGTCTGCCCTGACACGCCGAGACCTCTTCTGCTCCGGGGGACTCTGGAAGGTCTGCCTTTGGCCAGAGAACCAGACTCGGTATCCCCCCGGCAGACGGACCCCAGCAGGTCCCCTGCGTGTTGGCAGGGGCTGAGACGGCCACGGAAGGCCACCATTTGCCCCCACTTCTGTGAGGACGGGGCATCCACACCCCCTGAGAACCAGGCGGGAGCCATCTCGTGCCCCTGGGGAGAGTCAAGAGCTGAGACTCTGGACCCCAAGACACCTTGCCAGCGATGACCCCGAGGCGAAAGAGAGGGGATGACGAGTGCTCGACCCTCCCCTGAGGCCGCTGCTTCTATACACGTGTTAGCCGGTTAACACCGTGCCCAGCACGCGTGAGGTGCTGACCAAACACACGCTTCAGTCCGCCCTCTTCTTGGAGGGAGGCGAGGGAGCAGCGAGCAGTCCCCCCCGCGCCTGGACGAGAATGCCGCAGACGCAGGGAGAGGACGGAAGGTGCAGCGTGGAGGGAAGGTACACGGAGCACAGCGGCGTCTCCGCCACCGGGGGCGGTCGGGCTCCATCACCGGACGGCCGGGCAGCGCGTCTGGGAAAAGACGGGACTTGCCGCGGAGCCCGCCGCAGAGAAACGTCCGCCGGCCCAGCGACTGAAGGGCAAACACGGCGGCTTCTCCGGAGCCCCAGCGCCGGACGGCTCTGCAGCCGTGACTCAGGTCCGGGGGGATGAGACCCTGCCGCGCACGCTGGAAGAACAGGAAACGACGGGGCAGCCGAAACCCGGGCAACCCAGTCGGAGGACAGCTGACAAACCGGAGGACACGGCTCACGTGTGCGGCAGACAAAGGTCCTAGTGTCTCTTCCAACACAGAGAGTTCCCCGGGGGCGCCTGGCTGGCTCAGTCAGTGGAGCCCGCGACTCCTAGTCTAGGGGTCATGAGTTCAAGCCCCACGTTGGGTTGAAGAGATGACTTAAATTCATTAAAAAAATAAAGAATTTTTTAAATTTTATTATTTTTTTAATGCTTATTTATAACTGAGAGGGAGAGACAGAGTGCGAGTGCGGGAGGGGCAGAGAGAGAGGGAGACACAGGATCCGAAGCAGCTCCAGGCTCTGAGCCGTCAGCACAGAGCCTGACGTGGGGCTTGAACCCACAGACTGTGAGATCAGGACCTGAGCCGAAGTCGGATGCTCAACTAACTGAGCCCCCGGCGCCCCAAGAATTATTTACAAAGGACCAGCAACCTGACAGAATCTGGGAAAGAACACGAACGAGCAATCACAGGAAAGACCAATGAATGGCCCCTCAGCCTGCGGAACGTGAACTCGTCACCGGAGGAAGGTGACGGCATCTGTCACGGACCCGGTGGTGAGCACGCAGGCCCGAGCACACAGTGTGTCCGCAGGTGCGGGGAAGCTCCCTCACACACTGCGAGTGGGGACGCCGAGGCCGCAGCTCCCAAAACTGCACTAGACTGTTCCCTCCCGCACTCTCTGAAATCGGAAAACACTGGAAACACCAAATGCCTCCTCATAGGGAAGTGGCTGCAAGATTATCCAGGGTAGGGCGCCTGGCGGCTCCGTCTGTTAAGCGTGTCCGACTCTTGATCTCGGCTCGGGTCATGATCTCACGGTTTGTGAGTTTGAGCCCCGTGTCGGGCTTTGCGCTGACAGGGCAGAGCCTGCTTGGGACTCTCTCTCTCCCTCGCTGTCTGCCCCTCTGCAACTTGTGCACGCAGGCCCCCTCTCTCAAAATAAGTAAGCTGAAAACAAAGAGAAAATTACTCATGCTGCAATATTATCCAGCTGTAAAAATGGGTGAGGGGGTTTTCCAGGCGCTGGTAAGAACTGATTTCCAGGACAGCACGAGAATAATCCACAGGACAGGGTAAGGATGGCTACAGCATAGTATAATGAGGCGGGGGGGCTCCGTCGGTTGAGCGTCAAACTTCAGCTCAGGTCATGATCTCACGTTCGTGGGTTCGAGCCCCGCGTCGGGCTCTGTGCTGACAGCTTGGAGCCTGGATCCTGCTTCAGATTCTGCGTCTCCCTCTCTCTCTGCCCCTCCCCTGCTCATGCTGTCTCTCTCTTGCTCTCAAAAATAAACATTAAAAAGATTAAATATTGGGGCACCTGGTTGCCTCAGTCGGTTAAGTGTCCAACTTTGGCTCAGGTCATGACCCCGCGGTTCATGAGTTCGAGCCCCACATCAGGCTCTGTGCTGACGGCTCAGAGCCTGGAGCTGCTTCGGATTCTGTGTCTCCCTCTCTCCCTGCCCCTCCCCCACTCACACTCTTTCTCTCTCTCAAAATAATAAACACTTAAAAAATTTTAAAGACTTTTAAAAAAAGAGTATCTTCAGTATCCGGGAGGACGGGAGCACCTGCAGGGCGGGTGAGTCAGGACAGCGCCGTGCGCTCTGGACGGTAAGGAAATATCTAAGGGAGACAACACGCCATGTAAGAAAGGACGCAGGAGGAAAGTCACACACCTGCGGACCTGTGCCACAGACCTGTAAGAAGGAAGACGCAGAAGCGAGTGAGACGGGTCGCCCACGGGGAACGGGTGGTGGGGGCGGGCGCAATGGGCCGGGGTCCGGAGGAGGGGAGAGGACTTCTCTGAACCCCCCTGTGAGGCCGGCTCGGACGCGGAGTGCAGCGTGGGGGTCGGTTCTCCGTCGGCCCGGCCAGGCCTCGCGCCCGGTCATTCAGTGCCGCCCCCCAGCCGCGGGCTTCGAGGAGAGGGGGTTATCCCTGCTAACGTTGGGGGCCTCATCCGGTCAGTGGAAAGGCCTTACGTCGGAGCAGGTGAAGAAATTCCGCCTCCGGCCGCAGCCTCAGATCTGCTGGCCAGCCCTGCGGATTCTGGCCTCGCCGGAACCCCTGCCCAGGGGCACAACCCGGTTCCCTGAAGTCAATACTGTGATTACAGTCACAGTATACAGACACCGCTGTTCCCCAGCTCCCCCCGCCGGGGCTTGCCGGGCACCTCACCCACATTTCCTTCCAGGGCTCCGGGGTCTCCCTGGTTGTGTCTGAATTCCTGCCATGACTGTGTGAGTGTGTGAGTGTGTGTGAGTGTGTGAATGTGTGTGTGAGACTGTGTGTGTGTCAGAGTGTGTGTGTGTGTGTGTGTGTGTGTATGTGTCTTGGCTTTGAAACGACATTCTTTTTTCCCCAACAATTTCCATAATTTGTTTTTTTTAAATTTTTTAACATTTTTATTTATTATTATTGAGAAATAGACAGAGTGTGAGCAGGGGAGGGGCAGAGAGAGGAGGACACAGAATCCGAAGCAGCTCCAGGCTCTGAGCTGTCAGCACAGAACCCGACGTGGGGCTCGAACCCACCAACTGCAAGATCATGACCTGAGCCGAAGTCGGACGCTCAACCGACCGAGCCCCCTGGGCGCCCCCTAAACGACACTCTTTAATAAATGGAACCAGGGCTTCTTTGCCGAAACGGCTGCTTCCGGGGGCTGCGGTAGAGGAAAGGAGCAGACAATGTACAAGACGACCCTGGAAAATCTTGGGGTGCCAGAAAGGAAGGAGGTGCTCAACGGACACAAAAGTCAATTAGATGTTGCCTGAAGGGCCCATCTGGGACCATTTGAAGCCCCTTGTGCCTGCGGGACCCACCCAGGCGATCGGGGTAACATCCCCGGTCACAGCCACCTGCTCAGCAGACTGAGTTCCATCTTCAACTTGCTTCCCCTTCGCCATGCGACATAGCGAATGCCAGGCTCCGGGGATTAGGACAAGGACCTCTCTCCAGGCTCTCATCCCGCCGACCCAGACCCGGGACCAGCAGGCCTCAGTGGACATGCTGAAAGGCCATTACCATGAGGACTCTTGCTTCTAGCTCCCTCAAATATCTTGATTTTCTTTAAAAAAAAATTTTTTTAATGTTTTATTTATTTTTGATACAGAAGAGACAGAGCATGAGAGGGGGAGGGGCAGAGAGAGAAGGAGACACAGAATCCAAAATAGGCTCCAGGCTCTGAGCCAGCTGTCAGCACAGAGCCTGACGCGGGGCTCGAACCCACGAACGTGAGATCTGACCTGAGCCGAAGTCGGAGCTTAACCGACCGAGCCCCCCAGGCGCCCCTTGATTTTCTTTTTAAATTAAAAAAGTCCTGG
>NC_043702.1:2746045-2753771 GCF_006229205.1 Suricata suricatta
GGCTCGGTCGGTTAAGCTCCGACTCGATCTCGGCCCAGGTCATGATCTCACAATTTGTGGGATGGAGCCCTGCGTCTTGGGCTCTGCGCTGACAGCCCGGAGCCTGCTTGGGATTCTCTCTCCCTCTCTTTCTCTGCCCCTTCCCTGCTTGCTCTCTCTCTCTCTCTCAAAATAAATAAATCAACGTGAACATAAGAAGCCGTCGCACGCTCCCCCTCGGCCCTGCCTCGATTTCCCTCTGTTTCCCCTGCGGCTCTGAAGACGGCACACGTTCTGCAGCCTGACTGATCGGTCCTCCCGTCTGTGCCCAAAGCCCCACTGGGGGCCGTTGGGGAGGGTCTCCTTTCTGAGAACACATCACCCCTGCTTCTCTGGGAACGTCGCCCGTGTTTCCCCGCCTGCCGCCGCCGGGCCGTCTACACCACGCCATGGTCACTGACTCAGAACCGACGGCGGCCGTGCTTTCCTTCCGGTGACCCCACCGCGTCCTGGTCCCACTAACGTGCAATCTTTAATTGAACACAAATCCCTCTGCGGAGGCAGGCAGCCAATCGGCCGACAGCACAGGCCATTCTGAGGTGACCAACCTGCTTCCTCCATCCGGCACGAGTCCTGGGCCCTGTTCCAGAACGCCCAGAGCCTGGCCCCATGGGGAGAGCCCCCCGCCCCACTGAGGAATGGCTGGGGCCCCGGATGACCCCGGCGAATGGGAAGAAGGGCGTGTGGCAGGAAGACGGGAGTCACGGAGGGGGAGGGGCTCAGCGCCAGCTGGCTTTGGGGGGTTCACGGCCCCCCCACCCCGTGACAGCCTGCCCCGCCTCCCCATGGAGCTCGGAGCCCTGAACAGGTGGGAAGCCTCAGCCTGATGGCGGGGCCCTCCCTCCACGCTGGGGCTCCTGCCCCCGAGCCCAGCCCCCGCGCCCCGGACTCTCTGCTGTCCCCCACACGCCCGCACGTGGACGGGCCCCGGGCATCTCAGCTGGGCCTGGCCCAGGCGGGAGCCCCCCTCCCGACTCCCCCTGGCCGAGGCCCACCATCAGCGCCGCCTCCTCCCGCCCCGTGGGCGCTCTGCCACCCTAGACTCTGGTGAAGAGCCCCTGACCGTGGCCTCGGGCGGACTCCGCGCCAGGGGACGCACGACACTCACTTGATGGTCTTGTCCCAGTCGCACCACAGCGCCTTCCCGATGGCCTCCATGTCCGCCTGGAAGCGGGTGAGGCAGACCTCCTGGAGGAGACGGTCGTAGTCGGCGTCCCGGCAGGCCGTGGCCAGGAAGAGGGGGTGCACTGCAACGAAGCGTCCAGGGCACTGTCAGCCGCCCTCCCCTGCCTCCCCTGCCCACTCCCCACGCTCACCCTCCCCTGCCTTCCCTGCACGCCCTCCCCTGCCCACCCTCCCCTGCCTGCCCTGCACGCCCTCCCCTGCCCACCCATCCCAGGACCAGCTTCCGTGTAATCCCTGGAGATCCTGACCACTGCAGAGCCCAGCAAAGTCCCTGCTGGCTGACCGTGGGCCTGACAGTGCCTCCTAGTGCTCTGCAGGGGCGAGGCCGGGGGAGGGCGCCTCCCTCTGCCGGCGTTGGCATCCCAAGCAGGGTGCGCAGCTGCACCGGGCACGGACCTGACGCTCACGTACACTCTGTCCTCACACCCCTGATGCAGCTCCCGGCACCCCCACCTCATACATGTGCAAACTGAGGACCCAGGGACTGGACAAGATTCCTCCCCTCACTGCCACCAGGCCTCTGGCCTACGTGGGCCAGACCGTGGGGTGCAGGCTGCAGCCCTGGCCTCAGGGAGCCCCCGCTCCCATCCCCTACATCTAGATGCTTACCAGTTACAAACCAGGCTGACAAACTGACGTGACATGTGCTTTACCCCCTACTTGATAAATATGAGCTCAAAAGTAAAAAGTTGAGGGAACGTACCGCACAGATCAAAATTCCCTCTTCCCTGCTAAGGGAGCCACGGGCTCTGGTGGCTGCTGGGCAAATGGGGAAGGCAGTCCCCTGGGTCCCCAGCCCTAGGCCTCCCCCTCTTCCTCTCCAGGCTGCACAGCTGCTGTCTCTGCCTCCCTACGGGACCGTGCAGGGCCACTTCCCACTTCCTCCTAGAGGCCCGCCCACCTATTGCCCCCCAGGCTAGGCTGGCCTTCAGCCCACAGGGCACCCCAGCCCCATCCCTGCCATCACGGCCTTTCCAAATCCCGGGATGGGGCCCGGAGCTGGGAAGCCAGGGCCAGCCCAGGAACTCTGGGACTCCTTTCTGGTCCTCACGGACATGTGTGGACATCCCGCTGACCCTTGCAGCCCACAAGGCAGCAGCCGGAACGGCCCACCTAGGGAGAGGCTGGCAGCCCTCCGGCAGGCACGCTGAGGAGTTCTGGGGCCCCGACTCCAAAACATGGCCTCGAAGGGGGTGTGTACCTGAGTCAGCTCGCCCCACGGCCCCTGACTCCTGCCCCCCGGGCCTCCGTCTTCCAAGAGGAAAATGCAGAGGAACCGGGCCCCCAGCCCCACAACGCACGGCGCTGCCCAAGCTCTCTGCGCACACAGGTGTCCTGGAGGCAGCTCCTGCTGTGATGGTCAATTTACTAGATGGGAAACTGAGGCTTCGGGCTCAGAAGCAGGCCCACGGTCCCAGAACCAGAAGAGGCACAGACTTGACTGAACTTGGCTCACGTCTCTCGGTCCCCCCACAAGAGCTTGGGGACCAGGCAGGAAGCTGGGCAGTACGGCAGAGGGCCTGACCTATCGGTCACTGCAGACCTGGGGGAGGGGGCGGAGGATGAAGAGGGGTCGAGGGTCACAGATGAGGGTGATGACAGCGGGCTATGTGGGGCCATTCCAGGCTGCGGCTTCAGGGGCTCAGTGGATAGTTACTGGACGGGTGTGCGGGTAGGTGGATGGCTGGATGGAGGGACGGATGAATGGGTTGGTGGCTGGATGGAGGGACGGATGGGTGAGCAAGTGGGTGGATGGATGAGTGGATGATTGGTTGGATGGACAGATGAATGGGTGGGTGGATGGATGGATGAGTGGGTGGATGGACAGGGTGGTGGATGGATGGATGAGTGGGTAGACGGATGGGTGATCAGATGGACAGATGGGTGGGTAGATGGATGGGTGGGTATATAGATGGATGGATGGATGGACAGATGGACTGATGGACAGGGGATGGGTGGATGGAAGAGTGGGTGAAGAGATGAATGGATAGAGGAATGGATACATGAATGGGCGGTGGGTGTGCAGGTGGGTAGGAAGGACCCAGCCAACAGCTGTGCTAGAATGGAGTGCTGAGTGGGAAGCTGAAGCCCTGGGCAGAGGTGACAGCTGGCTCCCAGCGTAAGGTGACAAACCGGGAGAGGGAGGGGTAAAGAACAGTCGTGGTTAAAGGAAGGAAGCCGACTGGCAGCCTCACACGCAAGCGCAGGGCAGACCGACTCTGAGGAGCAGAGGGCAGGCCCGCCACGGAGGCCCCCTGGGAGCAGTCCCCTTTGGCATGCTCGCCCTTGCCCCTCCCAGCGTCCCGGGCACTGTGTTCCCGGAAGAGAGGCCAGGAGCCACAAAGTGGGCAAGAGCGACCCCCTCGAGGCGACGGCAGCCCTCGGGAAGGAGCAGGGTCCAGCCACCAGCATGCCGCCACACACACCGCACCCCGCAGAGTCAGAGGTTCGGGTCAGGGGAGGCCTCTGCTCAGAGGGCTCTGACTCCCCGTGGGTTCCAGGAAGGGATACGGCGAGGCCACCCCAGCGGTGTCCGCGGGCTCCACCTTCTTTCAGAGGGTTTATGTGAGGTCCACCGATTCCCCAGAACGTGGGACGGGCGGGGGAGAGAGAACTTTCACTGAACTGATCACGGGACAGGATCCAGGCTGCCCACGTCTCCATGGCGCGGCCAAAGCCCACAAAGCGACATTTCACAGCAGTGATAGAAAAATTAATCCCCAACAAAACACACAACAAACCCCACGAACGCAGAGGCAGAGGGGAGGCCGGGCGGCAGAAGTGCGCTGCAGCTGGCCTGCGCCCGTGCCCTGGGGGCTGTCCCATGGGCAGGGCCCCACCAGGACGGGCAGGACACCCCGGGAGGCTCCTGGGATGTTAGCCAGAGAGGCTGGGGAGCAAGGCTGGGTGGGGGGACGGGGGTAAAAGGCTGGCATGTGGGGACAGCTCGTCGGAGGGTCGCCAGGGGAGGGGACCCACGGGCAGGCCAGGCCAGGCCTCCCTCGACACCCCGGGAAGGAGGCCCCCACAGGGGCATGGGCAGGGGGGACCTGGAGGCCATAGCACGCCCCTGGGCCTCTCTGGGAGCCGTCAGGGGCCCCTGCCACCCCTCTGTTCCTGCCACTTCCCAACAGCCCCTGCGTGTGCCCCGCGGAGCCCAGCAAGGGGACCTGAGAATGCCCGCGGGCCGTGGACAGGGAGGGCTGGGGGCCGGAGCACCAGGACACCTGCTTCTGGAAAGAATCCCAAGTTGCCTGTCCAGCCTCGTTCTAAGGGCCACCCCTCTGTTCGCAGCCCTCACTGCCCCCAGCACCCTGCCTGTCTCCCCACTGGGAGCACCTTCCCCCACACGTGGCCTGTCCCCCGCTGTGGTCTCCTCCTCCGAGAAGTCCCAGTGGCCACTTCCTCAGCCTCGTCCGGGGCTGGGGCAGTTCTGTTTTCTCGGGACAGTATCTGCTGCCGCTCCTCCCGCCCTGGCCTGTGCGCACTTTCACATCCGTCCTGGGTCGGGATAGTGACCCTGCACGTCAGTGGACGCCGCACTGCCTGGGCGCCCAGCGCCGGCTTTAAGGGGTGTTCCTTTCTTCTTCT
Source organism: Suricata suricatta (assembly GCF_006229205.1). Classification (NCBI taxonomy): domain Eukaryota; kingdom Metazoa; phylum Chordata; class Mammalia; order Carnivora; family Herpestidae; genus Suricata; species Suricata suricatta. The sequence continues at coordinate 2,750,861 of NC_043702.1, forward strand.
TCTCTCTTCTAACGTTTATTTATTTTGAGAGAGAGAGAATCCCAAGCAGGCTCCAGGCTGTCAGCGCAGAGTCTGACACGGGGCTCGAACCCACAAACCTGAGCTGGGATCAAGAGTTGGACGCTTAACACCAGGCGCCCCTTTCTCTTCAACAAGCCTCACGGGGCTGCTTTCATCGGAAAGACACTACCTTACTGTTTTAAAACAGACTCTGAACGGCCAGAAGCTTCAAACCCTGCTGTTCGGGGCCAAACGGTTCCCTTCCTGTGCGGCTGCGAATGAAGTTGCTCGTAACCCACGTCGCTCAAAGGCCGCGTGCGGAGGCGGCGAGCAGACCGCAGCCCGTCCTCGGCGGTCAGGACCCAAGCCTCCCTGGCACGCGCCCTCGTCAGGAATGAGGTGTCGTTTTAGGGAGATCCCAAGCATCCCTCCCTCGCTCCAGGGTGGAAAACGCCCCCGACCTGAGCAGCAATGCCAGCCGCACAAGGGCAGCCGGGCTCCCCGGGCCCCAGGACAGGTGCACTGAGGCCTCTAATACTGGAGTTTCCAAGGAGAGACGAGGGGCCCAGGAGTGTGACCCCGCTGTGTCCCGTGGTCTGTGCCTGTGGATCTGGCCGGAAGGGTCTGTCCTGCTCTGGGTGATTTTGTGTCCGCAGAAAAGACACCAGTCTCCAGAGCTGCAGGGGGGGTGGGGCTAGGGGGAGCCTTCCTGCGAGGTGACCCGGCTGGAGGCTGGCGGAGAGCCTCCCCGAGGTGCCCCTGAGCTGGCGGGGTGGGGGGAGCACAGCCTGGGCACCTCCAGGGACCCCGCACAGAGGCGGCCTGGGCCTGGGCAGGCCTATTCGCCTCTCGGGCCGCAGCTTCTCTGTCTGTGAAATGGGAGCCTCCCGCGGCATGTGGGCTAAAGGGGCTGCCCTGCAGGTGCCTTCATGCGAGTGGTCCCGCTGCAAAACGAACAGCCGCCTCAGGGGGTTTTCCACATGGCCCCCCTTTTGCAACTCACGGAACCCTGGAGGCCTGAGCCCACGGCCCAAAGGGGTGATGGGGGGGACACGGGGAGGGGCAGGAGGGGGAGATGAGGAAGGGCCAGGACACCTTCAGGGCGAGGGGCATCTATGTTCACTTTAAAAAAAAATTTTTTTTACCATTTATTTTTTGAGAGACAGAGAGAGACAGTGTGATTAGGAGAGGGGCAGAGAGAAAGGGAGACACAGAATCCGAAGCAGCTCCAGGCTCCGAGCTGTCAGCACAGAGCCCGACGTGGGGCTCGAACCCACGAACTGTGAGATCATGATCTGAGCCGATGTCGGACTGAGCCCTCCGGCGCCCCTATGCTCACTGTCGTGAGTCCACACAGGTATATACATACGTCCAAACCTTCCAAACTGTGCACTTTAAGCATACTCAGTTTATTCTACGTCAGTTCCACCTCCGTGAAGCTGTTTAAAAGCAAATGCAGGAGCGCCTGGGGGCCTCAGGGAAGTGCCCAGCCCTCCGTCTCGGCTCAGGTCGTGATCTCACGGTTTGTGAGATCGGACCACAGGTCGGTCTCCGTGCTGAAAACGCAGAGCCTGCTTGGGATGCTCTCTCTGTCCCTCCCCCTGCTCTCTCTCTCTCTCTCAAAACAAATGAATAAACTTAAAAAACAATGTAAAAACCCTACAAAAACACGTAATTGATGAAATGTCACCTCGCTGTTCTTTCCCGGTCTTCTAATCACCGTCGGAAAGACCCTCCCTCCGCAGGCCCCTGCTGCAGGGGTGAATCACTCCCTGCTCACGGGGCCAGCAGGGAGAGCCACCGGCCTCCGCAGGATACCCCCTCGGGAGCCAAATCCCCAGGACGCCTCACGTCTGCCTGTCACCGAGTGTCCCAGGGGGTGACGGACACAGAACTGGGTTTGAACACGCTGCCCTCCTCCGTCCTCTGCCTACTCTGAAAAATGAAAACAAAGACCAAGACAACAACTAACTGAAAAGAAACTGAACCTCTCGTGTGTCCAGTAAAAACTCCTACTCGGGCGTCAAGGCCCCATGAGCCCTCCCCTGCTGGCTGCCCGGGGCACAGCCCTCCACGGACCCGGAGGAGCGGGCCCTGAGCCGGACGCAGGAGCGCGGCGGGCGCCCCCAGCGGGCTCTGGGGAGTCTGAGGGCTGACGGCACAGAAAACGAAGGTGTGGCCGTGCCGGGACAGGTCACACTCCTCACTGGTGACAGCCTGTTCACCTTCTCAAGCCTCTTCTGGCTTCTAGAAAGCTCAGGGTGATTTGGGCCTTAGGAGATGGTTTTCTCTTCTCTCCTTTTAAATACTTTTACCTCTTTTAGAGGGTGCTGGGCTCGGTGACGGGGCACCATGTCACCGTTGGGCACCTGAGGGCATCAGCGTCTCCGTCCAGAGCGGACCCGCCATACGTACTGTTGTTGGAAGCAAGTTGGGTGTCGGCAGGTAGCACGCAGATCTGGCTCCAGGTAAGTGACGCCAATTCTGGAAGATTCACTGCTTCTCCCCCCCATCTCTGCATGCTGGGGCGCCCGCCCAGGGTGGCGATGACCACGCCTCACGGGGCCACGTCCGGTCCTAAGCCCTCTACAGCCTAGCTAACCCTTGCAGATCACTAGTACGGCGGGTTTATCATTCTCTCATTCAACAGACGGGGACACTGGGACCCAGAGAGGTTAAGTGACCTGCCCAGAGCCACACAGCCCTGGAGTGGTGCAGCCAGGACGCAATCCTGGACGTGCTCATCTCAGAACACACGGGAGAGACAGTGAGGGCGGCCCCCTCCACGCCGGGGACCCCCTGGAGGCCCCAGAGCCCGTGACCACCGATGTCCGCGGAGGTTTTGGGTGACGGCCTCTCTGACGGCTGGCCTCCTCAGGGCCATCTTCCCGTGGACGGCCACCCGGACAGC
>NC_043702.1:2753871-2754928 GCF_006229205.1 Suricata suricatta
GCCCACCATCCGTCTCCGGAACTTTCTCGCCTCCCAGACTGTGACCCTGCCCGTTAGGCACGAACTCCTCGTAAACATGAGCAGCCCCAGCGCCTCACCCACCACCCGCCTCCTGTCCCTGTGGGTGCACCTCGCCCGGCGGACTCACTCAGGCTTGTGTTTGAGGCCGGCATCTTCACCTCCCCCGCCGGGGCACACGCAGGATCGCCTTCCTTTCTGAGCCCGAATCTGGGCGCCTGGGCGGCTCCGTCCGTTAAGCATCCAACCCTCGATTTCGACTCAGGTCATGATCTCACAGTTCCCGAGAATCAACCCCCGTGTCGGGCTCTGGGCTGGGAGGGCGGAGCCTGCTTGGGATTCTCTCCCCTTCTCTGTCTTCCCCCCCCCCAACTCACTCTCTGTCAAAATAAACAAATAAATATACTTTCTTTTTAAAAAAAGGTTGAATTAGGGGCTCCTGGTGACTCGGTCAGTTGAGTGTCCGACTTCGGCTCAGGTCATGAGCTCATGGTTTGTGATCGAGCCCCACGTCGGGCTCTGTGCTGACAGCTCAGAGCCTGGAGCTGCTTCGGGTTTGGATTCTGTGTCTCCCTCTCTCTCTGCCCTTCCCCCACTCGTGCTCTGTCTCTCTCTCTCTCTCTCTCTCTCTCTTTAAAAAAAAAAGTTTAAAAATTTTAAATAAGCAAAAATAAAATAGAAAATAAAAAGCTGAATTAGTATTTCACTGTACAGACAGGCTACGTTTTGCTTACCCCTCTGGCGGCGGGCACCCGGCGGCCGTGAGCGCTGCCGCTGAGCAGGGCTGTGCGCCGTCTGTCCAGGACCCGCCTGGTAGTGGGCTTGCCCATCAGACGGTGGTCCTGTGGTGACTGCCACTTCACGGGGACCCCGCACTGTCTCCCGCGGCAGCGGCACCTCGGTGGCCGGTCAGCGCGGCTCACGCGGTCCGCCTCTGCCGCGTCCTCACCAACACGCACGATTTCTGGTTTTCTGAAGGCGGCCGTCCTGGCAGGTGCGAGGTGCCCGTCCCGCTTTCCAGGGGGAGTTTAGCCACGTC
>NC_043702.1:2755028-2756077 GCF_006229205.1 Suricata suricatta
GACGTGGCTAAACTCCCCCTGGAAAGCGGGACGGGCACCTCGCACCTGCCAGGACGGCCGCCTTCAGAAAACCAGAAATCGTGCGTGTTGGTGAGGACGCGGCCGAGGCGGACCGCGTGAGCCGCGCTGACCGGCCACCGAGGTGCCGCTGCCGCGGGAGACAGTGCGGGGTCCCCGTGAAGTGGCAGTCACCACAGGACCACCGTCTGATGGGCAAGCCCACTACCAGGCGGGTCCTGGACAGACGGCGCACAGCCCTGCTCAGCGGCAGCGCTCACGGCCGCCGGGTGCCCGCCGCCAGAGGGGTAAGCAAAACGTAGCCTGTCTGTACAGTGAAATACTAATTCAGCTTTTTATTTTCTATTTTATTTTTGCTTATTTAAAATTTTTAAACTTTTTTTTTTTAAAGAGAGAGAGAGAGAGAGACAGAGCACGAGTGGGGGAAGGGCAGAGAGCGAGGGAGACACAGAATCCAAACCTGAAGCAGCTCCAGGCTCTGAGCTGTCAGCACAGAGCCCGACGTGGGGCTCGATCACAAACCATGAGCTCATGACCTGAGCTGAAGTCGGACACTCAACCGACCGAGTCACCAGGCGCCCCTAATTCAACCTTTTTTTAAAAAGAAAGTATATTTATTTGTTTATTTTGACAGAGAGTGAGTTGGGGGGGGAGACAGAGAAGGGGAGAGAATCCCAAGCAGGCTCCGCCCTCCCAGCCCAGAGCCTGACACGGGGGTCGATTCTCGGGAACTGTGAGATCATGACCCGAGTCGAAATCGAGGGTTGGATGCTTAACGGACGGAGCCGCCCAGGCGCCCAGATTCGGGCTCAGAAAGGAAGGCGATCCTGCGTGTGCCCCGGCGGGGGAGGTGAAGATGCCGGCCTCACAAAGACAAGCCTGAGTGAGTCCGCCGGGCGAGGTGCACCCACAGGGACAGGAGGCAGGTGGTGGGTGAGGCGCTGGGGCTGCTCATGTTTACGAGGAGTTCGTGCCTAACGGGCAGGGTCACAGTCTGGGAGGCGAGAAAGTTCCGGAGACGGATGGTGGGC
>NC_043702.1:2756177-2762651 GCF_006229205.1 Suricata suricatta
AAAAAAAAAACTTGCTTCCAAATAATTAAAGAGGAAATTAAAGCCACAAACACCAAAAATCTAGAAAATGTTAACAGGGGCCACTGGACAGAAACTTGGGGACACAGCTGAGAGGCCAAGCAGAGGGCGGACTGGACCAGTGTCACTGCAAGGAAGCAAAGCAAACGGATTCCGCATTTGAGGGGAAAGAACTGGTCGTCTGAGGGGGAGGGCTGGGGGACGGACGACAGGTCCGGCGTGTCCGGTTCGGTCAAGGAAGACACGAAACGCTCAGGTCACAAATTGGGCCGGAAGAGGGCGGGTGTCCGCAGATACGATTAGAAAAATAAGATTATCTGTCTCGTTACACGTTGGGTAAAATGGACACGTTCACAGCAAATGCGAAGCGAGGGCGTTGCTCTAAGAACGAGGACACCCAAGGGCCCCACGCCCGGGGAGGGGTCTGTTCTCACCCAGGCGGTTTCACGGGTGGAAGTGGGGACCCTCAGCTCTTGGGGGGGTCTCTCCCTGACACAGAGGGACAGGAGTGAAGTTCCTGCACATCTCTCGGTAGGACAACCCAAAGCCAGGAACGCCGCGCACCAGAGCCACCTGACTTCGCGACAACGGGGCCAAACAGGACGGCAGCGGCCAGCAGACCCGGGAGTGCAGACCTGGGAGGCTCCGTCTGTCCCAGAAGGGCCGGAAGGCTCGCACCGGCACGCCTCGCTGCACCCGTGTCCCCTCTCCGTGGGCCAGCGGCCCCCAGCCCCGGGGGGCTCACAGCTCCGCCCGAGGAGCCGGTCCTTCCCTCACGGCAAGAAAACAGCCGACACACGGGAGGAAGGCCCGTTCTCATTGCCTCCTCCCCCACCCCTGCCCAAGACAACATCACCTACAGAAGCATCTTGCCCCCAAAGGAGAAAGACCGAAGATCCGAGATGCTGCCGTGGGGGGCGGGGGGCAAGGCAGGCAGCTGCCGGCAGTCCTGCCCCCCCCAACTCAGCAGACACCCCCCAGGCCAGGGGGAGCAGAGAACAGAACGAAGGGTCCCCGCCAGGCGGCGGCGGCAAGCTCAGGCTTCCTGAGATGATCTCATGATGTGTCTGAGAAAGTCAAGGGGAGAAGGACGAGCCCAGAACCCGAAGACGGCCGCGCGGGCCGACCAGCCACACCACCCACACACAGAAACAAGCCTGGGGTCCAGCGGCGGCCAGTGAGAAAACAAATGGGGGAGAGGGTCCCGTCCGCAGTGACTGCTCGGAACCCGCAGGAGAAACGGGGTCCTGCTGGGGGGTGGGGGCACCGCGTGCCGCTTCCTGACCAGGTGGTCTTGACGCTAATCCTCCCCGATGGGTCGATAAATCAGAGCAATTGCCATTCCAATCCCAACAGCTACTTAGCGAGAAAACCGGCAGACATTCCCAATGGACCAGGGGTCTGCATATTAAAACCAGGGCGCTCCAGAGGCAGCCTGGCTCGGGGGCTCTCTGGCCGACCCCTCTCTCAGGGGGTCCACGGCTGCTGCCCCTGTCAAAGTGCCCAGTGGCGCCCAGGAGCCACATCTGTCTCTCCGTGGACTTGGCTTCTAGTCCCCGGCCAGAACTCCACCTTCATCCCCTCTGTCCGTGGTTCGCACACCTTTCCGACCAGGATGCTGCCCCAAATGTCTCTCCGGGCCACACCTGTCTCCTGTGCCCTGGGCTCGTGTGGGCGCTGCCTCCCTGCCAGTGTCTCTCACTGTCCAAGGGGACAGCTAACCCCCCGTGGCTGCTGTGACAGGGGCTGCCAGCTTCTGCAAACAAAATATAGGACATCCAGGTAGATCTGGATGCCAGAGGGGCGCCCGGGGAGGGGGGGGGCTCAGTCAGTTAAGCGTCCGACTTCGGCTCAGGTCATGATCTCACAGTTTGTGGGTTCAAGCTCCGCGTTGGGCTCTGTGCTGACAGCTTGGAGCCTGGAGCTGCTTCAGATTCTGTGTCTCCCTCTCTCTCTGACCCTTCCCTGCTCCTGCTCTGTCTCTCTCTCTCTCTCAAAAAAAAAAAATAAATAAATAAAACATTAGAAAAAAAACAAACCTGAAGGCCATATAGGCACTTTTGGAAGGATGCCATGAGACAGGCTTATATGAAAATAGTTGGTCATTTATCTGAAATCTGAGCTGAGTGGGGGCTGTGTGTCCTGCCCGGCAGCCCTGCAGTGGACCCCCACCCCGCCTCACCCCTGCCACCTAAACCTCCGGCCGCACCCCGTCCTGCCAGCCCTCGCCGGTCTCCTGCCTCCACCCCTCGGCCCTTTCAATCCACGTAACACGCCCCAGGCTCCCCCACGGCCCCTCCATGAAATCGGAACGGCTTACTGGGCCCACAGGCTCGGGGCCGCCTCTAACACCAGCCCCGTTCCAAGCCCTCTTCTCTCCACACTTCAGCTATCAAGGCTTCCAGAAAGTTCCAAGATAACCATCCTGGGTATCTGGAGGGCTCTTCCCAAACTGCTCAGGGCCCGGGAGAAGGGCCCCGCACCCAGCCCTACCCCCACGGCTTGTTTCCTTTTGCACAAAGAGCACTATTTATACACGTCATTTACACGGAAGGGCTTCGCAGCCTCGGCCCCGGGGACGGCCGTGCCGGGCCGCTCTTGGGGGGTGATGGCGTCCGGAGCTCAGGGGGGCCTCCAGCCCGGGCTGCCTGCTCGAACCCCCTCCCAGTGACGCGACACCACCCACTGTGCTCCAGGACACATAGAAGTTTCCAGGAGAAAGGCTTTCGCTCTCCTATCTGCCCATCTACCCAGCCGGCAGCCATGTTTTCTCTCACCATCACACCCATGGAATCTTCTAGAAGCAATAAACACATATGCAGAGAGAAAGTCAACCCGGGTATCAGTGTCACCAGGCTGCAGTGATTATGCTTTCTAGACCTCTTCCCCCCCGTGACACGGAGTTTTGCTTCGTGACACATGAGCTGCTTTCCTTCCAGCTGGCCACTGGTCAGCGACTGTGGCAAGATGGCAGCCATCAGCACCCACTTACCTGCCTGGGCCGACTGCTGCCTTTGCCCTCCCAGGCTCCCGTGGGCCTTGTGGGCACAGCGGTGCAGAGCCGGGAGGGCACAGGTGGGCCCTGCCCAGGTCCCCTGAGAGACCCAGAGGGAGGAGGCCTCCCGCCCCAGGGGTGGCGGGTGGGCGCAGCCCAGGAAGGCTTCCCGGAGGCAGACAGACATCTGGAGGGGGGCAGGGGGCAGAGTGGCAGGCGGGACAGGTCCCAGAACCCACTGTGGGGACGGCCCGTGGCAGGGAGAGCGTTGTCAGAGGAGGAAATACAGGAGAAGGCGTGGAGCCCGATGAGGAACGGGGCAGGGAGGCCGGGCTGTGCGGCTCAGGGTCAGGGCCCCCGTCCCCGGCACCTCCGGGGCCCCCGCTCCCCGGGGGTTACAGCCCCTGCTTCAGATGACGGAGGAAGCGCGGTCTTTCCATGACCAAGAAAACACTGAGAGAAAACGGTGTTCGGGGGAAGCCGCCTCCGGGACGGCACTCACGCCGCTACGTCAACAGGACACGAACACGGGCTGTGCTGACGTGACCACCTCACTGAGAACCGGCGGGGTCTCCGGAACGTCACTCAGTCCCAGGTCATCCTGTCCGAAGGTCGGCGGTGGGCGGGGGGCAGGGGTGGGGGGAGCGGCAGGGTCCCTCCGCATCCCGTCTCTCAGCATCACCTGCCTCCCCATCGGGCAGAGCGGGGCGCAGCGGCCTCCTCCCCCGGCTCCCCTCTCCCCTTCCCACTCCTCCTCCCTCCACACACCCTCAGGCCGCCTTCCCTCGGTCCAGGAGGGGAGAGGCTCCGGGTTTCTGAGCCCTCAGAACCCGCCGCTGCCTGCCGTCCCCCAGGCACCTGTCTGTCCATCCTGTCGTGCTCACAGGCAGGGATGTGGCAGCCGGGCTGGGAGATGGGCCGAGGGAGGGGGCGGGCTTCTCCCCATGGCTCCAGCAGAAAATGATGGTTCATCCTGGGTCCCCTGCCCTCTCTGAGGCAATCCCGGAGGACAGGCCTGAGGTGGGGCCCACGGAGTAGAGAGCCCACTGTGCTGGGTGGGCCTGGCCTGGGGAGGGATGGGCCCTGCCCCCTGCGGGGGGCACACTGGCAGCCAAACCTGGGGCTCCACTCTCGGGGGCTCAGTGTTGGAATTCACAGCCCAGGGGCCAGCACATCACCCACTCCGCCAGACCCCCGTCCTGACTGAGGAGGAGCTGGGGAGCCAGTTCTTTCTGGGGGAAAAAAGTCCGGAGGCCCAGAACCAGCTATTTGGCAGAAGGAAGGATTCCACCAAAAACACCTCCTTGGCGGGAGGCTCACTACCACTTCCAGTGTGGACAGAAGGTCCCTCAACAGCTCTGGTCTGGGACTGCCGTAACGTGCATGACTGGCAAGGGCCTATGGAACGCAGACAAAGATCCAGGAATTTCTCCCTGTGGTTAAATACACGGGGAGAGTGAGCAAACACGCAAACAAGTTGATCAGCAAACAAGCGTCAAGTGGTTTTCGAGGTGAGACCTGCCTCTGGGTTTAAACCGGCGAGACCACCCGAAGCAGTCACATAGAGGGCATTTCCTGTGGCCTCTCAGTCAGCATTTGCAGTGTCATCTATACAGAGCCATGCATTTCAATGAATACGGCAGCCTTGCAAGAGAACCCTCAATGCGCCCGCCCCCCACCCCTGGGAGGCACCTGTCTGTCCACCTGTCAGGTGGACGGACAAGCAGGACCCTGCGGACGGCATCGCTGAGTGACGGTGGGCTCACCGACACGGGGTTACAACAAACACGGCCATCACGGAATAACCTGGCTCCTCTCAAAACACCCGCTCTTCGGTTGGTGGAAAAGGCTTCGGTGGCGATCTGTGAAATTTACAAAGTGCACGTGGTCCCACCAGAGTCTTCTGCAAACAGAAGCGCGCACACAAAGCCCATAAAAACGTTACGGATCCGATCTCGAGCCTATGGACGAGCGTACTTTAAAAAAAAAGAAAGAAAGAAATTCCACACTGCTATTTTGGTTAGCAGAATCTGCATCTCCAAGGAGACCTGGCCACCGCTACAATCTGGGAAGAAAACACTGCGTGCCCCGTGATTCTGCTAATGACTGCTGGGCTCCAAGGACATGAGTTTACCGATCACCTCGTGAGGTGGAGTTTACTTGGAAAATAAAGGTGTAACATTAGCCACCACTCGGAATAGTGTTCAGATTATGGGACGCTGGGCTCCCAGAACATGTATGACTTTCTTGGAAAACAAGGAAGGATTTTATATGCGATCGTGACAATAGTGTTTATTTACACAGGCCTTCGAGGGTGCAGCCTCGGGGCAGCGGTAAGGAGATTTAGTTAGCTGGTTATGTTAAAAGAAAAAAAGAAAAAGACACATCCGGGCTTCCTGCCTCGTTCGCAGAGTCATGTTCATTTCTTAGGAAACTAAGACAGTGAGTTCCGTGTCAAGCCAAACGGATACCAACACAAAAAGAGAGGAATACTGTAAGATTTTGTTTGACACATAATTTGAGCTAAAAGGCTTGGAGAGGCAAGATGGGTTTTCATATTACATTGCAGGGAGGCAGACGCTAAGGGTTTTAACAAATGCAGAGACTCCTGGCCAGCCGGCTGCCCTAAGTCCCTCTCCTCCGGGGCCCTGGGCACCTCTGCAGGGAGCCCCGCTGCCCCCACCCCTGCACAATCGGCACACCGGTCATCCCTCCTCCGGACTCGCACTCAGGTGCTCTCGCCCAGCGTCACCTGTTCTGGGGAGAGGCCACAAGCCCCCCAGCGGCAGCTGCAGGCCGCCTGTCTCTGGGCCGCTGGGTTCCTCGGCTTCAGGGCCCTGTATTTAGTTTTCCTTCAAGAGTGAGTGAGTGCATGAACCGAGTCCAGTGGCTAGCGCATTTAGGACGGGTCCTCACACCACGGCAGGAAGCCGGGGGCAGCTCCGCGGGGGGCTGCGCTACTCCTCCCGCGGTCCCTGGGTTTGTTTTATAACCTCTCCGAACAGAAAGCCTCCTCACCGAGAGGCCCTCTCTGCATTTCTAGCAGACAGAAGCGCCAAGTTCACAAGCAAACAAAAGCAGGTTCGGAGCCGGCTGGAGGGGGAAGGCTGGTCTCATTGCTGCAAAGGACATCCCAGCGGGGCTATCTGCAAACCAGCAAGTGCGGCGCGTGACCGCCGAGTCTCCGTCTTACCCGTGGACGCGGCGTCCCCGGTGCCGAGTGTGCAAGGTGCCTGGGAGCACGCGGGGCACAGGTGCGGGCGTGAGCTCCCGGGCGTGCGCGGGAGCGGTGCCCGAGCCCCCGCGCGATTCCTGGGGCCCCACGCCGCCCCTCTCCCCCAGGGACCCCGGCCCTACTCACCCAGCAGCAGCCAGAGGCCGCGCCGCGGGAGGCCGCGGAGGCTCCGGGCCATGGCGAGCCGAGGACGACTGAGCCCGGGCGGGAGCGGGGAGCGGGGAGC
>NC_043702.1:2762751-2810442 GCF_006229205.1 Suricata suricatta
GGGGCGGGGCGGGCAGGTCGTGGGGATCCGGGAGGGGCGGGGAGGGGGGTGGCCCGCGGGGGCACAGCCGGGCGGGCCCGCACCTGCCCGCGGCGCATAGGGAGGAGGCCGGCCCCTGGGCGAGCAGCCGGCCCTGCGCGCACGAGCTCGGGCTCTCCGGGACCCCGGACTCGGGCGCTCTTGCCATGTTCACCGAGCAAAGGGACAACTTTTAAGCCAGAGAGGGTCTCCTAGACGGGGGCTCCTCAGTCTCAACTCGAGCCCTGTCCTCTTCCTCGGCTCCGGGCCCCCTTGCCTAGGGAGTCTCCTTTGCCAAGGGCCAAGACCTCCATTCTCCATCTCTCTCTCTCCCTCAAAGTACAGGCACGGGGGATCCTCTGGGGTCAAAACCGGCCCCAGAGCTCGGGGGACGTTACTAATCCCAGAAGGACGCACAATGAGGAACTGGAACACATGCTGAGACCTGCAGTTTGAGCACTGGCGTGGGCGCAGGGGGAGGGGCACTTCAGGTATGTGCAAAGGTCCTGGGGCCAGAGTGAACAGGGCTCTGGGTAGGACTGAAAGGTGGCCCCGAAGGACTTGCTGCCTGGCATGGGTGGGGAGAGCCTCCGACGAAGTTCATCAGGCTCTGAACTTGATGGAAAAGTGATGGCATTAGACTTGCCTTAGGAGGCAGGCGTCACTCAGGCGTCTGCCGGCTGGAGGGCTCCCATGGGGGAGGCCGCAGCTTGGGCATACTGGTTATGGAGCCGGGAGAGGAGGGCTCCTTGGGAAGGAGACTTCCCCGCACAGAGGTGTGAGTAGCCGTTATTTTCACGTCGCAGTGGTTCTGTCCTGTAGCAGCCTAGTCTGGGGTGGCCCCGGGGAACCAGCAGATCTGTGCTCACTGCGCGGAGGCAGGAGTCACTACCTTGAGCCCAGTGGCCACATCTCCTTTCTGGCTGGTTCCGAGTGCCCAGGGCGACTCTGGAGGGAAGCCGCTGCCTCGCCACACGAGAGGGGACAGAGCCACCTGCTGTCTGCCCGGGGAACAGGAGGCAGCCGGCCCCCCAGGGCTCACCTGTTGCTCTGAACACAGCTGGAGGCTGGGGGGCGAGGGGGCGAGGGGGCGAGAGGGCGAGACTCCCGGCCAGCTCGCCTACACCTGGGGCAGCCGAGGGCCTGAGAGCCAGGGGTCTGTGTCAGGTGGGGGGAGGGCACAAGCTCTCCTGACTCGGTCAGCCCCTCTTCCTGAACCTTCGGCTCCATGGTGTGGCCTGTCCTCCCCGCTTTGTTAACAGACATCTGAGTCCCTACAGTGTGCAAGACTGTGCCCTGCTCTCCAGTCTGTGACTCTAACCCAACAATTAAAACCCAATTACAGGACCTGTGTTGTACACACGGAGCGGGCGGGCTGGGAGGACAGGAGGGGGAGGGCCGGAAGGAGGGGGATAGTGAGGGGTGGGGCCCCAGCCCTGTCCGTGCACCTGTTCGAGGTGACAGCGGTCACCAGGAGGGAGAAGGGTGTGCATCGCTGTCAGACCTGCCCTCCCCTCACAGGCACAGCCACTCTTCCCATGCTTGGCTCAGGGACCCTCTGCGACTGCTCCTCGCTGGGCCCTCTGTCACCCATGGCACTTGGCATCGGTGGGTGGGGTAGGAGCCATGTGCCATTTCTCCTCTCCGTTTTCTTGCACATACCCCCTAACAGGTGTATGTACCTAACAAGTCAATGTGTTTCTCGAGTTCATGTACTTTGAAAGTTCGCAGGGTGTGTGTGTGTGTGTGTGTGTGTGTGTGTGTGTGTGTGTGTGTTACAGACCCTCCGGCACTTTCCTTTTCCACGTCTACAGCTCGGGTCGGTAAGAGACAGCCAGTCACGGCTGCCGGGCAGGGAGGTGGGCCCTGGAAGCACTCGCCCCACGGCCGCGGCACGCCAGAGCTGGCAGCTCTGCCCTGGCCGGATCCTGTCTGGTGGGCGTGGGCATCGACTTGGGAGTAAGGAGCACGGGAGATCATCCTCCCCCGACACCTCCAACTAGTGGACGTGACAGTAAGCAAACTTGAAGGGGTGAGAAAATGGGCAAACGCTCTGCTGTGTGCACAGCTGGGGTTAAAGACACAGCCTCGACGGGTCGCTAGAACTGGTTAACTTGACCAGATACTCAAAACCAACCCCACACGTCTGCTCCCAGCCATGACGACGCAACGGGGACTGGACCTGCCCTCCCCGCTTAAGCTGCAGGCTGGACAAAGCCGATGAAATGACAGTTACCGGACTGGACCGCGGGCAGCAGGGCAGCCAGTGAGGGAAGCCCTGAGTGCTCACGGGCAGCGGCTTCCACACCCACAGACCCCGGGCCTTGGAGTCGAGGAGAAAACCGGAGTCTGGGGAATCCGGCTCCAGAGAGGCGGGGGGCTAGGCGGCCCAGGCAAGGTCTGCACACGGCTCCTGGAGTCTCAGGCTAATGCTGATCAGCACATGCACGGAAGGGCCCTGCCTGGGGCACAGGAGAGGACAGGTCGGGACATCTCACACAGGGCCCGGAACAGCTCTGGTTCCCACCAGTTACGATGGAAAAACCCGGAGATAAGAAACATCAGACAGAAGGTACCTCCTTTGTAGTCAGAAGAAATTATATAGGTTGCCTTGGGGCCACCCAACAAAGCTTACAGGCCAGAAGTGACGAACACAAATGATTTCCACGTAAGCACCGCATCCCAGAACAGAGACGTAAGAGAACAAAGCACCTGAGAACCGAAGGAACGGCCTCCCGTGGCCAGATCCACGTGCTGTCCCTGCAGCCACACGGAGTGTGTGAGCTACTGTGTAAACCTGTCCTATTAACCTGCACGTTCAAGAGCACTGACAAGTCCTGAGCACAAGGGTCGTGAACACAAATCACCAAGGCACGTCGCTAGCAGATGACTCAAGACCAGGGGTAAAGAGAAAGTTCTGGAGGCAGCTGGACACGAGGCCCATTCTTAGAGGGACAGGGACTCGGGTGACGGGCGTTCTCACGGCAAACTGTGCGGACCAGACATTGGCAGGGACAGTGTCCAGTGCCGGAAGAAAGCCATGATGAAAGCCGGAGAGCGCTTCAGTGATTGGCTGAGGCGGAGGCGGAGACCTTGCCGGCGTCCGGGCCCCTGGGCTATGACGAGAGGTTAGACGTTAGTCACGATCAGCCAGGAGCCAGTGGCTCGAGTCCTTCATCCGCCGCAAGAACGCGGTTCTGTGCTTGGTCTGCGGCGCCCCGTCCCACTGTTAGCCGTTCGGCAGCAGCAGCGGCATCTCTGGGGTCCCGGCTTCACCCGGCTCGTCCTCCAAACCCCGCAGGGGCCTTGCTGGCAAAACCAAACGCCTGGGCCCCGCAGGTGCCGGGACGGCTTGCGTACTTGGGCTCCCCCACAGGCTGTCTCCGAAAAGCAAGCAAGCAGAAGGCAAGTGGAAGTCAGTTCCGCACGAAACCATGCGGCCAGCATCGCCGCGTCGGAGCTGCCAGGTGACGGAGCAGGAGGCCAGGCAGCAGACGCCGGCGTGCGGCCACCCGCCTGCAGCTGGACAAGGAGCTGGGGGCGGAGGAGGGGGCTGCGGAGGCCCTGAGGTGAAAGCTTAACCTCCAAGATATAAAACATCCAAGAAATAAAACTTTAAAAACTATCCCAAGACTGTAGAAAATAATGAGAGGGGAGTCGGAGATCCAGAGCTACTGCATCAAACCAGCGGGGAGCTCGCACACATGAACTGAGGAGCCTCCACCGTCGGTGAGCCTGTCACAGACGTGGGACGTTACCCCACGGGAGGGGATTCGGAATAAAAAACACACCTATTCTAGAAAAGTCAGTAGTTCTGACTGCACACCACAAGGCCGAAGCCGGAAAGAGCTGTGTGCAAACACTGTCGCCCTCGCGGGGTGCGGTCTGGAAATGCTGTACCGACCAGGACCGACTCAGCAGAGGTGCCTGTGTCCCCGGGCCGCCGTTTGTGAGGCGCCGTGACCGCCTGGGACCGCGGGGGGCACGTCAGCCCACCGGACGGGGTCGTGGTTTCCGCGCAGTGCTCTCGGGGGGAGGAAAGTGGAGTTTGCTGGAGGCGTGGTCGACCCCAGGGCAGCGACGGGGGAGATGAGCCAGTGGTGCCAGAAGATCAGCACTTGAAACAGGATGGCAGTTTTTCCAGAACACCCAGAGCGCAGCCCGACCAAGCGCCTAATCACTAAGGGCTAATGGCTCCTGCTTCCTTATGGAATAATCTGAGTAAAAAAAGGAAGAAAAGAAACGATAGGGTTGTTCCAAGTCCCAGAACGGAACAAGCACCGCTGAGTCCACGCTGACACGGGTGACCGCGGGGGCAGGGGAGGACGCGTCTCCCTGCAGGCGCGTTCTCAGCGCGCGCGGAAGGGCCCTGGCTGCAGGGATGCGGGGAGCGGGCGTGGTCACAGCTGCAGGCCCCCCCGCAGCTGCGGGGCAGCAACCGGGCAGAGGCCGGCACAGCGCCGACAGGACTTTTCTCCAACAGTCAGAATTGAGGCAAATACACAGAACCTGCAATCAGCCTTATTTTTCCTGACGGTTTTCTAGAGATAACAATTCCAGTTGCATTAGCTTCCTATTGCTACTGTAACACATTCCCACAGACTTGGCGATTGATTTAAACAATACGAATTTATTATCTTCTTCTCTGGAGATCAGAAGTCTGATACAGGTCTCACGAGGCTAAAATCAAGAGGTCAGCAGGCCTGCACCCCTTCTGGTGGCTCTAGGGGACAATCTGCTTCCTTACCTTTTCCAACGTCCCAGAGGCCACCCCCATTCTTTGGCTCCGGCTCCCTTCTTCCGTCTTCAAAGCCAGCAACAGCAGCTAGAGACGCTTCTAGAAAGCTCTTTCTCTGGTTCTCTCAGGCCCCCCCAGATAGTCAATCCAGGGTCACCTTCCCGTCTCCAGGGCAGCTGTTCAGCAATCTTACTTCCGCAACCTGAATTCCCTTTGCCGAGTGCCACCTCACAGGTTTGGGGGCGAGGTCAGGACAGCGTGGAGGGCCGTGACACTGCTGCCACAAGGCTACCACTTATTAAACATTCCGTGTGCGGGCAGGTACTTGGCAAAAAGGCACAACGATAACAGTGGAGCAGCAGTGAAGTTACATGCAGAAGGCGGGCTGGAGAACTATTCCTTTAAAAAGACACTCCTGCTTATACTGAATTCCTCGGTTACACGTATGATCTCCTTGGGCAAGAACGAACACTGGGGTCAGGCAGAGCCAACTGGGACTCTCTGGCCCCACTTTCTGGGGACAGTCTTAGGGTATTTACAACATTCCAGACCTCCGGTGACCTCCAAACGTAATTACTGGCTCAAGTGCTCTGTTGTCCCCGTAATACAGTGTGAATGAAAAATGACCGTGAGCAGTGACAGAAGTCTGCGAAAACCACCTGCAGCAGCCTTTCACCATAAATGACCGAATGGTTCAACACGGCTACTAACAGCCGGGATCGCGGCTGGAGGCCTCCGGGACAGGGAGTTCCCTGAGCTTTCCCTTCCCTGCTCGAACAGGACGTCTTTATTCAAAAAACCTGGAACTGATAACGTCCAACAAACCTTTCTAGATTGTCCCCAAACTGAATGCAGCAATTTGGTGTCTCTGGATTCTGAAAGGGGATTCCACCTCTTCAAATCCTTCTGGAAACAAGTGCCTAGAGGTAAGCTTTCGTATTGTTGCCAGCTTGTTGAAAAGAATGTCTAGTCCACGCTTCAGCCTATTCACGGTTCACTCTGAATGCGGCCGTTTAGTGTATGACTTAACATATGGGTAGAGACCTCCACAATCCTCAGGGTCTACAGATCTGATGCACGGCCGAGAGCAATGCTTCTCAAGTTTCATTTAAGAAACGTTTTCAACTTTTTTTTTTAACATTCTGAAGTCTAACTCCTACTAGGCATCTGGGGTGGCTCTGGTGGTACCTGGAGACAACTTACCAGAGAGCAGTTGTGAAACCCAGCAGCTTGGTGGCCAGCCTTCCCGTTCACACGTGCTCCACACAGGCACCGCCCGGGAGCCGGGTTCACGCCTGGAGAAGGCCATCAAACCTGAAGACAGTAGTAAATTCACGCTGGTGCTGCAGACTCTGCCTTGATGAAGTACAAATACGTCAAGTATGAATGTTCAATGAGCACTTTTTAGTCAAGGATACCTACCTACTACTGAATGTTCTACGCGGTTTAAACATTTGAAGAAGAAAATGCGTATTTAAATGTTCATCTTAATATTGGTAAAATTGCAACTTTATACAGTATCTTATTTTTACAAAGTAATCAATAAATGTATATGTTATCAGATAAGGCGTAAAATTAGGTTCTGAAAATTGTTGCAATTTACACTCTGACCACGGGTTCCAGAACCGACTGCAAAACAAAGACGCGCCCCGTGGTGACTGCGTAGGCTCACGCTTCCTGGGGAAAACAGGAAAATACATCTAAATGTTTCACACTAAGTCAAAAACACATCGAATGGGTCACCGCATTAATTTAATTACCTGGGAAGCTTAAAAATAGACACATTGTATATAGCCACAAATTCAAATTCAGTTTATTTAACTGTTATCCTGTGCTCCAATATGAGTCTTAAAGTAAAAATTGGAACTAAGTATATTTCAGGCAAAGTATATTTTCCATGTATGGAAATCATTTAATGGACTCTGAAACAATACGTCTTCTCGTGGCCACTGTTTTAAAAAACAGATTTAACAAAGGTTTTTAAAATAGACATGACCATTTTTTCTAATCCAAAATATGTAGCTTGAAGTCTTTAAGTAACAAGTTGAAATATAATATTTATAAACATTAAAACTTCCATTCTAATACAGAGACGACTTTAATAGTGCAGAAACAACAGCTGCTGGCTTTAGGAGTAGGCTATCACGTAGATTACTGTTGCACAGCGAAGTCCACTTGCTGAGCCTGTTTGATCACCTCCTCTTGCCACTACTGCAGTGCTTTCCTAAGTGTTGTAGAACATTCTCTGTAGGAGGGAACTCCTGCTTTCCAAGGGTATTCTATATAGGTCAGGAAAAGAGAGAGAAATCAACGAAAACATGTTGATTATGCAAAATCCAATATTCCGCAGCACAAAACACTGCTGATGCCAAATCCAGTATCCCAGAGCAGTAGAGACAGCAGCCCCCCGATCTGCGGTTTCCTTCCGAGGTTTCATCACCAGTGGGCAGGTGTGGCCAACCACGGTCCGAAGCACCATCAGAAGGGCGTGCCAGCCTAACGCTACATCACAGTGCCCACGTCCGTCACCGCCTTCACCTGAGCGCCCGGGCTCTTTACCAACTACCGTCACAAGAAGGCCAGGCTACGTACAAGGTCATTTTGAGAGGAGGACCACGTTCATAGAACGATTATTACACTACATTCTAGAACCTGTTTTATTATTAGATTGTTGTTAACCTTGGACTGTGCCTAATTTGCAGATTAAGTTTTATCACTGGTTTGTATGAACAGGAAAAGACACAGTGCATTGGGCGGGTTTCAGGCATCCACTGGGGATCCCGGTAGGGGTTCCCTGCAGGTGGGGGACCACTGAGTTATGTATCATACACTCCGCTGCTAAACCAATTCTTGTCATTAGACTCATTTATCAAAGATATGATATCAAAACCACTCATTTACCATTAAATTCTGTCATCACTGAACTCTACTGCTACATCAAAGCAGAAATAGCCACCAGATATTATACATACAGGGAACTATTCAGACTTTTAACAGAGAAAACCGGATGTCCTCGTGGTAGAGATGTGGCAATGTCTTGAACAGATCACTTAAGTGAGATGTTAAATCTCTTCACTATGAAGCACTTCAGCTAGTGTCACAAAGGTAGAGTCACAAACAGGCTTAGTAACGAACACCTCCTATATGAAAATGATTGCTGCCTGCAGCCCAAAATACAACGTCCAGGTTCCCGAAGCTTGGGGCTCTTCCGTCGTGTACCTCACTGTGTGAGCGGCGTCACTGGGCCCTCGACGCGCTGCTTTACGAGAACGGAGGCTCAAAGAACTCAGCAAGGAAGTAATATTCTGGCTCCTGTATTGCTGTGGGAAAAAACTCTTTTGTCTCTGTCTCAGGAGAAGAAAAGATGACATTCTACATCTCGTTTGTGCAGAATTTTATCACGTATGGGTGGTGAATTTTATCAACTGCTTCTGCATCTACTGAAATAAGAAGATAATTTTTTCCATTGTTCTATTCATACAGTAAATTGCACTGACTTCCAAATGTTAAACGAACCTTTCATTTCTGGAATAAGGGCAATTCGGCCATAAACTATTATTCTTTCTACAAACTGTTAGACTCAGTCTGCTATTATCGTTGAAATAATTTTTTATATCCGTGTTCATGAGAATTGGCGTGTAATTTTCCATTCTTGTGATGCCATTGGTCTCGTTTTGCTGTCACGACTATATTCATTTCTCTAGAAAACTTAACACTGATATTCCTTCTTCCTGAAATTTGTGAGGAATTTATTAACATAGTCATCTGAGTCTGGGTTTTATTTTGTGGCAAGAGTTTTATTTATGACTCAGTTTACTTAATAAATACAAAACCAGTGAGATTTTCTATATCTTCTAGAGGCTGTTTTTGTTAAGTTGAATTGTCCTAGGAAGTGGCTCATTTCATCAAGAACTCGTATTAAAGTCATCTGCAGTGTCCTCTCGCCTTCCACTGACCGTAGGACCTGCAGTGATACTTCCTTTCTGAAAAGGATCCTTTACCGAATTTGTGTCTTCACTTTGTTGCTCTGCCAGTTTCATCAGGGGTTTATCAACTTTATTATATTTCTTCAAGAATCTTTTGGCTTTGTTAATCCTTGTTATATATTTGTTCTTATTTCTGTAGTTTCCCCATTTCTTGTACTTCTTGTGGATTATTACTGTTTTCCTTCTGAGCTGAGTTGTGTACTCGGCTCATTAACTCTGTCTCACTTTTATGACATACGTAGGCACTCGGGGCTGTCTCTTTCAGGTTACAGAGCTGTAGCCGCATCCTGTCAGTTTTAATGTGGAGGGTTTCCATTTTCATTCTTTAACTGAAACCCAGCTTCTAGTTTTCATTATATGATTTCTTTCACTATTTAGACATTTATTTCCAAACACGCCAATTTCCCATTTATCTTTCCACTGCTGACTTCTGATTATCTGCATAGTAGCCACACTCTTCTTCTGTTCCTGGTATTTACTGGGACTTACTTTATGGTCTAGAACATGGCCAACCTGTGTAAACAATCAGTAGCCCTGAGGAGACCTGACTTTGCAATTACCATGTGCATCACACTCTACACAATGTCCAATAGGTCGGCTTGGTTACTTGGCTTATTCAAATCTTCTATACCATTACTGACATTTTTGCTTCTCCCATTGTAGTTGTAAGCTTGCTAATTTCTCCTGATCTGGAAATATTTGGTTTATATATTTTAAGGTGTTTTACTAGATGCATACAAATTTCAAACTGTTATATATTCACGGTATATATTCACGGTAAGTTAAATATTTCTTCTTCAGTAATTTTACTGAAATTAACCACATGATCCAGAGTCTATTTTGTCTAACACCACTATAGTGTAGTTCTTTTTTCAATCCTTTTATCTTCTGATATCCTAATGTTTTAAAGATGTTTCTAGAGATACTATTTGGTTGGTTTTTATTTTTTATAATGTTTATTTATCTTTGAGAGAGAGAGAGAGAGAGAGAGAGAGAGGGAAAGAGGGAGGGAGGGAGGGAGAGAGAGAGAGAGAGAGAGAGAGGGAGGGAGGGAGGGAGAGAGAGTGTGCACATGAGTGAGCATGAGTGGGGTAGGGACAGAGAGAGAGGGAGACACAGAATCCAAAGCAGGCTCCAGGCTCTGAGCTGTCAGCACAGAGCGTGGTGAGGGGCTCAAACCCACAAGCCATGAGATCATGACCTGAGCTGAAGTTGGACGCCCAACCAACAGAGCCACCCAGGAGCCCTTGGAGAAATGTCTACTCAGATCCTTTGCCCATTTAAAAATTATGGTTCTTTAAGTTTCCTGTTGAATTACAGATGTTCTTTACATATTTTCAATATTGACCCTTATCAGATAAATGGTTTACAAATACTTTCATTTTGTGGGTTGCCTCTGTTGAGAGTATCCTTTGATGCATGTTTTTAATTTTGGTGAAGTCTAATTTATCTATCTTTTCGTATCTAAGACATCACTGCCAAATCCTGTGTCATGAAGCTTTTCTGCAATTTTCTTCCAAGAGGTTTATAGTTTCAGCTCACATGCTTAGGTCTTTGATCCATTTTGAGGTAGTCTGTGTAAGGGAAGACTCCAGTTTCTGTCTGTGTGCGCTTTTAAAATCTGTTCTAGTAACGATGCCAAAGATTACACCATGTGTCCTCTCCTTACCAAAGTCTGGTCCAGCCGGCGCACGTGTGAAAGGAGAGTTAGCTGCAGGGCGAGGGCTGCTGGCCTTAGATCTGCTTGCAAGGCTGGCCCTGGGCTGGTGTCCAGGGATCTGGGTTTTGGAAAGATTCCCAGCGATGCCAGAGGTGGGAAGAGGGGCTCGCTGTACCCGAACTGTGAGAACAACGTGGTTTATGACGAACAGCTGCTCTCCTGAGCGTCCGGAACTCTGGCACGTGCTGGGCAGGGGATCCGATGCGAATGGGTGCCACCACAAAGACCGGGCAGGGGTTCTCTCACGAGATTTCTTGGTAGACAACACTTCATATGTGTTGACCACTCACTACTGGAGGAAGCAAGCATGCTTGTGGGACCCTGCTGGGAAAGGATTCTTGGAAGCGTAGGCCTGGTTCCTTCTGGACGTCACCTGACGGGGTTTTTCCATTTGTGGACTTTGCTTTGTGTAGTTTTGTCGTCAAATCGCAGCCCTGAGGACAACTGTATATGGAGTCACGTGACCTCTCCAAGCGAAGCACCGAGCCTGGCTGGGCTGGCAGCTCCGGGGACCCCGACATAGCGCATTTTACCCTCTCCCCAGCCTACCAGGGGTTTAGAGCAGGTAACCGCACTAGCCCCCTTTCAGCTCACACACGCTGTCCTACATCGACGTTGGGCCCCATGAAATGCCACCGGTCTTGTCTTACACAGTCAATACTAATTGATCTATAGCACATTTGGGTCTTAATTTTTCTTGCATTTTTGACCTTTCATCCAAAATCACTTTCCTTCCTCCTAGAGAACACTTTTAATATCTTTTTTACTATAATGAGTTTTCTTCTAAGAAACAGATTATCTTAGTTCTTATTTGAGGAAAAATATATTTATTTCACATTTATTCCTCAAGGCTCTTTTTGTGAATAAAGAACCCAAGGTTTGCAGAATTATTTGATGGCTTCTGTTAAGAATCAGATGTCAATCTAATTGTTTTCTTGAGTTAAATTCTTTTCTCTCTAGCTGTTTTATACATTTTATTTTCAGCTCTGTTTTACTGAGCAGTTTTTTTCCTTCTGATCTACTGAAGTTATTTTATTTTTCCTGCTTGGGATTTAAAGGGGTTTTACTGAATTTGTGGCTTGATGGTCATCATCATTTAAAATAATATTTCAGCCATTTTTTGTTTTCTACTTTCTCTTATTTTTTTTTTAAAGTTTATTTATTTTGGATAGAGAACAAGCTGTCAGAAGAGGGCAGAGAGAGACGGAGAGAGAGAAGCTGCAGCACAGAGGCCGTCGTGGGGCTTGAACTCACATACTGTGAGAACATAACCTGAGCTGAAATCAAGAGTCGGGCACTTAACCGACAGAGCCACCCAAGCGCCCTCTTCCTGCCCTTTCCATGAAAAGTCAGTCGCACACACAGTGAGGCCCTCTCACTATGCCTATCTCTTGCCTTCTCTCTCATGTTTTGTTTTAAAAAAAGATTTTTTTAATGTTTATTCTGAAAAGACAGACAGAGCATGAGTGGAGGAAGGGTAGAGAGAGAGAGGGAGACACAGAATTCAAAGCAGCTCCAGGCTCTGAGCTGGCAGCACAGAGCCCAATGCAGGGCTCGAACCCACAAACCGTGAGATCACGACCTGAGCCGAAGTCGGACGCCTAAGTGACGGAGCCCCCAGGTGCCCCTCTCCTGTTTTCTCTCCTTTCCTCTCTCTGTGCTTCATTCCACAGTTCTTCCTCACCTAATTCTCACGTCAACTATTTGTCTCATATGTCGTAGAACCTATTAACTCAGTTATTAAGTTTCTATATTTGGCATTAATGGAATATCCACTTTTAAAATATTTTCATTTCTATATTGAAATTCTCCATCTTGTCTTCTGTTCCCTTTACCATCATGTCTCTGAACGTTAGGTTCTGTGTGTCATAAATAAACCTCCAAAGCTTAGTAGCTGAGAACAATGAGCATCTATCCAAGCCTACAAGTCCACCCGCTGGGCTCACTCAGGCCTGAGGGGCAGCTGCCCAGCTGGGGAGGGATCTCCAGATCTGTGCCTGGTCACACGTTTCGGGGCTGTGGCCACGGGCTGGGACGCCGTGGCCACCCTCCACATAATCTTCTGTCCCCCAGCAGACGGGGCTTCCTGCGGCTGCAGCGCGTTTCCCAGACAGAGCAGAGGAACCACGTCCTCTTGAAGACCAGGCTTCGAAACGGCACCACTTGTCAAAGCAAGTCAAAACGCTAGTCCAGATTCAAGTGCGTGGGCAAAGAGATCGCCCATCTTGCTGCAAGGAGCTTCGAAGTCACATTGCAAATGGTCATGAATGCAGGGGAGAGGACAGTTCTGGCCATTTTTGCAACAATCTATCACATAATAGGAATATATATTCTTTTTTAAAAAGTATTTATTTTGAGAAAGCGAGCATGAGTGGGAGAGGGGCAGAGAGAAAGAGAGGGGGAGAGAGAGAATCCCAAGCAGGCTCTGCACTGTCAAGAGTGGGAATGAGACTCGGGGCTTGATCTCACAAATTGCAAGACCATAACCTGAGCTGAAATCAAGAGTTGGATGCTTAACCAACTGAGCCACTGGGGCGCCCCATAAGCAAATCTTTTTTAAATGTGTCTGATAATCTAAATATTTGCAGTCCCTGTGGAGGGACTATTGTCTAGTATTTATGCAAATTTTCATTCATGTGGTCGCACTTCATTTATTAGTTATTTTGGATTGTGCATCCTTATTTACAAAATAACTGGTATGTGCAAAATTGTTTGCAGAAATAATTTGATACTGCTTTATTGCAGAGAATTCTTGTCTTCACTTCCTCTAGGTGCACGTCAGAAGTAACGCCAGCTCACTCCAACTTCGGGAGTAGCTTCTGAGGCTGAGTGACAGTCTCTCTGGGAAACTCTCTGGTTCCTAGTTACTTCACCTGGTGAGGCTCCAACCCGCTGCTGACAGTCCACCAGCGCCCGCCTCCCTGGCTTCAAGGCCATCAGAGGGGCCCTCAAACTAGCCACACCCCTATACAGATAAGACCGGGGCAACAGTGGTCCCGAGCTCTGGGCACATTGCCGAGACTCTTCTCTGTGCCCTGGCCCGTTACCTCGGGAGCTCCCCAGTGCCCTGTTTAAACAGATGTGCTTCAAAGTTGTTCAGCTTTCCTAGCTGTTGTCTATGAGAGTTGGCTTTGATCACCCAGACGGCTCTAATGGAAAACGAGTCCCCGTTCACTCTAACAAAGGGTCCCATGTTTATGCCTGTAATTAAAAAATATATATGCAAATTCTTTGATCCACTGTCCTTCAGGAGGTGGAACTTAACTCCCCTCCTCTGGAGTGTGGATCGCACACAGTGACTCCCATCTAGAAGAATGCGGCCGAAACCACGGAGAGTGCGGGGCCACAGGCCCGCAGGTGCGCCTGCTCCTCTCTCTCTGGGGAAGCTCCCGCAGCCCCAAGGAGAGGCCCGTGTGGCCCACAGTCCCGGGGATGAGCCGCCCTCAAAGCACACCCTCCACCATCTGTCAAGCCTCCTGGCGACTGCGGCCCAGGCGCATCTTGCTGCAGCACCACAAGAGGCCCGAGGCCGAAAGCACTCACTCAGCTAGGCTACGCTTGAGTCCTGACAAACTAGGAGATGTAAGTTGTGTAAGCCGATTAAAATCTGGGTAACTGGTTTTGCACTAATAGTTATCTAATACGGTATGTTTGCTTTTTAATTTTATAATATTATTTTTAAATTTAATACTATTTCTGGGGGCACCTGGGTGGCTCAGTCGGTTAAATGTCCAATTTCGGCTCTGGTCATGATCCCACCGTTCATGGGTTTAGGCCCTGCGTCGGGCTCTGTGTTGACAGCTCAGAGCCTGGAGTCTGTCTTTGGATTCTGTGTCTCCCAGTCCCCTTGACCCTCCCTTGCTCATGCTCTCTCTCTCAAAAATAAATAAAAAAAACACTAAAAAATAAACTTAATACGATTTCTATTTGAAAACAAAATCAATAGTTAAAAAAATGTTTTTTAATCTTAGAGAATGAGTGAGCATGAGTGGGGGAGAGAGGTGGAGGGAGAGAGAGAGAATCCTAAGCAGGCTCCATGCTCAGTGTGGAGCCTGACACGGGGTTCGATCCTGTGACTCTGAGATCATGACCTGAGCCAAAATCGAGTCAGATGATCAACTGACTGAGCCACCTAGACACCCCAATGGCTTACAATATTTACATAATATTAAAATAGAAAAGATATGCTTATATTTAAATATAAAAGATATGCTTACTTTATCTCTTGCTGCTTCTTTTATTCCTAACTGGAATCAGAGTTTTTCAGAACAGATGAAGTCATTTCCACAATACTGTTAATAGACAAGCCGTTCAGAAAACCTTTATGATTTGCTCTTACGTCCTGGAGAGCATCTAGAATACAGTCTCTGCACACAAGGAAAACACACATGAGTACGCGTCCTTTCCAAAGTAACACATCCCGCATGTGCCTAAGTTACTGCCCCGAACCGCGTCTGTCCACAGAACGAGGACCCCACCGAAGACACGCCGGAAGTGGTTACCTGCTAACTCCCGGATGCAGTTCCGCCAGTCTCTTCATGATTTTGGTAAAGCTGCTCAGATTCAAGGTATTTGGAGGTATGAATTGAATAGGCGTATCAGGTAATAATTTAGTAGATTCAATCTGTTTACAATTCTTCTTGACACCCTGAACAAACAGTGGAAAATTTTCTTAAAAGCAGTAACCACTGTAGAGACCTTCCGGCTCATTTAATTAAAATAGAATTTACAATTATAAACGTCAAACTCAAATTCCTAAGAAAGTTACTTTGATTTGGGATTATTTATATCAAGCAGGCTTACTTGAGCCGTGTTCCAAGCCATGTCAGTTAAAAAAAAAAAAAAAAAAGGAAAGAAAAAGAAACGAAGCCACACCCGGCCTCTAACAGCAGGGACAACGCATCTGAAGCTCCGTCTACGTCAGCCCTTCCCAACCGGGGGCCTTCCTGAACCGCAGAACACAGAGGGTAACCGTGTTCTCAATCTCTCCAAACATAGGACAGAACTGGTTCCATTTTCGGTGCACAGGAGAGAGGTTAATTCACCTGATACAGGGGTTTCTTAGGCTTAGGGGGTGGAGGCTTAATTCTGTTAGCCAACCTGACAGAGGAAGGCTGGTTTACACAGTAATTATAAATATTCTACATTTCACTTACTAAGTATGCGATCAATACACTCTGTGCCCAGAAGTGGGCCACATACTATGGAGGGAAAACTAGTGATATAAAATAGAACTCCTTCCACTCATGAATCTTACAATCAGACAAAATTAAAATGATTATTTAATTACTATTAACCATGCAAGTAGTCTATAAATTGTAGGAAAGCACTGTATATCCCATAAAAGATTTTTTACAAAAGGAAGAGCTAAGACTTTAAAGTCTAGATAAAAGGACAGGGCAAGAGATGTGAAATATTGGATCTATGCCAGAATACTACCTATTTTACTGAGTTGCTTAATACCACACCCACCTCACCAGCTTTAGGCTGCACCAGAACACGTAGTTCCTGGTCTGTTTCGTTCACTGCTGCTACCCCAGTGCCCAGAGTACCTACGTATACAACGGGTGTGTAATAACTTGAATAAGTAAGAGTTTGGGATACAACTGATAGTTCAACCACAGGAAAGAGGAGATTTCTAAGAAAGAGGCAAATTACTGGTAAACAGCAACAGTAACAGTCACACTGACTGACTGCATTTTCTGTGCCAGGCACTGCTCCAAGCACTCTTCTGTGTTAACCTCACAACACCTGCCAAGTAGGAACTGTTATTCCCGCTCTAAGATGAGGAAGCGCGGGCAGAGGCCAGGCCGTGCGCCCCGCCACACAGCGAGCGCGCAGGAAGCACGGCCAGGTCCTGCCTCCTGCTGGGCACAGGGAGTATCTTCTGAATAAGTGAAGGGAGGAAGGAACCTTGAGAGTCTGAGAAGAGAAAGGTGCCCCCATCTCACACACTAAACAGGAACGAAC
This sequence comes from Suricata suricatta, assembly GCF_006229205.1. Taxonomy (NCBI): domain Eukaryota; kingdom Metazoa; phylum Chordata; class Mammalia; order Carnivora; family Herpestidae; genus Suricata; species Suricata suricatta. The sequence goes on from NC_043702.1 coordinate 2,779,184, forward strand.
TCGGCGGGAGGAGCGGAGATGGCAGGGCAGGGGCAGCCTCAGCTTGGCCCATCCCTGGACCGCAGCTCCATGGTTACCAATCATTCCGTCCACCCTACCGCTCAAGTGCAGGTCTGAGGAACAAAACCTGCGAGTCTACAAGTAGGAAAGGGACCACCTTCTGGAAGGTAGCAGGTGGGGCGAGGTGACTTGGAGATAGAACCGTGGGTGTGGCCGTGGGGAGGGGGCCTGCTTACAGAGGCCACTGCAAAGCAGTATAAGCCACGGAGGGCAAAATCTGGATTTTCGGCACTCCGCTATGGTGAGGGATGTGCCTGGCTGAAGGTGCTCAGGTGGCAAAGCGGGGTGCACTTCCACGAGTAACAGTGAGGTCTGAGGATCCCCTGGGTCACAAGAACAGGTGGTGCCAACGTGCTGCATGATGCCAGGCACAGGAGTGGGACTCCGGCTGGGGGCAGCGAGCAGGGTGCAGGCTGTCTGCTGTTTCCCCATAAACTCCAAACCACTGCAGGCGGGGTGGGGGAGGTTGCTGGTGGCAAACGACAAAAGTGCGGGGAGACCCTCCCCCAGAGGAACAGTGCGGATCAGTGCTGCAGGAGTCCCTAAAATTTGGGAGTTTTAAACTCCCGTTGCACCCGAGATAAAAAAAGGTCAGACACGGGCAGGGTGAAAACAGGGTTCTGGTGGAACCTGGGGAGCGCAAGAAGGTGGTTGATTACTCTTCTGTGAGGGTTCCAGGAGGAATAGGGATGCAATCTTTCAACCCGGGGCTAGAGAGCAGAGCTTGGCCATATTCATCCCACCCATCAGCCAAAAGAACTTTCAGGGGGCAAGACCAGTGCCACCTAGTGGAGGACAGGGCCACTTACACCTGCCTGCCCCCCACCCCCGCTGCAGGTGCTTCTCCACTGAAACAAGTCCAGCAGGCCCCTCCCTTAGACGACCAGCGTAAACCCCTCCCCTGTACCAAGTTTACTGGTCAAAGTACAGATGAACAGTGCAGCAAAGCTCCAGCTCTGGGGAAACAGGATCTAGCTTCCTGTTTATTTTCTTCATTGTTTTAAATTCCTTTTTATTATTTTTTAAATTTATATAGATATTTTTAGATACGTTTTTGATTTTCACTTCATTTATTTAAAAAAATTTTTTTAATGTTTTTATTTATTTTTGAGAAAGAGAGAGAGACAGCGTGAGCAGGGGAGGATCAGAGACAGAAGGAGTCACAGGATCTGAAGACAGGCTCCAGGATCTGGCGGTCAGCACAGAGCCTGATGTGGGCTCGAACCCACAAACTGTATGTATGATGTCTGAACTAGAACTTATGTTTTAAATTTTTTAAATGTTGTATTTTTTGGGTAAATACCTAGTACTGTGATGGCTGGATCATAAGGCAGTTCTACTTTTAACTTTTTGAGGAGCCTCCACACGGCTCTCCACGGCGGCTGCACCAGTGCACACCCCACCAGCAGTGCAGGGGGCTCCCCTTCTCCACATCCTCAACGGCACCTGTTGTTTCTCATGTTGTTGACTTTGATGTGATAGGTCATCGTGTTTCCATGTGTATTTTCCTGACGGTAAGTGACGCTGAGCATGTTTTCATGGGTGTATTGGCCATCTATGTTTCTTTTGGAAAAAAGTCTATTCATGTCCTCTATTCATTTTTCAATTGGATTATTCATTTTTGGGGACTGATGAATGGAAGAAGAAGATGTAGACACACAATGGAATATTACTCAGCCATACAAAAGGATGGAAGCTTGCCATTTGAAATGACACGGATGGAGCTAGAGAGGATTATAGCAAGCCAAATAAGACAGACATATGCCGTATGATTTCACTCCTATGTGGAACTGAAGAAGCAAAACAAATGAGCAAAGGGGAAAATAAAAGGAGAGAGGCAAACCAAGAAACAGATTCTGAACCACAGAGAACAAAGTGGTGGTCGCCGGAAGGGGGTGGGGGGTGGGGTTGAGGAGTGCATTCGCCGTGATGGGCACCGGTTGGTAGAAGGAGGCGTCCAGTCACGATATTGCATGCCTGAAACTCGTATTACACTGCATGACAACTAGCTGGAATTTAAACGAAAACCTGAAAAAATGAGAAATCCAATAAAAATGGTCAAAACCTGAATATCAGTGAAATGCTATCCACACAATATGGACCAACCTCCAGCGGCTCAGACAAATACAGGTACAGAGCATCAGTTACAGGACCCTCTGGAAAGGCCATAAGAGGAGGCACTAGAGCAGAAGACGACGGCCTGGCGCGGTGCTCTGGAACCGGGCGCTTGGCCGAGCAGCGGAGGAGAGTGCGTCAGGCGACGCCATCCCTGTGCATGTGATGCGGCGCATTGGCGCATGTATCACACGATGGCGTTATCTGGTGGTTCTAAGGATTCTGAGCTAAGATTAAGGTCGCCTGTGCAGAAAGGACGAGGGTGTGACTAACCACTTGCGCAGCAGTGCCGTCCAAGAATTAAGAGGGAAAAAGAGACCGGAAAGCACTGGTGAGGAGCCTGATTCAGGTAAAGAGTCTCTAGCCGGGTCTGCCAAGGTCTACATTCCCCCTCCCCCGCCAAGAGCACCTGGACTTGTACAAAAAACAGGTGGGGGGGGGCGGTCCAAGCTCAGGGTAACATTCCCATTCCCACTTCGAGATCCCTGCTTCCAGAGCTGCCTGTCCCGCAAAGCTCCTCACTGCAGGAGGGCACAGACAGAGCCGGCGCAAGGGGTCCGCCAGGAAGACTGACCTCGTGGTCTTGCCCAGGTCCCAGCTGCCGTGGCCTCGTTCTGGGCAATCTCGAAGCTGAGGCGGGGGAGCCCATTTCTCTGCCAGAGCTTCCCTCCGTTCCACTTCTGTGGGAGAGCGACAGCGTGTGCTCGCCAGGAGTCTTCACGAGCCGCACCTTTACCGGTTTTCCACTTATTTCTTTCCCATTCATCTCTTTCACGGCCGTCTTTGCATCAATGTTTTTTTTTAAAGCAAGGGATGCATACCTAACATATAAAAACAGAAAATCAAAAGCTTGTTAATGACCCTAAACTGTCCCAAACTTCACTTTGTAACTACTGGATAAATACCTATCTTTTATAAGAGAGCTGCTCTTAAAAATAAAAATCATACTATACTTCCTTGGGATTAGGAAGAACATTTATTTGGAATAACTAAAAAAAACTAATTAAATATGGGAAATAAAAGCATTTCTTATGAATTCTCTATTAATTTTATATTAAAATTTACTCTGAAATATTTGCAAAGTTGCTATCTGACTAACACAGATTAGTAGTTTCAGGACAACTAGGTGTCCATTCTAAAGAAATTACAATTAATCTCTATACACCAACATTACCTCAAGGTGGAGCAAAGGTTTAAGTGTGAGAGGCAAATTTTAAAAACATTTGATAGAATATGTTAAGAGAATGTCCTCAGGATCTTGCTAGGGAAAAATTAAAGGATCAAACGAGAAGTCAGAAAATCCAGCCAGAATCTTAAGCATCTGAGAACAAGTCTTCCTTCGGTAGGCACCAGCTCCAGACGGGTCAATGGAAGGACACACATCAACGTGAAAAGGAGTGGTTTTCAAGTCACAGGACTATGGGTACACTAGTAGGACCTCTTGTATTTTTCTTTTAAATTTTATTTTCTAAATTTCCACACAAAATGTATAATACTTCAAGTTAATAAAAAAAAAAACAAAATTAAAAAAAAAAAAGGATGCAACAAATACTAAAAGAATATTTCACATCAAATAATACTTCCAGGATCACAAAATGAATTTAATGTAGTGAAATGTATTAACAGATCAAGAGGTCAAATTGAAAAAGTACATGATCTTAAGTAACTCCATTTAAGACAAAATTCAACAAGAATTTTTAATGAATTTCAACCCCACCCACATACAGGATCTTTCCAACCTGGTAAAGACTTTTGTGTCTGAAATAAGCAGCTGCCATTAGTAGTGATAAGCCAGTTAGGCCATTTCCATGAAGCTGTCACCATTACTATTTGATACTTTTTAAGTTAAAAATTTTTTTTTAATTTAATTTTGAGAGAGAGAGAGACAGCGGGGAGCAGGGGAGGGGCCAAGAGAGACGGAGACACAGAATCTGAAGCAGGCTCCAGGCTCCGAGCTGTCAGCACAGAACCCAATGCAGGGCTCGAACCCACGAACCATGAGATCATGACCTGAGCCAAAGTTGGACGCTTAACCGACTGAGCCCCCAGGCGCCTCACTATTTGATACTGTTGAATGTCCCGACAATAATCACAAAACAGAAAGTGGGACGATACATATTGGAAATGACTATATGCAGATGTAAACCATGTAAAAGCATCAACTAAAAGGTAATTAAAATAAAAAACAGCAAATGTACAATTTTCTGAGCACCTATTAGATGCTAGGCTTTACCCATACTGCTTTACTTATTTAATGCTAGTTTCACAGCTCTGAAGGTCCTATTTTACCCTCACTTTACAGATGAAGAGCCTGAGGGACAGAAAAGTTACCCAGCAAGCTACTGAGGCACCGGGAAGGGAGCCGAGCCACAAGCTGTCTAGCTGAATGAGTGCCCTCTACCGCCCCTATGAAATGGTATGAAACAAGATGAAATGCACAAAAATCAATAAGCCATTAACGGCAAATCAAAAAGTATAATGAAAGATTGGGTTGAGAAGAGCACCAACTGACTTCAGCTCAGGTCATGATCTCACGGTTCGCGAGTTCGACTCCATATTGGGCTCCATGCGGACAGTGTGGAACCTGCTTGGGCTCTCTCCCACTCTCTCTGTCCCTTTCCCTCCACCAAATTCATAAAAAAAACTCAAAAAAAAAAAAAAAAAAAAAAAAGAAAGAATAGCAGCGACTGGGGTCCCTGGGTGGCTCAGTCAGTTAAGCCTCTGACTTGGGCTCAGGCTGAGCTCATGGTCTGGCTTGTGGGTTCGAGTCCCGCAGCAGGCTCTCTGCTGTCAGCGTGGGTCATGTTTCGGATCCTCTGTCTGCAACACTCCTCCGACTCAAAAATAAACATTGAAAAAAGAACACCTTGAATTAATTAGTGACTGTAGCTATTTGTCAATGTGTCTTCCCTCTACTGGGCTGGGAAACCGCTGTGGCAATGGCCCTTGACCTTCCCACCGCTGTGGCGGGCGTCCACTCAGGACTTCTGCACACAGCAGACCCCAGCTAATGCACACTTACTGTGGGAAACATACCTATAATTAGGAGAATCATAGATTGAAATTTCAGAAACGTGGTATTTCTGGAAATGAGACCTTAAATCAGCCTGAAAGAAAAATAAGTTTGTGAAAGGTAGGAAAAAAATAATCAAAACACAAACAGTTAATAGATTTAAAAATGAAACTCAAAAAAGTTAGTCCCGGCATACCTCAGATACTGAAGGGCAGAGACCACCAACATGTATCAAATACCCTTTATCTTTTCGTAAAGGCTCCGTAGTTTTCAGATCTGCTCGTAGAGGAACAATATAGAACAGAAGGTGATCATTATTGTCTTGATATCCGAAAAAACCCTGAAACCTTTATTGTTGTTACTGCAGAGCTTATTATGACGTTGTTACCAAATATCAGCCCTAGACTGAAGACCAAGAACCCAGAGCACAGTTGTGAGATCTGGGGGCCTTCATCATATCAGCTTCAAAGTAAAGAGATTGGACTGGTTGATATCCAAGTCTCTCGCAGCTTGAAAACAGGTCAGTCACATCTAACCAGATAATCAGATACATCATCACCTGTCGTTGGTTCAGAGAAGTGCTATCAAAGATGCTGGATGCACACAGGACCCAGACGGCCCCCAGGGCACTACTGGCCAAGGCCCGCGCACATTCCTTTGCTGGGGAAACGGCTGGCTGAGTAAGAGGGATCCAGTGAAGAAACCGAGCAAAGAAAAAAAGAAGAGAAAGAGGTAACGGCTGAGGTTAGAGGATTTAGAAGCAGCCGACCACGCAGAATTAGCTGTGTGGCCCAGTGCTCGAGTGAGTGATCGGTGATTTTAGGGCAGTAATGAAATAAATAGTCTAAGTAGAGACCCTCAGAGTACAGGGATAAAAGGTACCTAAGTGTTTTTTTCTAAAACCTCTGCGGAGGGAAATAATAGCTTTTGGTGTGTGTGTGTGAGTAAACCTTTGTTTGTCTTGCGTCGTATATTTGGGTGAATAATTGGGCATTATGGGTAACGTCTTCTCTATTTGGGGAACTACAAAAAGAGTTTCTCATGATGAGTCATCAGATAGTGAAAGTGAGAGTATTGATAATGAAAGGGATCTGAGGAAATAGAGCGATTGCAAGAGCAAATAAGATTTAAAAAAAAACACCTAGAGCTGAAGTCGTGATTAAAAGACCTTAAGGCTGGCGAAAGGGAGTCTACCATCGCGCCTTCACGGCAGACTCCCCAATCCCCACGACGAGGGGCAGCGCTTAAATATCCCCCGACTGCTGGCCCCTTAATGGACAGTGAGGTCCCTGAGGCGTTTCCAGTTATTGAAACCACTGACGCCCAGGGGCAAGCATGGAAACAACATTCTGCTTTTGATTTTAAAGTCATTAAAGAGCTCAAATCTGCCATCCCACAGTACGGGGCCACAGCGCCGTATACTATGGCGATCGAACATAAGATCAGTGGCTGAGAAATGGCTCACCCCTAGTGACTGGTATGCGCTTGCTCAAGCAGCTTTATCTGGAGGGGATTATTTGCTATGGAAATCAGAATATGCTGTCTTTTGAAAGGAGATTGCTCAGCGTCATGTGCAAGCCAATAATGGCTGGGACCTGGAGATGCTAACAGGGGAGGGAGATGATGCTCGCACCGAGATACAGCGGCGATAGGATGCCGGCTTGTTCGCTCAACTACCAACAGCTGGGACTGAAGCCGGACAAGGTTGCCATCTAAAGGGGATCGTAGCTCCTTTTTAACTAATGTCAAACAGGGTCCAAATGAGCCTTTCACTGACTTCGTACATAGGCTTCTTACGGCGGGCGTATCCTTGGTAACGCCAACGCTAGCTCCGAATTTGTTACACAACTGGCCTATGAAAATGCAAATCCCGCATGTCTGGCAGCCATTAAACCTAATCAAAAAAGGACAGCTCTCTCTGGTTACATTAGATTGTGTTCGGACATCAGCTCAGCTTACCAGCAGGATTTAGCAATGGCCGCAGCTGAACTTTTAGGCCAAGACAAGAAAGGATGCTTCAACTGTGGTAGAGAAGGTCACTTTGCCAAAGACTGTCGATCCAACAAGAGGCCCAAAGACGGTAATGGTGCTCCTAGCTTGTGTCCTCGATGTCAGAAAGGCGGACACTGGGCTAAAGATTGTAGATCAGAGACAGACTTCCAGGGTAACCCATTACCACCCCTGCAGGGAAACGGGAAATGGGGCCAGCCCCAGGCCCCGAAACCCAGACAAACCTCCGGGGCAATCAAGTTTGTTCCCACAAACAATCCGTTTCTGACCTCTGCAGAGCAACCCCAGGAAGGGCGGGACTGGACCTCTGTTCCACCACCCGCACAGTATTGACCCCCGAGATGGAAGTCCAAATCCTACCTACTGGAATTTATGGTCCCTTACCCCCTAAAACTTTTGGTTTAGTTTTGGGACGCAGTAGAGCTATAGTTAGAGGGCTGCATGTCTATCCTGGAGTGATAGACAGCAACTATACAGGAGAAATAAAAATTGTGGCCTCCTCCCCTCAGGAGATTACCACAATACCCTCAGGACAGCGCATCGCGCAGTTACTTCTGCTGCCTCTTCCTGCTGCTGACAACACGTTTAAAAACTCAAGCCGAGAAGCCCAAGGGTTTGGCTCCTCCGATGCTTATTGGGTACAGCCTGTTAACACCCAAAAACCCATGCTTACACTCTGGCTTGATGGCAAAGAATTTCAAGGCCTAATAGACACAGGAGCAGACGTCACCATTATTAAAGAGGCCTGGCCTTCACAATGGCCCTTATCCCCTACCTTTACCAGCCTTAAAGGCATAGGGCAGAGTAAAAACCCGGAAAAGAGTACAAAATTACTGCGCTGGCAGGATGCAGAAGGAAATCAGGGAGACATTCAACCTTATGTTATTCAAGGATTACCTGTTAATTTGTGGGGGCGAGACCTTTTCTATCAAATGGGTATCATTATGTATAGTCCTAATGATTTGGTTACAGCACAGATGTTAACTCAGGGATTTAAGCTGGAAAAGGGACTTGGAAAAAATGAAGATGGAATTACCCAACCTATTGAGGTACAAAATAACCATCAAAAAGGGGGTTTTGAAAATATAACCTAGTGGCCATGGACATTCCTGTGCCTCATGCAAATAAGATCACTTGGAGGTCTGATGACCCTGTGTGGGTTGGTCAATGGCCTCTATCTACTGAAAAGCTACAAGCAGCGCATCAGCTGGTACAGGAGCAATCGGCTGCTGGACGCTTAGTGGTGAGTAAGTCCCCATGGAATACACCTATATTCGTCATAAAAAAGAAATCAGGTAAATGGAGATTGTTGCAGGACCTTAGGGCAGTAAACAGTACGATGGTTCTAATGGGAAAACTCCAGCCAGGGCTGCCCTCTCCTGTGGCTAGACCTCTAGGGTATTATAAAGTTATCATAGACCTTAAAGACTGTTTCTTTACCATCCCCCTCCACCCTGATGACCAAGAGCGATTCGCCTTTAGCGTGCCCTCTGCTAATCTTAAAGAGCCCATGATAAGATATCAATGGAAGGTTTTACCTCAGGGCATGGCTAATAGCCCTACCTAGTGTCAAAGTTTTGTGGCAAAAGCCATTCAAAAGGTATGCGATGATTGGAGGGAAATATATATTATACATTATATGGATGACATTCTCCTGGCAGGGAGGCACGGCCAGCAGGTGCTAAAATGTTTTGATGATTTACAATCGTCCCTACAGGCTCACAGGCTGCAAATAGCCCCTGAAAAGGTGCAATTACAAGACCCTTACACTTGCCTGGGTTTTCAGATTTCAGGAGCCCATATAACTACTCAAAAATTGGAACTCAGGTTAGACACTCTACGGACACTCCACGATTTCCAAAAATTACTAGGAGATATAAACTGCGTTAGGCCTTATCTTAGGCTCACCACTGGACAGCTCAAACCTTTGTTTGACATGCTCCAGGGGGACCCAGATCCCAAATCCTCTAGATCTCTCACTAACGAGGCCCGTCAAGCGTTAAAAATTGTGGAGGAAGCCATCCACTCCCAGTTTGTCACTGCCATAGATTATGATCAACCCCTCTTGCTTATTATTTGCAATACCTCTTTTACTCCTACAGCAGTTTTCTGGCAAAATAGTCCCATTATGGGGGGGCATCTTCCCTCCTCACCTGCGAAGGTCATCTATCCTTACTACCTGGCTGTGGCTGGCCTCCTCGCTCCAGGGAGAGAACAAAGTGTGAAGGACTTTGGAGGAGCCTGACACCGTCATACGACCCTATTCAAAAGGTGAGCTTGACCGGCTTTTTCGGACTCCTGATTGCTGGCCTATTGCGTGTGCTTCCTCTTCAGGTAAGATAGACAATCACTATCCACCTCATAAGCTCTTACATTTCTTTAAGAATCAGGAATTTATATTCCCAACAAAAACCTCTCAACAGCCCCTATCACGGGCCTTCGTAGTTTTTACTGACGGATCCTCTACTGGCATTGCAGCTTATACTTCTGAGGATCAGGTCATAAGTTTTTCCACCCCGTCCACTTCTGCTCAACTTGTAGAACTGCACGTAGTTATTGCGGTTTTTTCCGCTTTTCATGATAGACCTTTTAATCTATACACAGACAGTGCTTATATAGCTAACTCTGTACCCTTACTGGAAACTGCAGCCCAAATTAGACAGAGTTCAGGGGCCGCTCCTCTTTTTATGCAACTTCAGTCTTTAATTCATAAAAGAAAAGATCCTTTCTTCATTGGTCATTTAAGGGCCCACACTGGCCTTCCAGGCCCGCTGTCCTTAGGTAATCAAAAGCCTCATTTAGCTACAAAAGGAATCTGTAATATCACACGTCCCCAAGATACAGGAGTAGAAGCAGCCGCAAGCGCTCACGCTACCCGTCATCTCAGTGCCCGCACCTTAAGAATTATGTTTAAGATTTCTCGTGAGCAGGCACGACAGATAGTAAAACAGTGTTCTTCTTGTGTTGTGCATTTACCTGTTCCTCATTTGGGAGTAAATCCTCGAGGACTAGTGCCCAATGCCATCTGGCAAATGGATGTAACACACATTTTAGAGTTTGGAAATCTAAAGTATGTCCATGTGAATGTTGATACCTACAGCGGCTTCCTACATGCTACTTTACAAACTGGGGAAGCAGGAAAGCGCGCCGTAGCACACATGCTTTCTGCCATATCAGTGTTGGGAATTCCAAAACAAGTGAAAACTGACAATGGACCCGGATATACAGGAACCGTGTTCTCTAAATTTTGTCAACAGGTACACATTAAACACATCACTGGAATTCCTTATAATCCACAAGGACAAGGTATAGTAGAACAGACACATCTATCCTTAAAAACTACCCTTGATAAAATTAAAGGGGGTGACTGGTACCCCATCAAGGGATCTCCCAGAAATCTTTTGCACCATGCACTATTTATTTTAAATTTTTTAACTTTGGATAAAGAAGGACGCTCAGCTGCTGAGCGTCTCTGGCAAAATGAGATGCAAAAAACTTTTGCTACCATGCTTTGGAAAGATCCTTTGGATAACAAGTGGCATGGTCCAGACCCAGTTTTAATCTGGGGAGGAGGTACAGTTTGCATTTACCAACAAAAAACAGATGCAGCCAGATGGTTGCCAGAGAGATTAGTAAAACAAATCGATCAAAACAGTCAGTCCTCCAGGGAGAAAAAATCTCCTTGAGAGAAATCTTTGTCTTTCCTTTAGGACCATGCTGGGAAAAGAAGCTTCAAAAGGAACCTGGAGAAGAGGAGGAAGGAACACGTCAACAGTCCTTTCATCGTGGATTTTATGGACTTTTACCCTATCCCCTTCCATGTTTAAGACCTATTGCGGTTTTATTGATCTTGGTGCCCTCGGGCCCTGTTCTATTCAATAAGGTCATGGCTCTCCTAAGGCAGCAAATAGGCGCAGCCTACCCAGGTCCAGTATATTAAGCTCAATACGGCCGATGCAGGAGGCTGATGGAAAAACTGTGGTAAGAGGCACAGGCTGGCTAGCCAATGACAGGTAAGAGAGGCCTTACCATCCTTTCACCTAAGACAGGCGCTGAGACACAAGCTTCTGAGTGTGCCCATGACAGGTAAGAAGGATTGGCAGGTCTCCGACCTAAGACAGGCACAGTCCTTTCCTTGCCTATAAGGAGCTTTTAAAATCAGTTTTAAAGGGAGGACCTGTGAGAAGCCACCACGTTTTCTGGCTGCCTCAGGCAAGGATTATCACTCTCCGGGAAGTGAACCAGTAAACAAGATTTGCATCTGGAGGCTGGAGACTGCCATTTCCTGGTCCAAGATTTTGGCGTTGGTCATGCTGGGCCAGACATAGAGTGGCCAAGGTGCACTAAAGATCAAAACCGCGTTTTGGATTATTCAGTGCTAGCTCCCCGTCCCCAGCATTGCTGAGGCAAGTCTGGGCGCTTCTTTTGATATGCATTTGACTCTGTTTACCTGACAAATGACCCAGGTCAGTTCCCCACTATTTAAGAGACAATGTTTTCTGGAGAGAGATGGAGAGAAGAAGAATAAAGGAGACAGAGGCTTGATCGGAAACGGTGTGTGCTGTCTTCACTCTCTGCGTCTCTCCCTCCTGCCCTGTTTTTCTCTCCCTCCCTCAGGAAAAGAACCCGCGAGGATTTTCCACCCTGCTGGCCGGGGCGGGACACGACATCCCACCAACAAAACCTTTCCATCAGAAAAGTATCGGCCCGTGGCAGTGGTAATGGCACAGGAGGGAAAACGGGGTACAAATAACTTGATTGATAGAGCACTTTTTGGAAACCACAAATATTAGGATTATAGATACATTTTTTGTTTGATAAAATTCAAAATTCTTAGAATGCATTTTCACGGTCTCTACTTTAAAAAGAACTTGGTCTGAAATCAGAAAGGATTTACTGAATTGAGATTCTTTCAATCTGCTGCCCACGCCTATCGCTGGCACCTCGCTGGCACACACACATAGTCGCTGAGTGAACTCTGAGCACGGCTTAGTCTCCTACTTTTATATAACGGGAGAGTAGGGAGTTCAATGTGCTCCTATCTCTCCTTCTCTAGCATGCCCAGCACTTCCTACGCGTCACCTCCCGTAATGCCCTCGAGCACCTGGGACCCAGCAACTGTCACCCCCATTCTGCAGAGGAGGGTGCCAAGGTCTCAGGCGCTCAGGTCACGAAGCTACTCCAGCAGTGCCGCTGGGATTCAGGCAGAGTCCTTCATCTCTAGGCAATAACTCAGCCTTCCTCATGAACTTACTTCCTTGAATCTCCTGCTTTATAACGTACTGTTGTAAAGAAACAGTGACACTAGCTGTATGTTTTTACACTGGGGCGAGGGGGGAGCAGGGGGCTACAGTGAGCAAATCTCCGGAGACAAATCTGACTCACCCCCTCCCCTTTCACTAGTGCAGTACAAATACGACCACTAAACAGACAGACGCTAGAGGAAATCACAGCTGTTACAAGCAATTAAAGACTATGTGAAGATGAAAACATTCCTGAAAGAGAATCAGTTTTGAAGTGAGGGGAAGTAGTTTTGATCTCTCCTGCCAGTCTGACATAAACTGGGAAGCTGGCTCTGTCCCCCACACACCCCTCCTTCTAGACACTGTCCGCTGAGGGTCAAGGGAAAAGAGCGCCCCGGAAGAGCGCTGCGGTCGGCCTTGAGTGGCGGCGGCGAATGAGGACTTCTACCTACAAACCACACCTGGGATGTAAGCTTTTAGCAGTTTTCTGAGAGAGAAACGAACACTTCAAACTGATTTACTCTCTAGAAAAAGTGACCTCCAAATGTCCAATTTCTCATTTTTTATATTTATAAAGGAAAGCCACAACAATTTTACTAGAAGTTCAGTCCCCAGAATAACACAAAAGATGGTTACAAAATGAGCTACGGAATTCAGGATTTCTCAGTAAAGTGTTAACAACCAACCTCGTGCAAACCTGGGATCCCCTCCATCCTTCTCCACTTGACTTTCCGGTACTCCTGACAAGTCAAGTCCTGTCAGGCTATCTTTGGCATCAAACCAGTTTTCACTTACTTCTCGATCATTTCTGCAGCCTGAGAAATGGAGCAGAAGGAGCTATGAAGGACTTCTTTATTCTATTCAGTATTAAGAGACAGAACACAAGCCGGGTAGGGGCAGAGAGAGGAGACACAAGAGTCTGAAGCAGCTCCAGGCTCTGAGCTGTCAGCTCGAACCCATGAACTGTGAGATCATGACCTGAGCCGAAGTCAGACACTTAACCGACGGAGCCACCCAGGCACCTCAAATTACATACGATGTTAAACTCTCTGAGAAATTATGTAAAAAGCGTCTCAGAATGATGGAAATTATTAGTTTTATGTAAAAATAAAAATCAGCAAAGTATAAACCAAGCATAAAGATTCTTTGTGAAGGGGTTTTCAGTAGTCCCTGAATAAAAAGTACTATTCTGAGTGATCTGCTTCCCAGTATTTGTTTACCTATCACTTTTTTATTCTAGAGAGAGTGAGAGAGCATGAGCAGGGGAAAGAGGGAGAAAGACAGAATCTTAAGCAGGCTCCAGGCTCAGCATGGAGCCCCACGTGGGGCTTGATCTCATGACCTCTGTATTACGACCTTAGCCAAAATCAAGAGTCAGATACTCAACTGACTGAGTCACCCAAGTGCCCTTTAAACTTTTTTTTTTTAAATTTTAGAGAGAGAAAGAGAGAAAGCTTGAGCAGGGGAGAGGGGCCACTTTTCTTTAATTAACACCAATTCTGAGTTTATTGAAAGCCTTGCTTTTCTGATTTTTAAGTTAAATTTTCATACACAGAGTAACAGCAAACATTTAAAAAAGGGATTAAACAGTATTGCAGTTCTGTTTAATTAATAACTGAATTGGGGTGTCTGCATGACTCAGGCGGTTAGGCGTCCGACCTCGGCTAAGGTCATGATCTCATAGTTCGTGAGTTCAAGCCCCTCTCGGGCTCTGTGCTGACCGCTCGGAGGCTGGAGCCTGCTCCCGATTCTGTGTCTTTGTCTCTCTCTGCCCGACCTCCGCTTGTGCTCTGTCTGTCTCTCAAAAATGAATAAACGTTAAAAAAAATTAAATTAAAAAAAACCAGAATTGATCTTTTTTGGAATGATTATAATCTTTTTTCATAGAGGGCAAAACTAAAAACAAAGTACAACTTCTACAGATGCAAACTGGACAGAAGAAAAGAATTTTCGGGTTGGAGAAAATGAGCAGAAGAAGAAGTCTACCTGATTATTTGGCGCTTTCAAACAACCCACTAAGTAACCTTACAGCTGTTAAGTAGATGTAACAAGAATGTACTTCACATTCATGATCAGACTGATGACATCCAGTAAATTAAAAATATTTTGGTAAATTAAAAATATTTTGATTTAAGGAACGGGCACTAGGAAGATTTTAAACTTTACTTAGTTTTCTGGCCACGTCACGGGACTCCATCTTTACACTGACCTTGGTCATCAAGTTTCAGCTGACTGAAGTCTACATCAATGTCACCTGTTTTTAAACCGAGTTCCTTGGGTAATGTGTCCTGTTCAGGAGGACTTCTGTCATGCAACGAGGACATCTGAGGATTCGAAGGACACACACCGCGATGAGTAGGACTGACAGGTACGGGCACGGCGGCGCAGCGGCACCCCCTCTCCGCGGCTCGCAGGCCTGCACGGCAGCGAGGGCGGCAGGAGCGCAGAACTGGAGGGAGGGACTTCCTGCTCTACATTGGTCACGCTCAGCAAGAATAAGGGTTTGAAGTCAGCCTGTGTATGGCGACTGACACAATCGATATTTAGCAAAGTGTGGGAAGCGCACACGAGAAGTTCTTGAGAGGATTTTCAGAAGTGTGCACCTAAGTATTTGTCACATGAACAAGCAACAGTAATAGATTTCATTTCACGTGTGCTTATATATAGTATAAAAAGTACTTATATGTAGTATAACAGCTACTCTACAGACAAATTACACACAAATTTATCCTAAAAGGAGAATCACTTCAAGAAAACCACAAAGCCAGCAAGGTCACAGGTGACCCAGAGCTATGGAACCTGTGAGGACAGCTCGGGGGCAGCTGGTTAGGAACACGATCGTATACTCTACTGGTTTTCACACATCACCTGTTAATTTAATTTCATCCTAATTTTAATAGGTATTGTCTTAAAGCCCAAACTAAGATTATAAAAACTGTTGTATCTGCATCTTGTATTTTTAAAAATGATTTATTGTTCTCCCCAAATATGCAGTTATATCACTGTTACCATTACATTGATGGAAAAAATCCCCCAGAACCTTACATAGTAAATGAACACGTTTTAATGAACTATGTAAGGAACGGGATGATGTGAGCATCCGGTCTTAGAGCTGCGGGCTCCTCTGTGGATAACTGAGACTTCTCTCGCTCAAACAAGTGGAGGGATGGGACACGTGATTTGCTAAAGTAATTTCCTTGTAACGTGTTTATAGAAAAGTATGTAACTCAATATAAGTATTTTCCTTTTGGCCTTGAAATGCATCTTTTTATTTAAGACTACCCAAACAGTAAAACCTCAGGGTTAAGGCGACAATCAGAAAAGAGAAATAAACTCTCGCTTTCCTGCCCCCTTGCCTCACCGGACAACGGACCATAACCGACGTGTCTGCCCCGATCTGCCGAGTGCTCCCACACACTGTCCTCTACGAACAACTCCTCAGGGGCTCCAAAGAGATCAAGAAAACCCATAAAAGGCACTGAAAAGCTCTTCGAATCACTGCAGTAAAGAAGGAATTAAACCTCTGCCCCGTCTGACATGAATGTGACCACACGGGACCACGAGGCCCGCTCTGCTGACACAGCTCAGGTCGGCGCCTGCGGCCAGGGTGACCTCCTCACATCACCACCTTTCATCCCAGAAGTCTCCGGGATTGACGTCACCCTGTATGGTGACGCCACGGAACGTACACTTTCGGCATCTGTCTGATCAGGACACGAAGTTCCTTCTAACCAGTCACATCCCTCCAACGTCGTACCCAAAGCCAGCTAAGTGAGAAGAAAGATGTGAGAGCTTAGGAAAACCACAGTGTACTTTGCCTGAGCCATAAAGTTAAAGATTTGCACCAATCAACTACTTTTCAAAAATCTCACCTGAGAGAGGGCCTTTTTCAGGCCGGACGAGACGTCAACGTCACATGTAATCTGATGATCTAGTTCAGAATCGGCTCCTGACAAGCTAAACAGATAAACATTTCATTAAGGAATTTGCCAATCTTCTGAAAAAAGGACCAAGAGAAAACCTAAAGTTAACTGAATTAAGCCGTTTTTAAGATCTAGTCAATTCTACATTGGATGAAATCCAGTAACTTACACGTTCGATGTCTCTTTCATTAGCTGGAAAGAGAGTAAAGGGAAGAAAAGTCTTTTAGTTTAAAATGTATTCTGTGTAAATGAGGTAAAATTATAATTCTAGAACACACGAGCCTACCGTGGAGACCAAAGTAGAAAAGGCTGATAACAATTTTGACTCCACGGACAGCGGGAGCAGCTCCTCCAGAGGCCTGCCCTGGTTTATTCTGTCCTTCAAGCTCTCGTATCTGACCTTCAAGTCTCCCATCACAGACAGTAGTGCCAATCCTAGCTCCTTCTTAGAATTACTCGGTAAGATCCTGTTCGGAAGTTAAATTTACAAAACTACTTAGGTACAGGTCACCCACTGAACGCTGGTACATTATGTTATGTTATGTCACGTGACGTTACGTTAAGTCACGTTACTCACGCGATGTTACACGTGGAGTTCTAACTCTGCCAGATTTTTTCTTTTAAATGTTTAGGAAAAGAAAGTGAACAAAGAAGAGGTTTCCAAGGGCAGCACAGCAACCCTCCACAGCGAAGCTGGAGAGCATGTGGAGAAAGTCATGCAAAACTCTGCCAGACCGCAGCCACACTTGGGACCTTATAAAAATCCCAAAATAACCCACCGACTCGTCTTTTGACTGGACTCATCATCCCAACACACACCGCTGCCTCTCTGTGAAATTGAAACGTGTTACTTTTGGAAGCCCACCACCCCCAGGCCAGCTACCAAAACCAGTTACAATCTACCCCCCATTTTGCCTTTGGAAAATAAAAACTACAGATGTTTTCTGGTATAAATTTAAAGCTTGTGGCAAACTTCCAAGACAGATTTAAAATGAAAAGTTGCCGATTTAGTCCTTCCCTGCTGTCCGTGATGAGCTTGTAGATGTCCCTGCAGTGGTGCCGGCACATCCAGTAGTGAAGGTCCAGCAGGTGCAGCTCTGCCCTCACGGCCCTCTGCATGATCTCCTCACAGCACCTGGAGGGCAAACTCGTCTCCATCTCATTAAAAAGCGGACTTTCCCTTGAAAAGACAAGACTGGATTAGGTAAGATTCCAAATATTTCTCTCTGGTAATGACATGCCTCTCAAAAGGGATTTTAAAATTTCTTACATTTTCCCATCAAGCTTAAATCAATTTCTACTAAAGACAGAAAGGCGGTAGGAACACATTACATCTTCAGAAAACAAGGATGTCACATCAAAGTTAAAATATACTTTCTAAATGTCAAGGAAGTAAAAAAATTTTCCAATGTATACTCTCCTTTACCAAAAAAGAATTCCAAAGTAAAGTATCAACTTCATTGACTGATAATCAATAGATTTTCAACCTAAACCAAGCCCTGGCCAACAGTTTTTAAAGTTGTAAGCATTCTGGATGGAAACAGTTCTTAAATGTGTTATCTCTTTAATGGAAAATAGACATAATTTACATGTTTCTTCATTATTATAAGTAAACATTTTACTGCAAATAGATCAAAAAGCCCCAAATCACGACTGTTCTTTGCAAGTTAACAGTCCTTCCCCTGAGGCTAGTGGCCACCTCCCAGTGCTGTCAGCAGCCCTGCTGGGGAATGAACACACCCACTGACCTTCAGAGAACTGGACATCAGATTAAACTCATTAGAGTGAAGAGCAAATGAAGGAAAAAGTGAATGACCTCGGGGCATGACAACGAACTTGGCTTCTTGGAGACCTCCCCTTTCCCTCCAAACCCCCACCCTGGTTCTCCGTGGATGCAGAGTAAATTACACAATGAATTAAAATCCAGATTAAAATACTCTAGTGAGCGTAGCTATCTACTTCTTCAAATGTGTGAAGTTTCCCATAAGTGCTATTTTGTTTTGGTCTATAGGGATAGAAAATGAAAGGAAATGATGTAATTAAATTCGTATAGATTTGGGTTGAATAAATAGAGATAATGAGACACTAGGAGTTTCTGAAGGAATTACTGAGGCTGAATCTGAGTAAGTCAAAAGCTTCAACATTATATATTATCTTTATGTTTGTTTGTCAGAAAGCAAATGGCTGAAGCAGATGACCTCCTAAGGTCCGTTTTAGCGATTATTCTATATGGTTAAACACCTTACAAAAAAGCAAATTATTATTCTGCTTCTTTTCCCCATGTATATCTGTTAAGTTTATACATCTGACTTACCTTTCGAGATGTTTCCTTAAGTCTGTGATGGCAGATGTTTTTCTTAATTCCAGGGAATCCTGGAAAATACAGTTTAAAATTAAATTAGACATAAATGACCCACAACATATGTTGTATCTGGAGTTCCAAACTAGTAAAACGCAAAACCCGATTTCTAACGAGCTTTGTGGCAGGAGGCGCCACCCAGAAGGCTGGAGTTTGGAGGCAATCTGCTCACCGCTCCCCCTCAGCCAGCATTCTCTCACGGGAACCCCCGTTATACTTTGCTGAATCGTAACACGCACTGCCTTTCTATACGGTCCCGTAAAATCTGCTCGGTAGTCACACTGGCTTTACCTCACTATGGAAATCTCCGCGAGGCTGTGAATGGCCACCTGAGAGAGGGCTTCCCGGCGGCCCTCTGCTCCTCGGCACTGGGGCGCGTCCAGGCTCGCGTCCGTGTGGCCCCTCCGTATTACACGCCACGCTTCTTCGTCCTGCGCCCTGCCAGTCCCCGGGCCGCCTTCTGTCCGCCGCGATTATGTCGGTGTTGGTGGACGTGGACACCACAGAAGGTCTGGCACTTGTGGCCCTGCTGGTTGTGAAGCGAGCCCGGAAGTCTGAGCAAACGTCCACGGTCTGAGCGACGGTGACGGTGGTGCCGGCCGCGCGCATCGCTAGTTCGGGGCTGCGCACACTCGTGTCACTTGCGGTGCCGCCAGCGGAGGCCTTGAGGGAGGGGTCTCCTACCGCCTCAGGAGCTCTGACTGCAGTGCTCGGGGCAGGAGCAGAAAGACCTGAGGCCGGGCGAAGGGTACTCTGCAGGTTTATGTAGTGCGAACATCCACAGGCAGAAATGACCGACTCATCAAAAACAGGCGTCCAGGGAGGCCGGCCATCTTTGCGGGGCTGGAGGGACATCTGTAAAGCTCTGTCTTGTCGTAACGTGCTAGGATTTCCAAGGTGGTGAGACACATCCTTCTCAACGACTTCGTGCCTGCAAAACGCTTTACTCTCAATTCTTTGACATTTCACTTTGCCGGTATACATCTTAGCTTCTAGTGCTTTCTGAGGGTTCACGAAACTACTCCGAGATCGAGATCCCTGGTTTTCAAAGGGACTGCTCCCGAGTACCAGGTCATCAAATGCCGTGTGGTACATCAGACTAGTCTCTTGCTCCTTACACACTTCCTGCTCTGGTTCATGATATTCTCTTACCACAACAGAACCCTGAAACTTGGAGCCACGTGGTGCATCTTCTTGTCCATAAACATCAGCTGAATCTAAAAAGATGGTAGACTCGCTCGCCAGCTTGACCTGACTACCGTCTAGACAGCAAGCACTCTCAACTTCATGACCTGAATTCCTGGACCCAACAACTCCCAGATCGGGGGTGTGTGACGTTCTCGTCTGGTCAGGAGGCACAGGGGCGCTGGTGTCCTCCTGCTCCTCGGCGCTGTGGTACTCCTGCTGGGAGTCCTCGTCCAGCTCCCGCTGCTGTGCGGCTCCAGCAGTTTCTCCGTAACCATCATCTGAGATCTCGCAGGCTCTCTCCCAGCCGATAACCTTCTTGCTGTGATGGTCCAAAACGTCAAAGCACGCCCCTGTGGTGCTCTGCACTTCACACCCCAACTCTGAGGGTGAGTGAGGGAGACTTTCATTCTTTCGTTCTGACTCGCAATAATGTATGGAGTAGGTTTCATTCAAGAAAGCAGAGTCGGCACTGTCTTCGAATTCACTAGACTGTGAGTGGGCGCCCTCTCTGCTGGCGTCCAGGCTCCCCGGACAAGATGGCTCCAGGAAACCCACTCTGTCAGCCCTGCCCACTTCTGGGCCATCAGCTCTTTGATCCCAGTCGTCCTCAAGAAAAGCCAATTTGGCTTCAGTACAACCACTGGAAGATGATAAGGCATGTGCGTTCTTAGGACTAGAAGGTTCATCTGATTAAAAAAAGAAGAAGAAAACATTGGCGGCGGTACCATTACAAGCACTAAACACCGGCAGTGACCTGAGACATGATCTGATCAAAGCTCTTCCCAACAGAGAGCTTCTTGCTACCTTGCCCATGACAGACATCCCTTATAGTCGCTGCTGTGGACTGAGTTTTGTCCCTGTCAAAATTTGTATGTCGAGCCTTGACTCTCAGTGTGACAGTAACTGGAGACGGGCCTTTGGGAGAGAAGTGGGGCTACAGAAGGTCATGAGGATGGGCCCCGGGATGGGACACGTGCCAGAGAGCTCGCTCTCTCTCTCTCCACCGTGTGAAGACACGGCAAGAAGGCAGCCAGCTAGAAGCCAGGAAGAGAGGCCCTACCGGAACCTGACCCTGCTGGCACCCAGATTTTGACTTCTACCCTCCAGAACTGTGAAAAAATAAATGTGTGCTGTTTAAGCGGCCCAGTCCATGGTATTGTGTTATGGTGGCGCCAGCTGAGATGACAGCCAAGATTCTTCTGGAACTCAGTCAACGGCAAGGGGTCTGTTTACAAGGCAGCCACTCTGTAATCTCTGGGCCCCTAACGACAGCCTCGGGCATTGTAGAGACAGAGGAAAGAAGACACAGGCTTCCAGAAGGGTCACAGATTAGAAGCAAACGCTTGAGTGCTGACAGAGTTGTGTTAATGAGCAGCTAAGTGCTCAAGAAGAAGCAAACTTCAGAGAAAACTTTACACTTAAAAAGCATGTGGGGGCGCCTGGGTGGCTCAGTCGGTTAAGCATCCGACTTCGGCTCAAGTCATGATCTCACAGCTCGTGAGTTCGAGCCCTGCATCAGGCTCTATGCTGACAGCTCGGAGGCCGGAGCCTGCTTTGGATTCTGTGTCTCCCTCTCTGTGTCTCTGCCCTTCTCCCACTCACAATCTCTCTCTCAAAAACAAATAAAACATTAAAAAAAAAAAGTGTTGTGAAACAAAATAGTTTACGCAAATCAAAGTACACAGAACAAAGTTAGCTACCAGAAAGAGCCCACCATTTTCGGGAACGGTAAGCCACCCTGTCAGAGTCAAACAGCTCTGTGGAAAGGACGGGAGCTATGAGCACAAAGAGGCCTTTCACAACGTGCTCTGGAGCCCGGCTCTCAGTCCAAGGCCACGGACAAGTCCTGGAAGCTTCTTAAGAGGGTAGGCACATGGATGGAAGCAGGCTGGGTGCGGCGGGCAGCAGGAAGGACGAAGGCTCGAAGGGCAGGAGGAGGCACACAGACCAAGCAGAGGTTGGGCTAAGTGCCACGGCTGCCACCACCGGCTCATCCACCAGGAATGGCAGACGAGACAGAGATGATGGCTTTTAAAATTTTGTTGACTGGGGCGCCTGGGGCACTCAGTCAGTAAAGCTTGCGACTTCGGCTCAGGTCACGATCTCGCCATTCCCAAGTTCGAGGCCACACTGGGCTCTGTGCTGACAGCTCAGCGCCTGGAGCCTATTTCAGATTCTGTGTCTCCCTCTCTCTCTGCCCCTCCCCAACCTGCATCTGTCTCCCTCTTTCAAAAATAAACATTAAAAACAATTTTTAAAATTAAAGTGTTGACAAAGAACAGAATCAGAACCATGTTTTCTCACGCTCCAGTACATACATCATCTGTGTGCATAAGTGAAACCAACATCGTACAAAACGGTAACTGCTCTGTCTGACGTATTTCGGTGCTTTCTGGTCTATGTAATATATTTCAGAAAAGCTCCTCACAGGTAGCTAGGCTGATTTCGTGACTACTGGCGGGTCCCCTCTGCTGGAACGTGGTTCTGAGAGAGTGTGGAGGTTCACAACGGGGCATGACAGTTGCGCAGGACAGTGCGGAGCTAATGGGCCGGGCACTTTAAGAGCAGAGCAAAGCAGGGGGAGGGAGATAAGGAGCTCAGTTCCAGGCAAGTGGAGGTCAGCGTTAGGGGGACGATCCCTAGAGGCGAGTGTCTAATAAGTGTTATAACCACGGGCTGGAGGGAGGACAGCAGGGCCGGCTTCGCCTTCACACGCCTAAGTTTCTCGGAGGGGTTTGTATAGGACTCTGCTATGGGTTCTGGATACTAATTCTTTGTTTCACATATTTATAATAGCAGTGACTTTTTCCAAGTTTACTGCTTGTCTTTTAATTTCCTATAAAATCTTGTCACACCCTGGTTTTTAAGATTAGCTAATGGATCAGTCTTTTCTTCTGTGACTTCTGGGTTTTGCCTCTCTGGCTTTCTATGCCACATGGTTATAAAAATATCCTTCCACATTTTATCTGAATTCTGTGTGTGTGTGTGTGTGTTAAAACCACCTATGTCCACAAGTCCATAAAGCTTAATCGTCTTGCTTTTTACGCTCTTGTTTTCCTGTTTTCTCAGGTTGCATCACCACAGAAAAGGAGATTCCAGGTTTGTGTGAAGACAGAACATCTACAACTTGGGCGGCAGAGTTCGACCCGCCTGCCTTCCACTCAGCACCCTGAAGGCCACTGCACCTGCCAGCAGGTCCTGAAGGCCTGGGGGACAGAAGCCCTCTTCCTGCCCACCTTTCCCTCCCCTACTCTCCCAGTTACTAGAGAGCTCCTGCGTAGGCTGCCCGTTCTCACCAGAAACGCCCTGAGTTTGCCAAATGAAAAACGTGCCCTCACCACTTGACTAGAAGGAAGGCTTAAAAAGAGCAACCTTGGAGAACTATCTAGCTCAGTTACATTTAGTACCTCTTTCCACCCCAATAAAGCCGACTGGCCTGGCCCCTCACCTTTCTGGATGTTTCTTCCATGTGTGCGGTGGCCTTCACCAGAAGCTCCCTGCGTCAGGGCCCAAGCCTGCATCTCTCAAGGGTTCGCACTCTAGAAGAGGTAGAAACATTGAGCTATTATCGTACTTGGCATTATATTTGAAAACACTATTAGAAAATCAAGAATTTGACAAGATGGCAATTATAGTCGAAGATTCAAATATAAGAGAGCTGAGAAAACCGGCAGAACACTTGAATCACTTGTATAAAAGCATGAACTGACAGCTACATAATAGACTATACTATTTAAAGAGACATGACACATTCTTTTAAAATTTCCAGGAAATATTAAAGGCAAACAATATATTAGGCCATCAAAAAGTCGTAATTCAAAAAAAAAAAAAAAAACACAACCCAGAGTGTTAAAAGGCTAAAGTACGGCCCACTGACGTCAACCCTGGATCACAAACGTTCAGACCTGGCCCAAGTGATAACCAGAAGAAGCCACAGCTTTAGACAGTTGATATTAAGTCAAACTTTCTGAACTCATCAGCACGCAACTCAAGCCTTGGTCCGTAGAGCACGCAGTTCTTGAGCTCAATATCCTGAGTTCAAGCCCCACGTTGGGAATGGAGCCTACTTAAAAAAAAAAAAAAAGAATATAGAAAAGATCTAAAATACTTAAATCAAAAAAAATTAGTTAAAAGCAAAAGTGACCAACTTAAAAAGAATAAGAAAATAATAACTAAAGCCACAAGCTGTTCTTTGAAAAAATAAGGTAAATAAATACCTGACAAATCTGAGAAAGGCCTGAGTCACAATGAGAAAAGGAGCATTTTATTTTTATTAAAAAAATTTTTTTAAAGATTTATTTATTTTTGAGAGACATAAAGAGAGACAGTATGAGTGGGGGAGGGTCAGAGAGAGAGGGAGACAGAATCAGAAGCAGGCTCCAGGCTCCGAGCTGTCAGCACAGAGCCCGATGTGGGGCTTGAACCCACAAACCGTGAGATCATGACCTGAGCTGAAGTCGGATGCTCACCCAACAGCCACCCAGGTGCCCCAGAAAAGGAACATTTTAGTAAGAGATTTTTAAAAAGTTCTAGGTGGCTCACTCAGTTCAGCGTCAGACTCTTGGTTTCTGAGTCAGGTCACGATCTCATGGTTTGCGAGTCTGAGCCCCACACGGGGATCTGCACTGATAGTATAGCATCTGCTTGGGATTCTCTCTCACCCTCTCTGCTTCCCCTGCTCAGTCTCTCTAATAAACAAACTTTAAAATAAAAGTTCTCTCAAAAACTGAGATTGCAGGGACACCTGGGGGGCTCAGTCAGTTAGGTGTCTGACTTCAGCTCAGGTTATGATCTCACAGTTCATGAGTTCGAGCCCCGCCTGGGGCTCTGTGCTGACAGCTCAGAGCCTGGAGCTGCTTTGGATTCTGTGTCTCCTCTCTCTCTGACCTTCCCCTGCTCACGCTATCTCTCTCTCTCAAAACAAAACTTTTAAATAATTAAAAAAAATAAAAACTGAGATTGCTATATAAACCTCTGATGGATAAATGAAAATTTAACCAAAATAGGCAATTTTTCTAGGAAAACAATTAAAAAAAACTTAAAATAAAAAGCTGAACAGAGAACCAATCAGAAAAAAAATTTAAAGGCCACCAAAGATCTATCCTATATCAATTCCTATCAAGCCTATTAAATTCTTAAAAAAATTTTTTTTAATGTTTGTTTACTTTTGAGAGAGACAGAGCACAAGCAGGGGAGGGGCAGAGTCCGAAGTAGGCTCCAGGCTCTGAGCTGTCAGCACAGAGCCCGGCTTGGGGCTCAAACTTATGAACCACAAGATCATGACCTGAGCCAAGTCAGATGCCCAACCGAGCCACCCATGTGCCCCAATTCTTCTTCTTCTTTTCTTTTTATTTTTAAGTAGACTTCACACCCAGCCCTGAGCCCAATATGGGGTTTGAACTCATGACCCAGAGATCAAGACCTGAGCTGAGATCAAAAGTCAGACACTCAACTGACTGAGCCACTCAATGAGGGATTCTTAATCAAATTCTTATTTCATCTGTAAAAACAGGAAAATTCTAGGTCAAGTGAACAAATTCTCACCTGAATCATAAAAATAGAGTCCTGGCCCCTCCTTTTAAAAGAGTTTTTTTTAAAGTTTTTATTTATTTTTGAGAGACAGAGAGAGAAAGCATGAGCAGGGGAAGGTCAGGGAGAGGGAAATACAGAATCTGAAGGAGGCTTCAGGCTCTGAGCTAGCTGTCAGCACAGACCCCAATGCGGGGCTCGAACCCACGAACCATGAGATCATGACCTGAGCCGAAGTAGGAAGCCAGATGCTTAACCGACTGAGCCCCCCAGGTGCCCCGAGTACTGGACCCTTAATCAAGTCCCAGTCTTGTGCCAGTTTAGGTCCAGAAGCCCTTGAAGGGGAAGCTGGGTCCTCTTGAGGAAGGACCCCAAAAATACACGAATAAAAATTAAAACACTCTTTCTCCTAGGCATTCCCAAAGGGACCTACAGCCTCTTACGAGGCTAACTGTATACTGGCAAAAAGGAAATAATGAGAATGTTCAGGGACCAAACTACTGGCTCTGAACTGACACTGATTTGAGGAGACTCAAAATGTTACCGTGGCCTGGCCCTCCAATCAGCGTAGGGACTTAGGGAGATCAGGTGATCAATGCAATTGCAGCTCAGGTCCATTTTCTGGTGGGTCCATCAGGTCTCTGAGTCCATCCTGTGGTTATTTTCCCAGTTTCTGAACGCATACTTGGAAAAGACATACTTAACAGATGGCAGAATCCTCACCCTGGCTCCGTGACCCACTGGGCAAGGGCTATTATATGGCGGGAAAATAAAAAAAGGAAATCAAGGCAGTATCATATCAGATCAGTGTCACCACCAAGGACTTGAAAAGATGAAGGGGCTGGGATTCCCAGGTCCCCATTCAATTCTCATATCTGGCCTGTGCAGAAGACACACACATCTTGGAGATGGCAGTGGATCTGTCATAACCTTACCCAGGTGGTGACTCCAATCGCAAGGGCTCAGCCAGATGTGGCCCACGGCCCCGGGAAGCTAACATGTCTTGCGGTACCTGGTTTGAAGCCACTGACCTGGCTGACGTGTTCCAGGTAAAAAGTCAGGCTTTGGTTCATGTTGTTTGTTTTCTTTCCTTAAGAAGTCACAGTCCTGCGCTGCCTACTGTCCACAGTCCGGAAACAGCGGTTTCATACACGCGGCCTAGTTTTCAAGTTGTTTTATGGCAACATGATAAGCCTAGTCTGTTCCTACATCATGGCCAAATCTTCCATATGCTTGAGAGTCTATTTTCTGACCACATTACAACTAAGAATAATTAAAATGATAATAATTTCCCAAACACTTAGAAATTAAGCAAAACACTTGTAAATAATTCATGGGCAAAATAATCCATATCATAACGGAAATTAGAAAATATTTTGAACTAAAATAATAATACAACATATCAAAAGCTGTACTTCTTAGAGGAAAATGTACAGCTTTAAGAGCTTATATTAGAAAAGAAAAAAGGTTTAAGATTAATTTCATTTAAAAATATTTATTTATTTTGAGAGAGAAAGAGGGAGAGAGTGAGCAGGGGAGAGGTAAAGAGGGAGAGAGAGAATCCCAAAGAGGCTTACTAACATCAGCACAGAGCCTGACACAGGGCTTGATTTCACAAACTAAGAGATCATGACGTAAACCAAAACCAAGAGTCAGACGCTTAACCAACTGAGCCACCTGGGCATCCCTAGTATCAGTTATTGGTCTTAAGAAACTAGAAAAATTAGAACAAATTAAGCCCAAACAAAGTGGGATGGAAAAGAGAAGTAGACAAAAATAAACAGGTTGATAAAAATGAACACATCCTAATTTTTAAAAAAGATTAATAAAATTCATAAACACTTCACAAACCATTTAAGAGCAAACAAACTGCAATATCATACATGGTAAAGGGCACACTATTACAGAACCTACAGACATTAAGACAATAGTGAATATAATGAACATTATCTGATAAATACAGATCAGACACATTTCCTTGAAAACCACAACCTTCTAAAACAGACACAAGAAGAAATAAACAAGGTGAATAGTCTCCTCTCTCTCACAAACAGAATTAAAAAAAATTTCTTCAAAAAGTTTCACCTGAATGTTGCTTCATACACATGACACAAGGCATACGAAATGTTCTTAAATGTATGAGAAAGTGCTCAACATCATTAGTCATCAGGGAAGTGTAAATTTATACCACCAACATACCACGTCACACTCACTAGAATGGCAAAAAAGAAAAAAAAAGAACATTGATTAACACCAAATCTTGGGAGGATGTAGGCAAACTGGAATCCATAACAACACGCTAGAGGGATTGTAAATTGTTTAAACTATTTGGAAAAACTGTTTGGAAGTTTCTAATGATGTTAAACATATACCTGTCCTATTACCAGTAAGTTACATTCCAGTTTCAGGAATGTACACCCTTCTCCAGAGAATCATTCTTAAATACATAATTCAAAATGAGTGAACCTCTGTTTGCTAAGTCAATGCCAAGTGTTGAGGATACAGAATTGATCAGTTTCTGTCCTTACGAAACACGACAGACACACACAACAAGCACTTTCCAAAAGTGGGATGGGAGAGCAGGGAGGGAGCACATAAATTTAATATGGGGTCCCTTTTCTCAAACTTGCCCAATATGAGAATCACTTGGGGTGCTCCTTAAAAATACACATTCCACAGCCTAATTGGGGCCAAGAAATAACACTGTGGGAAAATTCCTATAACCTGGAGATTTGCTAAGACACAAATTGCTGTTTGACATAAAAAGACCCACCCTAGGAGTGCCTGAGTGGCTCAGTTGGTTAAGCATCTGGCTTTGGCTCAGGTCATCATCTCACGGTTCGTGGGTTTGAATCCCACGTTGGGCTCTGTGCTGACAGCGAGCTCAGAGCCTGGAGCCTGCTTCCGATTCTGTATTTCCCTCTCTCTCTCTGACCCTCCTCTGCTCGGGCTGTCTCTTGTCTCTCAAAAAAAAAAAAAAAAAAAAAAAAATTAAAAAAAAAAAAAGGCCCACCCTAGTCTAGGGGTTAGGGAAGGCCTCCCTGAGGAACTGTCACTTAAACTAAGATCTGAAAGACGTGCAAGTAAGAGTCTGCTATCACACTGATGACTAAATCACTTTAATATTGATTTTTGACATAAAGGATATAATGTCACGCACATACAAACACATTTGGAGTTTTTAAAACTGAGAGTTGCATTTAATTAAAAAGCAATAAGAACTAATATTCTAGCCTAGTAAGGGAAATATAATCTATATTGACTTTGGATTTCAGATAATTAAGTCGACAATATACAGCATGGTTGTACTGAAAAGGAAAGGTAAAGCTTATAAGGAAAAGTGACTTCTAAGCGAAATCATAAAGGTCACATAGGGGCTAACCACTAAGAAAGAGTATCTCAAAGAGAACAAAAGAACACATACCAGATGTCACCCAGGTGAAAGATGCGCAAAATGAGGAGACAAGATAACTATACTTAATATGTACAAAAGCGAACTCATTATCATTGATGGTACGTACACTCACTGAACTAAGAACCAAGGAGACGGAATAATTTTGTATTATTTTGCTTTTGGATGGGAAGCCATGGAGAGGAGTTCATTTTATACATAGTAAGTTCTAAGTGCCTATAACATGCACAAACTGAAAGAGATAAACAGTTGTGAAGTTTATGGATAATCTGGACTGGAAGTATTCAACCTCTAATTTAGTATTTTTAGCTAGTAACAAAAAAATTGTCCTAATACCAAGAATTTAATAGCCTTTTATTATTTTTACTGCCTAAAGCCTGGCTTACGGTTGTTAACCTTTGGGGTTACGGAGTTTCCAAAGATTTGATAAAAATCACACACGTGGGGCGCCTGGGTGGCTCAGTCGGTTAAGCTCCGAGTTCAGCTCAGGTCAGATCTCACGTTTGTGGGTTCGAGCCCCGCGTCAGGCTCTGTGCTGACAGCTGGCTCAGAGCCTGGAGCCTGCTTTTGGTTCTGTGTCTCCTTCTCTCTCTGCCCCTGCCCCTCTCCTGCTCTATTTCTCTCTGTATCAAAAATAAATAAAACGTTAAAAAAAATTTAAAAAAAAATCACATACTTAACTTCCCTGAGAAAATGCACATACACACATATAATTTAAAAGACTTATGGACTTTATAGTACATCTGAAAATTCCTAGTAACCCCTGGCTTACAGGATTTTACCTAAGTCAGTAAAGATCATACTCTAGGAATTCCAGGTAACTAAAATAAAGAGTAAGACAATAAGAAAGCTGGCTTATCAAAATAACGGACATTAGAATACAGCAGCGATTCCTTAGTTTTTGCACTCAGGAAGTCTTTGCAGTCCTAAAAAGTACTGAGAACCTCAAGGAGTATTTGTTTATGTGGACGGTATCTATTAATACTTATCACAGAATTAAAATAGTTAAATATTTATTAACACTAATAAACCCAAAACTTAACAGAAGTAACACCTTAAATGTAAAAACGTGTATTTTCAAAAAAGTAAGAAGAACATAACACGTTGTACATCTCTTTAATATTTGTTTCAGCAAGCTGGGATCTCACGTAGGTCTGATTCTGAATTCACATCTGCATTCAGTGAGTTGCAGGCTTCATTCTTAAACGTGAACAGATACCCCAGGTCAAAAACTTGGACAAAAGGAAGAATTATAGTACAACAAAAACACTTGTAAATCATTATATCCGATAAGGGCCTACTATCCATAATATATAAAGAACTCCTACAACTCAGCAACAAAAAGACACCCCAGTTTTTAAAACAAGCAAACGGTCTGAATAAACATTTCTCCAAAAATATACAAACGGCCAATAAACACATGAAAGGATTTTCAATATATCGGCATTCATTACGGAAATGTAAATCAAACCCACAGTAAGATACTACTTTATATAGACTAGGGTAGCTATATTATTATTATTTTTAAAGCACACACAGAAAACAAGTGTTGGCAGGGGTGTGTAGAAACTGGAAGCCTCATAATTGTTGGTGAGAATGTAAAATGGTGCAGCCAGTTTGAAAAACAATCTGGCAGTTCCTAAATAAGTCAGATACCGAAGGACCACGTGACCCAGCAATTCCACTCGTAGGTATAGTCCCATTGGTATTGTGTCCTCCCAGTTCTCATTTACCAAACGATTCCCTCCCGGGTTTTCAATCCCAGAACCAAGCCAGAAACCAGTGGGCTCGCCCTTGACCCCTCCTTCATCCCTACCAGGTCTTGTCCCTTTTCACTCCAGACATCGCGTCAAGAGCCAACGGACTCCCACACGGACGGTGGCGGCAATCATCTTTCCAAAACGCAAATCTGATCAGTTCCACCTGATGCTTAAAACTCAGCAACAGAGGGTCGTTATTCTTTGCGGCAGGACTAAAGCTCTGCAGGCTCTCCTGCAAGACCCTCCAAGGGCCCGGGTTCCGCGTTAACCTTGGCACCTCGTGTCCCAGACACACCCGCCTCCTTCCCGGCACAGGTCCGCCACGTGCACTCCGCGGCCCGCCGCATCCCCCTCCCTGCCCCTCCCCGAACTCCTGCTCCCCGCCCGACCTCTGGGTTCCACCCTAAACTGTCCTCACCCTAAATGCCCGTTCCGCGGGGGGGGGGGGCCTTCCTGGCCCACCCTCGCGGCCCCAGGGACCTGCACCAGGCTGGCGAACACCCCACACTTCCGGGGGCCTGGTTTCCCCCGCCCGTCTCCCTCTCCCGATGCGCCCGCCCGCTGCAGGGGCTCCACGAGCACGGGTCACGACACCGAGCACAGGGACGACTGCCTGTCCACCTGCCCCGGGAAGTAACCGCCCCCGC